>NW_015090859.1:5786370-5913888 GCF_001431845.1 Calidris pugnax | reverse complement strand
AAAAAAAAAAAAAAAAAAAAAAAAGAAAAAAGAAAAAAGAAAAAGCTGATGAATCAGTTATACACATGATGTTTTGGCAGACGTTGTATTACATCTACAACATTTTATATGAGAACTTTTGCCATACCCTATTGATCAACACATCACATATTTTTCTGTGTTCAATATCTAATGATAACAGCGTAAGTTGGGAAATTTCTCTCTAAACACTATATATACTTGGGCAGGGGGTATTGCACTCAAGTTTGCGTACACTCTTTTGGGAAATCAATCTAACAAAAAGAATATATTTAATCAACCTCCCTTGTGGTATTTGTACAGTGTTGCTACTCAGTTATAAGTCAAGTGTATCACTTCTGCTGCTCTACCAGTGCTAACAAACTAACAGATAAATAACAACAGTAGCAGCAAAGCCCACAGAGCAATAACAATAAAACTGTTGCTGTAAGTTGTTTTCTGTGTTCCTTCCTGGTTATTTGGCTGGAATGGTTTGGAAAAAATCTATGCATAGCACATGATATCTTGCTTTTCGTAAACTGTGTGCAATTCTAGCCCACACTGTGAATTCATCATTTGCTGATGAGTTTATGTCATATGAAGCATTCTATATCAAAGTACAGCTGTAGTACAATCAAAAAGATACTGAAAAATGAATGATTTTGCCTTAAATACTGCATATGCTGAAAAAATCTGTAACAAGCCAAATTAAATTGTTTGCCTACAAGGTAGTAACATGTATTTCTCAGCAGAAAGGGGCAAAGTAGAAATTATGTTTTAAAAAGATACACGATCTCATAGTTTTGGATAACCTATTAACACTGGGGCCAAACTCTTAAAAAGGTTCCCTTGTGAGGACATAAATGATAAATTCTCTTCAGGGGAATCATAAGATTCCAAAATCAATGATAAAAACAAAAAAAATCCTGAGTCTGTGTGGACAGAAAAACAAATTGCAGGTGGCATTTTTGCAAGTCCATCATCTTGTTAGAGTGGTAATTTCCATGTCTTCAAAATTCCCTAGGAAAACAAAGCAAGATCCTGTCTAGATTACTTACATTCCACCTAAACTGGAAGCAAGCATCAGAGTTTAGGCAAGGAAATGGCTTTTTATTTCTCAGTACTAATATTGCAGTTAGGAGCAACTTAGTGGATGACTTCTCAGTTTCAAATTTTTCGTACTACTTATAATAGCTACTCATAAAAGTTAAGCACGTCACAGAGTGCTATGTGGTGTTGGGGGTCTGTTTCTGTCAGCATGCTGGGAAGATTGGTATGTGGATTCAGCTCCAGTTTGTGCATCTGTAGGCTGGATTGTGAATCACAACTGTACATTTTTGATTGTCTAAAAAGATAGAGAAAAGTGTCTGCCTACTGTTAAGCTTCTCTGGATTATTATCATATAAAATTCAGAATATCAATCAAAGCAGAAAACTTCTGAAGATCTTTCAGTGGTTTTGTGACATTTATGAATAGCTCATAAACATTCTAAAACAGCTTGCTGAATTTCAGCCTTGTACAGCTTAATTTTTGAAGGGTTATGAACTTGATTTCCCTTAAGTTAGTATTTAAATTATATTCTTAGTTCCTATGCAAAGCAAACAGATGCCTATAGTAACGCTAACCAATATTATCCACTTACTGGAAGTCAAAAATCTTCTCAATACATTAAAGGGATAAAGAAATCTACATTTATTAAGATTTCTACATGAATGATGTAGAAAAAGATTTGCTAAAAATTTGCTGATTTTGGAATTTACTCTCAACACAGTTCATTATATACCTTGATGTGGAACATCAGCCCTACTTTCAGTAGTGGATCAAAACTGCCTCATCACTATTGGTAAGTCAACAAAAAGAGCCTATATGAAGAGAACAGCCTTCTGTACTGCAAAGCTATATACCATGTTTCTTATGAGATGTTTATGCAAGTGAATTTTAAAGCTTGTGTTCATGAACCTGTAGTCATTTACTGTATATCTATCAAATTTACTTCGGTAATCTTAGAAATTTCATAAAATTGCTGGAGATTTTATTTTCTTCCTCTTGATCATCCAATTATTCACCTCCATAACCTTGCAAAGTTGGCATCTGGTCAAAATAAAGATACTGTCATAAGGACAGCTAAATCATGTCACTGAGAAGGACAACAGAAATGTGTATATGAAATCTTTGTTACACTGCTCTCGTATGTGTTAATTTAATTAAATAATTTATGCAGTTCTATGAATTCTGAAATCTAAAAGTCCATCATGATTTTTGCCTTCGGTGTCTGATCAGCAATGTTACAAATCACTGCACTGAGAATTAATGACACCCAAATGACCCTATTTAATTTAATACTTTACTTTGTTTTGAGAAATAGCCAGATAAGAATAAAAAAACAGAGGTGTTTTAAAGTGTTTTCTGCAATTTTTTTCCTAGCAGTTTTTGTTGTTTTCTTGGAACATATAAAAGAAGTATCTCACAAATATTTTGAGACAGAATTGAAAATTACAATATTACAATATTACATTATTACAAAATTACAATATTACAATAGAGACAGAGGTCAATTTATCGTGAAGGGAAGGTTAACTGTTACATTGAAGTGGTTCCCCAAGGATTTACCCATTATTAAGTTTCAAAAGACAATATAAATTATGCAGTAGGATATAACAATCACAATTACGCAATGCCACCCATTTCCAACATTAATGCCTGAATAACACTATTATGTAGTTCATTTCAGTCTAATAAGAAGAAAACACAACTATTTTAGCACTTTTGGAAAAAAAAACCAAGTAATTTTAGTAACACTAATATAGATACCCCAACCAGGTAGTATTTCTCATGTATTTGAGAATTTTTATATTCAACTAATCTAAAAATAATGCAGTAAGTTTGGCTTTGTAATAATAACATTTGGATTTGGAAGATACTATGCTTGTTTATTCTTAAACTCGTGACACTAATTAATAAAGGTTCCTTTTAAAAGGTATATTTTCTCACTGTTTCAATACTTGACCTGGACTACAAATGAAAAAAGATTAAATTCTTTTTTTCTTATAAAATACTTTTGGTTATTAATAATACCATAGACACTGAAGTTTTTTTGATCTTTGGATATTTTTGTTTTGTTGGTTGGTTGGTTTGGGTTTTTTTAACGCTCTACATTTTAAATATAAGTACAGGCATTAGTTAACTACTCTCGTGTCTTTTGTTAGCATTCTTGCTAGCACATACATAAAAATGCCTTCTCAGTATTTTGGATTTACCGGTAGGAAATGGTACCATCTAAGTTCAAGAATCAAATAATGAAAAATACAGTCTGTTATAAGTTTGGAAGATTAATCAAATAATTTCCAGCATCATAAAGCATAGTCTGACTGCAGGATTTGAAGTTAAGTTTACCACATAAACACAGTTGTAAAGAGAAAGTGCTGTAGCAAATTTACATTATTGTTCCTGGAATCAGGGATTTTAGAATTATTGCCATCTCACCAATGTAATTCCTTACAAATTGCCAATTACAAAATAGCTGTATCCTATTATGTGACACAAGACTTCCCTTAGCACACAGTATTTTTCAAGCTAGGTGAAATCCCAGGACAAGAATGCTTGCTGTTCTTTCATTCTTATTTTAGCCATTAAAGGTCAGAAAGTGAGAGCATGTGTTTATGATGACTTTGTGAAGGTGATAAAGCTGCAGCCACAAACAACCTGAAGGAGCTTCACATTTCTTTATTTAAGCTTGATGTAGAAATCATTCATCTCTTTTCTCCAGGCAGCCTTGGTTCAATACTGCAGAGTAAAGGCATTATGTTTCACAACCTTTAGCTGGTTTATCATTGATCAGTGACATCAATATATCTGTGTATGACACACACAGCAAATTAATACAAATTTGAACTTGAACAAATTTGTCTACTGTGGTGGACTATAAAAGTGGATGACTGTGATACAAAGTAAAACTGATTGTGATTTCTGCAACTCATTTTACCTTTTCTCTCCCCCTTTTTTGTTATGTAAAGTGTTTTTAAATACAAAGGAGTATTTTTAGCATGGTATACCTTGAGAAGAAAATGCACAAATTAACACAGAATTATTAGATTATTGTAGGAAACTTTGGACAATTTATTTTTGTTTCTTTAATTATTAGTGAAGACAGAAAAAAAAACCAGAAAAAATAAACAGAAGTTTGAACAGCAAATATATATTGGGTCTTATTATCTGATTCTCTTTTGGACTGTATTTGGTTCCTATTACTCTATCACTCATGTCTAGCAATATTTAATGTATATACTTTTAAATTCTCTTTTTTGAATCGGAAAGTGGATTTTTCCTCATTTGCAAGTGAGGTAACTCCCCAGCCTTCACAAAGTCTTCATGGCCAGAGTATAGGAATCAAGATGTTAGAAACAAAGGTTTTAAAGTAGGAACAATCTTTCCCAGAGCTCAAAAATTCCACATTTTTTTGGCTTTACTGCATCATGTTTTTGCAGAATATGCCTATTAAAAGACTTGGAGATACTGGTCTCAGTCTGGGACCTTTTGTTAGCAGTTTCAGAAGAGTGAAGTTAGCTCAAAGCCTTTATGAACCTTAACGTGATGAATGACTTCATTTACAAAACATGGCTTTGGACAGTCTCAGAAGTCATATTCTTAAATTATGTAGTTTGGTATTGAAATCAAAGGAAAAGACTATGGCTAAATGAGACAACCAGAAATAGGGTGAGATAACATGTAGATCAAGGTTGACTGGGAGAAGTAATATAGATCAGTGGTTAATAAGAAAACCAATTTTTGCCAAAAACAGTAATGAAAGTTAACTGACAGGCAAATATAACATCTCTGTTAATGTCAATACACCATAATGAAGCAAATGAATTAAAAGAACTGTGAAGACTGGAAGGTAGAGTACACTGACAGGCATTTGTTCAAACGGCGATAAAACCTGGCACGAGAAACAGAAGAAATTCAAGCCATTAAAGTGTACCAATTCCAGCTATGACCAGAAAGCACAAGAAGCAGTGAATGCATACCACTCAAACATTGTCCTTTGGAGAGCTGGAAACTGTGTTTGCATCATGTGCTTGCTTCCCTTTATGATGTACTCAGGCAGCGGTTGGTACATAAGAGCTAGAATTTGTGACACACAACAATCTAGATTCCCTGTGGGACAGAGTAGTAAAGCAACAGGCCAAAGCAGTCTCTTGGAATTTGGTCTTCTACATAGTTTACAGGAAAAAAATAGTTGTGATAACAATGAAATGTGAGTGTTGGATCATTTGTTTTGCCTTGTATGTTTTATAGATAACCATCCTGAAGCCATCTCCTATTAATTTTTAAAGCTTATTCTTGCTTTTAATAACCCAAAGGACAGAACGGTAAGCCTGAAATATCTTTGCTTCTAAGTGTTTGTGCATCTGTAACACATTCCAGAATTTTCAAGATGCAAAGGGAAAAAGGACATATTGAGCTGTGTATGATACCAAATTGATCATGAAGAAATTCCAAGAAGAATCTTGTCAGATTTGCCCCAGAGATGCATTAATCAGATACTAAAAAACAAGCTGAAAAGAATGGAGGGAATACAAAAGAGGAGGCACACAAATTGAAAGTGACTAAGAGTGACTGATTTTCACTATCAGGAGTCCACCACGATTAGGAGTTGCTACCAAATTTCACTCTCAAAACAATTGCACTCTCTTCTCTGATTTGATAAGGCCACTGGCATTTTTCTGCTTCTTACTTAACATCTCACCTTTTGCTCTACTGATAATATGCTGTGCAAGAGATCTGCCTGATGAATGCCTGCAGCAATGTGTTCTGGAGCTAAATTGCTTTTATAACTCTTTTTACTAAAATAAAATGAGCAGCAGGATGTTTGTCATTTCAGCTGCAACAGAATAAATATTTTATCATCTCTTCTTCAAAAGCTCATCTGTAACTCAATGGGTTTACAGAACAATTTAAAGAATAAAAGCATTTAATTCACTTTGATTACATTACATGGCCTATTGTATTGAAACCTTGAAGTAATTTGTGACTGGATTTTACTTAAAATATTGTATGAATTCAGGCTGATTTTTATTTACTTTGCTCAGGTAAACTGTCACTTTTTCCAAATGGGTGCACGAAGTGTATATAAGGAAAATAAGACTATCTTTGAAAGAATTTCCATCAAAAGAAGATTTACAGTTTTGTAAGGAGAGTGTTTTGCTTTTTTTTTTTTTTTTCACTTTTCCTTAAAACCTCTCGAAAGCATCAGAATTCAGTATGCAAGTGATAAAACATTAATGAAAAGGCATGCTGAATCATTTGAAGTGGGGAAAACAATCACTTCACTTCTCATCAAACACGCAGAGAGTTTAATCTGGTGCCCTTTAATAAAGATAGGCAAGAATTTTATCTAATTATGATGTCCCTCCCAAGTCATTAGAGGATCACTCCATGAAGGTCAAGATTCAAGGAGCAGAGCTTCAGGCCACATCTCTTGCTGACCTTGAATGCAGCAGGGAATCAAGAACAGTACTCTTCACTTAGATTTGCAGCATCCTATTTCCCATAGTACTGGTTTGTGCCAAGCAAAAACATGTGCCCTGCTGAAGATCAGTAGAAATAATAAGCACAATGAAGGATAGGTATGATGAAGACAAATATGAAAATAAAAAAAGAGCAACATGGCTTGTTTTATCTTATATCTAATGGTGACATTTATCTGAGAGAGACAACTGAAATGGCAGAGTGAAAGGAAGAGTTTTATTTTAAATAACTTTTCATACAATTTTTCTTTCAATTCTGGAGGAAAATCAATCAATCAATCTGTAAATCAATCAATTAATCAATAAATACATTGAAAGTTAAGAATAACTGATTTCATTACTGAACAAGCTTTGTGTCTTTGTACAAGATTGACTGCAACTAGAGTTTTGCTCAAGTAACTCTCATAGTTGATAGTGTCTTAGTAAAAATGCAAATTTTAATACATTACAGAAGAGAGAATTTCAAATAAGAACCCTAGATATAAAGACAGATGAGAGACCCACAATTTTTAGCCCTGTAATTATAAGATATTGATACCATAAAATATTTTATATCCTGGTACTCAAATCTCTTACAGTTATTTTAGGATTGTCTCTTCTGCAGTTCTGTTTTGCCTTGCCTCTCCTTGGCTCGCTTGCCTCGCCTTGGCTCACTTCACCTCACCTCGCCTTCTTCTGTCTTGCTAGTATCTAATAGCACTGACATTTATTGTCTGTAAAATCACATCTGTTCAAGTGACTGTTGTTCATCCTTTCCGACCATGAGGTTCCTCAATTCTTTGTACAGATCTGTTTTGCTCCTTACTTTACAACCTATGGCTGTAGGAAAATTCACTCCAGGTCTGCTTGGCATACAGTGCTACTATTTAAGTGTCAGTGTGACAGATGAGGTGGGAGGCCAAATGCTATCCTCATTTATGATTGTGAGAACAGAATCAGTCTCTCTAATTCCAGTGTGGGACACACAAAATCCCTACAAATAATCGTAATTTAGAATGCAGTAGCAAAATCTGTAAGATGATATATTAGTTTCTTTTTTATTATACTTTAATTTCACAAGGGAAAAGGCTGAGAGGGAAAGAATAATAAATAAATCTTATACATATTTTAATCGTAGGTTTCAGTTTATTTTTGTGTAGTTTGAAAACTAAAAGAGCCTCTTGTTTCCTGTTTTGTATCATGTAACGTGTATGTTTAAATTCTGCAATATATGTATATAGTCTATAGCTTGCTTTCTTTGGCTCCCAAAGTAACCACACCTGTGTTGTTTTGTCCTTTATTTTGCTGTTTTCCTTCTTTGGTTTTTTTTTTGTTTGGGTTTTTTTTGTTTGCTTGCTTCCCAGGAAAACCTAACTGGGAGTTTCTCTCAAGTGCAAGAGATGATTGACCTGGTCTCTATTCTCGCTTTCATGATTACATACTCCTAAGTTCCATCGGGGGTGAAGACAATCCATTACAAACTCTTGCTAATCACTTGCTAAGCTTTCAAGAGTCTGTCTTAAATTGCTCAGTCCCAAAAGGGAAGGTCAGAAGTTCATAAAATCTTACAAACTCTGCTGAAGTCAGCAGTGCTTTATACCCATAACAAGTCTGGGAAGATGACTTCTTTTCATTTGCCATTTGTGGTATGGAAGTAAAATTTCATTTCCCCCCACAGCTTTTTTGTCAATTTCACTACATTAAAACCATGTTTGCTTCCCCAAACTCTTATGTCTGAATCACATAATGGTGATGAAAACTGCAAGACAGAGTTGAAAGCTACTGTACCTCTTGATTTGGATTCAATCTAAGTATTATCCATTTGATTTCTGGCACTCAAACATAACAAAGTTTCTCTTCACAGAGAATTAAGGTCAAGTAAAGCTTAAAAAAGAAAGTTTATTATAAAAATTGAGTGCAATAACAATAAAACCACATATTTCAGGTATTTAAGTTTAACTTTTTAAAGTTACAAAGCCTCCAAATGGAAAACAGAGCTCTGGTAAGACGGAAGACAAATATGTAACAGAAAAGGACAAATATACTTACAAAATAAAAGATAGGCTTGAATGAATAATCAATTAAAAGTTAAAAGGACATATAACGTGAGTTTGAAATCTAACAGGATCTAAATGGACCCATATTACAATTCGTACTCGTAGACATGGAACTGAGACAGAGAGAGATTTTTGCTCCAAGTTGGAAAAATATTTGAAAATGTTCTTAATTTAGAGCATATGAGGTAAACATGGCAGATTAGATTTGTTTAAATATAGTAAAGGTTAGGAACACGCCTTGAGTACAAAACATTCCTGAAGGTTCTTGAAAGGTTCTTGCTCTTGGCACCCACTTCCAGCTTGTGGGCACTTAAAATTCATCTTCCTATGCTGCAATATAGTCTTGAAGAGGTTAAACAGAGGTGCTTCATTTGTTGTCTTCTACAGGAACTTAGGAGTTCTTCAAAGGGCTTGCTTTTGTGCCCTCATGCCTCATGCAACGCCCCCCCCCCCTCAGAAATCTTCAGAAAGTTCCATTTCAACTAATATATGTCCAAAATGCAAGAGCATATGACAGAATTTTGTAGTCTAGGTCTTCTCTCATGCAGACATTTGCACTCTTGTAGAGTCAACCCTGCTATTAGTCAACATATATTTAGCTATGTGCTCCATGATGAAACACCTTCAAGACCACTCACTGTAGCAGAAGACATTATGAGCTCACAAAATGTTAAATTTCTTCAAGCAGAAAAAAACTGAACTAAAAGATATTAAAAGAAGCAGCAGCAGCCTATACTGTAGTTCATTTTTCAAAGGAAATATCAGTACTGCTTAATTACACATACACACTTTCTAAATGAAGTTGTTAAATAACTTACCAACACTACACATAGAAATATGAATCCAAGTGAGAACACTCATGCCACCCGAAGAAAGGTGTTTAACACTCTTCAATATTTCTTTCTTCTTTATCTATATTATGTGGTAGTTCACTCATTTTTCTGGGCTTTAACAATCATTTACAAGTCTCCATTCATTCCAGTAGGCATCATCAGAAGATATCTGTTGTAACTCCTTGAATTCCACTGTTTTACTGACCGGGTACTGCAAGAACGAGAATAATCTCTTATCTGCCTGCATCAGTTAAAAAAACTCATACTGACCATGTTTTTGCAAAACAACTTTTCAGGTGTTAGGTGCACTAACTTGGGTTCTGAGAAGTCACCTGGCAGCACAATTATAAAGCTAAGTATATCCAAGCAGCAATGTTAAAATCAAATGGAAGACCTATACATACACTAAAGAACCAAAATATTTGTTAAATTAAACTTTTATGGAAGGTTAGATTGTTGTGGTTTGGTCTGGACTGGCCACAAAAATGAAAGGCAGATGCTCTCTTTTACTTCTCTCCCCTTCAGAGGAGGGAGAACATCTCCCTTCAGTGAGAGAAGGATGAGAGAGAAAAGAAACTTATGAGTTTAAAATGAAAAAAAAAAAAAAAACTTTAATTAAAATATTAATAAAATAATAAGAAGAAAATAATGAAATATACACAATATATACAAAACCGTATCAAGCTCCCAGGATGATGATCATATCACCAGCAGGCACTGGGTAAGTCCCAGACTGGACTTAGTGACTGATGGGAACTGGATTCCAGATCTGGATTCAGGAATGCATGGATCAGGATCAAAGGCAAACAAACAGAGTCCTCCTCCCAATTATTGAAAAAGAGGGTTGACCCCTTTGGTCCCTCAGCTTTTATACTGAACATGACAGACATGGGATGGAATGCCCTGTTGGTCAATTTGCATCACCTGTCCTGTCTGGTCCTCCCTGCAGGTGTGACCCCTCTACGCTTTTCTGCTAGTTTTCAGTTACCTGACCTGGTTGTTATAGCCATAAAAATAAGCAAGAGCCTCTCTGCACACCTTTCATTGGTATGAATTATAAACATCAGGTCTTATCACTCTGAAAGCAGACTACTGTCTAAAAATATGCCATAAATTTCAGAGAGTTCAGTTAGTTAAAGAGGCTTAGCTGAAAAGTAAAACTTCTAACGAGAAAATTGATTCTGTTTTACCTCGAACAAGGACACAAGTATATTTTACTAGCCTGGTAAGGGGTAGAATAATATTTCTATACTTACCCTTGTACTTCTACAGTCCATTTCTTAGTGGTCAACAGTGTTCAGAGCCACAGAACATCTACTAACAACCAGACAGGATAAGAGGTCCCTCCTTGATACCCACCTTCAGCACTCTACGTTTCCTCCAATGCTTTTCATCCATATTGCCATTTTCTGTCTCCAAACCTCACACCCAGAATGTTGAGTTCTAGAACCCTAGATTTCTCATCTTCTTTCAAGACCCACGCAATGCCTGTCCTTACTTTTACTGATGCATGGCATTTTAAAAATATTTCTCAAAATATTCTCAAAATACTGATTTTGAGAACTTTTTTAAATGCTCTAAGAAATATCTGTAAGAGGTTGCCAGGTAAGCCATGGGACAATATGTGGGATACCAATGGTCCTTTAGAAATGCAGCTGGAGACTAGATGAAATACACATGGGTGTGCATTCTTAATGCTCTATGCAGACTTTTTAGAATTGCTTTCCGTATACTCCATCATCATATAAATCAAATAATCTCTGGACAGATTAATTTCTACTAGTGTTTTCACAAAACTATTAGTTTAGTTGCACAGCTACTATTTCTCATGTTCTTATGGGAGGAAAATTTAGTACCACACATCTGTCCCCTTGAAAAGTTTATACATTGTATAAATGCACATTGTATACACCTGCATATGGGCTTGGTTAAGGGAAACATTGCCTGTGTCATAGAATCATAGAATGGTTGGTTACAGTTGGAAGGGACCTTAAATATCATTGAGTTTCAACCCACCTGCAATGGGCAGGGACATCTCCAACTAGACCAGGTTGCTCAAAGCCCCATCCAGCCTGGTCTTGGACACTTCCAGGGCTGGGGCATCCACAACTTCTCTGGGCAACCATGTGTAGCTACAACGTAAAATTTAACATGACTTAGCATAATCATGGTCCACAAGAAACTTTTGGTTCTTTATGTGTAAGTTGACATCCACAGCTCTACATCCATCACCAAAGCTGATCATTCATCTTAAATAAGTGCTACTCTTTGATATGTTTCTTTTACGTTGTTTTAATTAATTTGCTATCAGACTTTTTTGGGTAATACCTTTTATGAAAGTTAGCCCAGAGTAAAAGAATCACATTCGGATGAGAAGCCTCTGTGATCTGATTATCTAAAAGATATTTTTCCCATATTTTTGCAGTTAAAATCGTACTTTCTTCTTGTAAAAGCGTTACTAATTATTTAATGGTATAAATAATGAACTTTCCAATTAACAAAGTCAAGCCCTATACAGTTACATCTGTTGATTCAGTTTTCAGATACAAAAAAAAATAAATCTGCTTTGTTAAGTGTTGATAAATCAGAGGTTTGTTTCTATCTCAGTTTATTTTTTGGCATATATAATAGGCAGAACAGAATGAGTTAAATATATGATGTTTTTATTTGCTTGCCATTGTTGCTTACAGAACACTTATAACAAGCTCCTTGGGACTCCTTGTAATTGTGGGGAAACAATTTTCTTTGGGAATTAATTTGTTAAATAGGAAATGTTTCCAGTTTGCTTTCCAAGCCATGGTGACGTGACTGAATTCAGAAGTGCCCTTGAAAATCTGCAATGTAGAATGGTATATACACAACACATTTATTCTATACAGTGCATGCCAAGGAAGCTACTATCAACAAATAAATACATGCTGTTTTTCTTAATGTAATAACTGGTACTGTTTTTTATTTAATTTTCTCATTTTATTTCACCTCTGATGTACCATTTGCAGTAACTTACTGAGGTTTCAAGTCATCACAGAATTTAAGCACTTACTGGGGTTTCGGCACAGTGAATACAACTCTGCCTGTTTAGGCTGATGATTCTCTGAGGTGCTATTCTATGTTATACATTGTATTTCCCATGTAGCCCTTAAATCTTCCCGATTCTTTAAATTACTCTATTAATTCTAGTTTCTGAGAGCTCAGGTCCTACCTCATAGACAGTTATTGGTCAGTGATAAAGAAAACCCAGGCATTCCCCTTTAATTCTCTCACCCACTGCATTAATAAGCAAAATTAATAGCTTGAAACAAAATAAAATATCCCTTTCTATTTTTGTAGTGTTTTTCTGTGTGCTGTAGCTCTCCAAACATCTAACCTACACAGTTCTTGTTAAATACTAAGTATCAATGTTGAGTCAATTAATGAAGTAGTTGTAAGTCCCTGAATATATGGTCAATATTCGTGATCTGCTTATATTTTTAAGCAGAAGACAAAACATTTTCTATTTTGTGAACCTTGAATTGTAAAATATCAGGATCATAAATTCCTTAGCAAAACAAAAAAGTGACAGATGATTTTACCATTGATTCAAATTGAAGAAGTAGAGAAAAAACTGTCACAATTTAACTCACTTCTCTAAAATCTACGTTCAGGTGTCTAGTAATCTAAAATTGCTAGGAAAAACTCCATCAATCAAAGGTCAGCCTGCCAGTTGGGAAAAAAAAACAACAAAACATTAGGAAGGAAATAATTCAGAAGATTTAATGGTATCTTAAGGTCTGAATAATAACCTCAACAAATTAAAAAGGAAGTTTCCCTTACAAATATTCATCCATCTGCAGCTTCCTTGCCTTTGCTATCAACATTTCTATCCACAAGGAAAACAAGACTATAGTTTCTCCAGAACAAAACATGTAAGACTCTAAATTTACCATACGTAAGTTCAAGATGTGGAAAAGAAAACATTTTCTATGTTATCATCTAATTGGTAGTGTTTGGTAGTTTAGAGAGAGAGATGCAGGAATATACCACAGGTGCTTGATGCTATTGCAAGAAGACTTCTGAATTCCCCCTGACAATGTCATTTTCTTTCAGGAACACTAAAAGTCTCATTGGGCACAGTAGGCTCCATGGGGTACCTGTCACTTTTGTGCTGTAGTGCATTTCAAGCTTCAGATGTCTGTATTTTCCATATTAGTAGTTTTCTATATAGGAGGGAGGTTACTGTATGAGTTAAGCTACAGGCTGGCAACCCCCTAAGGTTTAGTCCAAGGGGGAAGAACTTGGCCTTGAGGCTATGCTCTGATGTTTATATCAAAGTGATGTTGACACATAATGAGAATAAAAGGCAAGAAATTTACCAACAAATAGCTGCTTTGAAAGCAGCTTGTTTTGAATCCTGATGTCTTTGTTCTACTCTATTCAGCAAGCTGGCAATTTGACATAGGGGGCGTTGCCTGGTATGTCTTATTCTTGGTACTTGTACACAGAAGAGGACAGTAACTTGTCTTTGTTTGACTACATCTACATCTCTACTGACAGTTTAAACCATATTGCAAACATTCTATATCCTAGCAACATTTTAATTCCAAAATGCTCTCTCCAAAATTCCTGCTAGTCTGGTCTTTTAAACATCATTACTAAGTTCATCCAAATAACAAGAAAGTAGAGATATAAACACAGACATTTTGCTTAGCCCTCTCCCTTCTTCAACTTTCCAGTAATTAGTCATAGATTTAAAAGCAAAATAAAAACATGCAATTCCTGTCTGTAGAATATTTTGCATGTTATAAATAGCATACTTTAAATATTAATAATATTAATATTAAAATATCAAAAATATTAATATCAAAATATTAATTTTTATTTTAGTCTTATGGGGTTTTATGTTATTATAATGTATTTTTTAATTTAATCTAACCTCTTAGAGCTTTGTTTTGAGAAAATATTAAATTGATATGTTTCTAAGAAGATGCTGTTCTTGAAAGTAGGATGTTTTACTGCTAATATCTGCCAGAACAATATCTAATAACATTCAAAGAGGTTTCAGATGAGCAACAGGAAAAATGTTGTTTCCTGAGACAGAAATAAATTGACTTTGACCTCTTGTAACTCACCTCTGTAGACATGAACAAGCAGAGGAATAGGCACGGATTTGCTTTCAGTGTTTCCTTTAGGAAAATCTAGAATTGATCATAAAGCTATTCTTACACACACGCTGTTTTTCTTTCTCTCTCTTTCCAGATCAGCACTGGCTAGTAGAACTGGCTTTTCTAAGCCAAACTTATGTTCTTTCCAAATAATTCACATTTACTAATTATCATAGCAATGTAAAAGACAGTGTGTGAACAATATTAAAATATGTATATCAATAAATACTTAAAGTTATACTTTTATACCTTTTTATACCTTTTATACCATATATATCTACACAGTTTAAGCAAATTGAACATGTGCAAGCCCATGGGATCAGCTAAGATGTCTCTGAAGGTGTTGAGGAAGTTGAGGAAGGAGTTGTGTGTCTACTCCTTGCATCTTTGACAGGTCATGGCAATCAGAGGACCTTCCCAATGACCGAAAAAAAGCAACATGTCAAGGACTGTGTTAAAGTTAATATATACAACATACACTTTTCTCCCCTTCAGAGGTAATCTGAAGAATCTCATTGTAAAAGACAAACAAATTAGTCTGACATGATTTATTCTTGGTAATTACTTCATCCCTGTTCCCAACTACAATCTTGTTCTTCATGTACCTGGACAGGACTTCCAGGTGGATTTTATCCATAACTTTTCCAGAGACCTTGTTTAGGCTGATGAGTCTGTAGCTCTTCAAACAGTTCTTCCTGCTGTTCTCAAAGGTGGACATGGCATTGTCTTTTTCCAGTCGCTGGGAAGCTTCTCCCACAATCTATATCACTGGATACTCTCCAAACCCAACTTAACAAGGCTCTAATATATCTGTTTTAAGTTGACCCTGCTTTCAGCAGGGTTTTGGACTAGATGGCCTTTAAAGAAACATTCCAATCTCTGTGCTTGTATTATCTCCTGCACTACAAGAATACCAAGAAACACCTAATACCTTCGCACCCTACTTTCCATGGGACAGGCCCAACAGGCAGACAGGATGCATGATACTGTCTATCGTCTCTCCACGTGGCTGAACACAGTAACTCAAGGGATAGGGGACAATGGCAACAAGTTTCTGCCTGGCACAGCGGGTGTGTATCCTTTGCAATTTCCCCACCTTCCCAGGTGCCCTTGCATACTAGGTATGAGGCTGTGCAATTGGAACTGAACAATAATGAGGAAGATGATTCATCTAACTTAGAGGTGTCACCGAGGTTAAGTTGACCTATTCCTGTGTCAAAACTTCTTCCATAAAGAAAAAATAACAGATCATTGTCTTAGGAGACTCTCTCCTGACGGAAACAGAAGGCCCAATATGCAGACTCAACCCATTTCTTCAGAAAGTATGCTGCTCCCTAGGGACAGGGTTAAAGCTTACTGCCCTGGTATTGCCCACAGACTGCTACCCATTACTGATTCTTCGGGTAGGCAGAGATGAACAGGATGAGGTTCAATAAAGTCAAGTGCCAGGTCCTTCACTGGGATCACAACAACCCCATGCAGCGCTACAGGCTTGGGGAAGAATGGCCGGAGAGCTGCCTGGCAGAAAAGGATCTGGGGGTGTTGGTTGACAGCAGGCTGAACATGAGCCAGCAGTGTGCCCAGGTGGCCAAGAAGGCAAAGAGTATCTTGGCCTGTATCAGGAACAGTGTGGTGAGTAGAACTCAGGAGGTGATTGTCCCCCTGTACTCTGCACTGTTGAGGCCCCACCTTGAGTACTGCGTCCAGTTTTGGGCCCCTTACAAAAAAGACAATTCCTGGTGAGGAATCTGGAGAATAAATATTATGAGGAGAGGCTGAGGGAGCTGGGGTTGTTCAGCCTAGAGAAATGGAGGCTGAGGGGAGACCTTATTGCCCTCTAAAACTACCTGAACGGAGGTTGTAAAAAGGTGGGTGTTGGCCTCTTCTCCCATGTCACAGGGGATAGGACAAGGGGAAATGGCCTCAAGTTGCGCCAGGGGAGGTTCAGATTCGATATAAGGAAAAATTTTTACACTTAAAGGGTTATTAAGCATTGGAATGAGCTACCCAGGGAGGTGGTTGAGGCACCATTCCTAGAGGTATTCAAAAGACGGGTTGACATAATTAGTGACATGGTTTAGTGATGGTTTTTTGTCAGAGTTAGGTTGATGGTTGGACTAGATGATCTTAAAGGTCCCTTCGGACCTATACAATTCTATGATTCTATGACTCTATGATTCTATGATTAGTAGGACAAGTCTGCAACAGGAATATAAATATCTTTGTGACTTAAAATGTCCTATTTATATAGTTAAAAAATATATTTTCAGACAATAAATTCTTTGGGTAACAACTGACAATTTGAATGTAGAAATGTAACTATGAGTATTGAAATTATTTTCCTTTCCTGTGTGACATGAGCTCGTGATAATCTTTGTTTTTCAAAAGATGGGCAATAAGGGCTTAAAATAAGCATTCTTGAGTCAAGGTAATCACTCCAGCTAGTAAAATTCACAACAGGGGCCCTTAAGTTTCAAAGAACTCATCTAAGCTACTTACAAAAAAAAATCTGCCTAAACCTTGGACTGGAAAGTGCTTTTATAGTTTCAAGAGAACGAGTTCTTTCTCTAGAAGCTGCTCATGACAGTTGTCTTTAAATGAGATTCTAATCATTGCTTCAATATGTAGAAAAGGTTCTTGTGAGATTTTGTCACTACCCAAAGCTTAAATGATTTCCTCTGACAAAATGGGGAAGGAATTTTCCTTTACTAAGTCTCTCTGTGCCATTTTCCTGACTATTATAGAATCATAAGATAGCTTGGGTTGGAAGGCACCCTTAAAGGTCATCTAGTCCAAGAACTAAACAGTACTGGCTCCATTATGGACCCCTGAGGGATGCTACATGTCATCAGTCTCTATCTGGATATTGAGCCATTGACCGCTACCCTCTGGATGCAACCGTCCAACCAGTTCCTCATCTATCAAACAGTCCACCCATCAAATCTCTATTTCATCAATTTAGAGGGAAGGATGTTGTGGGGAACCGTGTCAAAGGCCTAACAGAAATCCAAGTAGATGGCATCTGTAGCTCTTCCCTTGTCCACTGATGCAGTCACTCCTTCAAAAATCATTAAGACTTTATTAGAAGAAATTTAAACCCAAGCTACAAAGACTTAGAATATCTAGACTTTAAGCTAAAAATGTAGTTAGTAACCTCTGTCTTACTTGTAATTCTAGTCCTGAATATTTCAACGGCACTGTTTCAACAAAGTACAACTCTCTTCATAGATGTTTCCTTGGGATTATTGTAACAACTATTATTAGTTGAGCACTATCCCCGAATATCAATAGTTCCTCAGTATCCATACCATCAATTATCTGTGTTACATTCACATAAAGAACAAAACAGGTTAGATGGCTATAGTGTTAAAAATTCAGCTCAGTTGAATTTCAAAGGTAATACTGAATGAGACTGAAAGGAATAATTGATTTGATGATCCAGATGCAGGGCCATATTTAAGGGTCAGGCATGAATTTTCCCACATGCCAACACAAAAGCTAAAAGTAAAATAAGCTGCTTCTAGTTTCCTCATTCCATTCTCAGCTCAGTGTTGTGCTGGCATTCTGGGTGATTCACATTTTGCCCAGTATAAAACAAATTCCAGTTTAATATTTCCGTGGACCTAGAAGTTTTTGAGATGTGATTTATCCTCTGGCTTTCTCTTCAGGCAACACAGTGATACCTCTCTGTTGGGTGCAGTTGAACCACCCACCTAAAGCAATGACAACATGTCTGATAATACCTTCATTGTCAAGTTTTGATCTTCTACACCAAAAGATTCTGAAAGACTGGTAAATTTATGTAAATTTATGTATTTATTTTGACTTATGGCATATATAGAGAAACGTGTTACGTAAGTTCTTGGAAAAGTAATCAAGGAAAGAAAACAGAAAAATTGTTAGACTGAAAAAAGCCTTTACGCTTTCATACTGCTACACACAAACTCTTCAGTATCAGCTTTTAATTTTTACTAACAATGGATTTTTATTAATGAAAGATTAGACATTTTACATAAAAAAATTTCCTTCTTACATTTGTGCTGATGTACCACTTATACTTGTCCCTTTCTCTTGCTGAGAGAGTACTGTGTCATTCCTTATTTTCTCCCTCATCTTGATTTGGGTCTAGACTCTAAACCTAATGCCCAATTTTATCTAGCTTTATATTAAACAACCAAATATTAATCTAAAATAATTACCTGGTAGACAATATCACAAACCTGGATATGATTCATTAAATGGGCAATTGCTAATTTATAATGCTAAGAGGGTCCTTCAGAACTATGTCAGGATGAAAGGTGATTTTCACATTCTTTTCCTTGTCTCATGTAGTTGGCTCTGAAAAAAAACAATGGAGTAATGCATGTATAGTCAGTAGCTTTCAAGTCCCCTTTTGAGTCCTATTCTACCTCTGTTTCAGCCATAAATTAGGTCTTTTTTTTTTTCAGTGTAAAACCGTCAACTTATTATATAGTTACAAAATGGTAACTTTTTTCTACTGTCAACAGGAATTGTTTTCACCATTTTTGTTCCATTATTACCTTCCCTAAAAACATAACAATTGCACTACAGGCTCACAACAAAGGTACATTTGACTGAGTTAATTCTTTCTTAATTTCAATCTGAAAGGGAAATTAAAGAAAAAGATATTAAGAAACAAGGCAAATACAGGATTGTAGATCACAGACCTATTCCATGACAGATGTAATCACAAGTTTCTTGGCTGATACAGTCTTCCAACTGCAACAATCAATGTTTAAATACTTCTTCAAATCGAGATTCTAGCTAACACCATTTTAAAATAGATAACAGTGACTTCTCTGAATTTCCCTAGTCTTTTCAAAAATCTATTTACAGTTCTTACGGGCACAAACTTGAACATAAGAAGTTTCACCTAAACATGAGGAGGAACTTCTTTACTTTGTGGGTGACAGAGCACTGGAACAGGCTGCCCAGAGAGGTGGTGGAGTCTCCATCTCTGGAGACATTCAAAACCCACCTGGACATGTTCCTGTGCAACCTGCTCCTGGTGGACCTGCTTTGGCAGGAGAGTTGGACCAGATGATCTCCAGACGTCCTTTCCAACCCCCTATCATTCTGTAATTCTGTGATTTTATTGTCTGCAACATTTGGCACTCATGAGCTCCACAGTCTAATTACACATCATACACAAGCCAACCAATTTTATTTGCTCTAAATTTCTTGTTTGATAATTTCAATCATCCTTTTTTGTTGTTGCTTTCATTATGACAGACATATAATAATTTTGTGTTCTGTTTCCACACTGTTTTTTCACAGAACGTTCACTCCTCACTATCAGTCTCTTCCTGAGGTTTCCAAACTAATTCTGTGCCGTTCCATGTCATTGATCATTCATCCTTTTGCTTATCCACTCCATTTCAAAGTATTTATTTACATTGAATTTCCTGTTCTGCAATTCAGCATTATGAAATATTCCTTTCCTTCACCAGCCAGATTTAAAATTGATAATTATGAATTTGTATGAAATTGTACACCATGTGCAAACTTTATTCCTCACTATTCACCATCTTCTTCTATCTGCTATGAATATACTAATCATGTTAACAGATATTCTGGTGGGGTTCCTGCACTGGTAAACTACACCGAAAATTAATTTCTTATCTTCTTTGTTTGTTTGTTTGTTTGTTTTTCTTTATTCCTTGCTTACCAAGGCACAGAAGGACCAGTTGTCTTAGCTAATGTACTAATTTTGACTGGGATGGAGTTAATTTTCTCCATAGAAGTTCTTACACAGCATCAAGTGCCAAGTGCTTCTCACAGCACCTGACCAGTGAGAAGGCTGGAGGTGTACAAGACGTTGGGAGGTGACACAGCCGGGACTTCAACCGACCAAAGGGTTATCCCGTACCATATAATGTCATGCTCAGCAATAAAGGCTATGGGGAATAAGTAGCAAGGGGTGATGTTGAACCACAACAGCTCATTAGAATTTTGTCTTTTTAGGAGCAATTGACGTGAGATCCTGCTGAAAGATTTTTGAAAGCACCTTTATCCACCGTCACATTGATTCTTTAAAGAAACTGTGAGCCACGTGTGTGCTCTTCTTCCATATATCAGGTTTATTCACATGCATACTATTTGTTGTCACTGTTTACACCAACACATGACAGTAGTCTACAAACCTCCACCAATATTCCGAAGTTCTTTTTAGTAACATGTCATAAAAGTCACCTTCCCACTCTTTGGTATCAATGGTGATTTGAACCATAGGTTGGTTTAATGTATTAATTCAGAGCTCTATAGATTCACAGATAAGATTTATATCGACTCAGAGATTCATATCTGAGACTCAGGGACTCATAAGTGAGCGTTTGATGATTCTATTAATATGATCTGTAACATATTCAGAGATTTCAAATCTGAGTCTCTTAAGAGTGCCTTTAGAATTCATTGAGCACCAGCTAGATTGAGTTGGGCAGCAGGATTCTAACTTCACAGGGCTTTTTAAACTATGGCATTCCTCTTTTGCGTTATTCATTAACTTTTTAATATGTTTTAAGTACCTTTTTGTCTAACAGTCATTCATGAATGACACCCTCAAACATTTAGTTATAAGCTGTAGTAATACCTGAAATACCTGCAAAAAACTGTTTTGCTCTGACAGGAGAAACAGATGTCTTTTATTTAATGAATTTTGTATTTTTATTCCAGAACAAGCATAGAAAATCATAGAATTCATACAAGAATTCTTGCTTTTACACTTTTGAAATCCCTTTTCACTATTCATGCTTCACCCATAGTTTATTAGGTGCGATATACTGTGATTAAATCTATGTGACAGATAATTGTTGTTAATATTTCAAATATCAAGGAGTAAATTCTCCACTGCTGGAGTTATGCCACTGCAACCTGGCCCCATCAGTATAGGCTCATTTCCATTTGTGATGGATGAAAGTCTTTGGAAGCATGGAAACTTCAAAGACTATAACACTGAGATGCACAGCATTATGGATGCATAGATTCAGGAAAAGGCTGTTTTATCAAAGCTGGGGGGTAATTAATGCAAATCCCTAGACTTTCAAGCAGGTAAATAAGCATGAAAGCCTCACTCATTGCTGAAAAACCGCATATATTGGTTTGGTTTGGTTCAAGAAGCTGATGAGGAAGTCTGAAAATATGGCCCTTGTCAGGGATAAGACGTAGATACGTTTTCTGAACTGTGAATTAGATTGCAGGTGCTACGTAAATATGATAACTATTAATTAGAGTGAAGTTGGAAGGAAGGTTGAAGCTTAAAGAATGGTTTTGAGAGAATGAAACATGGTGTCATGAATGTCTAATCAATATGTAGAAAGCAAGAGACTTTAGCCATTAATGTCTTACCTGTCTTAAGTCAAAACTGTGAATCCATTTACTGCTTAGTCAAATGGCATAACAAAGAATAAATGGAGGTGAAGAGGTTTATCTAGTTTTTAATATTTTTTTGTCATTTTGCCTATTAACATTAGAAAGTAAAACCAGAAATGTTTTCACAAGAAAATATTTCTAAAAGGAAATTCAGTTTGAAAGAAGTTAATATTTTTTTGTGACGAGTAGAAAAGGAGTATCGCACCCCTGTGGCTATTGACAATTCCACATTTTGCCTCCTGGGAAAAATCACATTCACCCAGAATTTCCCATTAAGCTGCAGGAAGGTGAAAATTTGTTTGTAGGGTTTTTTTATGTTTGGTTTCACCTTACTTTTAATACAGTTAACAGAGGTAGAGAGTTTGGACAGAAAACTTACAGCCTCTGACTGCCCTTCTTGGAAGATGCATGTCCCTATGGGTAAGAATCAGGGGGAGGGCCAGTAAGGCTGATATTGTGGTGGGAGTCTGTTACAGACCACCCAACCAGGATGTATAGGTAGATGAAATGTTCTACAAGCAGCTGGCAGAGGTGTCAAGATCACTTGTCCTTGTCCTGGTGGGAGACTTCAATCTAGCAGATATCAGCTGGGAACACAATACAGCTGAGAGGGAACAGTCTAGAAGGTTCCTGGAGTGTGTCAGGGATAACTCCCTGACACAGCTGGTGAGGGAGCCAACTAGGGAAGGAGTACTGCTGGATCTGGTGTTTGTAAATAGAGAAGGACTTGTGGGGAATGTGACAGTTGGAGGCCGTCTAGGGCAAAGTGACCACGAAATGATAAAGTTTTCAATTCTTAGGGAAGCGAGAAGGGGAACCAGCAGAACTGCCATCATGGACTTCCGGAGGGCAGACTTTGGTCTTTTCAAGAGTCTGCTTGACAGAGTCCCTTGGGAGGCAACCCTGAAGGGAAAAGGAGTCCAGGAAGGCTGGGCGTTTTTCAAGGAGGAAGTCTTAAAAGTGCAGGCACAGGCCGTCGCTCTGTGCAGTAAAGCGAGCCGTCGAGGGAAAAGACGGGCCTGGCTAAACAAAGAGATAGGGTCACAGCTCACAGAAAAAAAGAAAGTTTATGGCCTTTGGAAAAAGGGAAAGGCCATTAAGGAAGATTATAAAGGTGTAGCAAAGTTATGTAGGGAAAAGATTAGGAAGGCCAAAGCCCAGCTAGAACTGAACCTGGTCTTGGATGTTAAAAACAATAAAAAGAATTTCTATAAAAGTATTAATAGTAAGAGGAGGACTCAGGACAGCCTCCATTCACTATTGGATATGGGAGGCAATGTAGTGACAAAGGATGAGGAGAAGGCTGAGGTACTGAATGCCTTCTTTGCCACAGTCTTTAGTAATGGGGTAGGGTGTCCCCTGAGTACCCAGACCTCTGAGCTGGCAGATAAGGGCAGGGAGCAGAATGAAGCCCCTGTAATCCAAAGGGAAGCGGTGAGGGACCTGCTCCAGCACCTAGACACAAACAAGTCTACGGGCCCAGATGGGATTCACCCGAAGGTACTGAGGGAGCTGGCAGAAGTACTTGTGGAGCCACTTTCCATCATTTACCAGCAGTCCTGGCAAACTGGGGAGGTCCCAGCTGACTGGGGTCTAGCAAATGGGACGCCCATCCACAAGAAGGGTCGGAAGAATGATCCTGGGAACTACAGGCTTGTCAGTCTGACCTCGGTGCCTGAGAAGGCCATGGAACAGATCATCCTGAGTGCCATTATGCAGCACATGAAGGTTGGTCAGATGATCAGACACAGCCAGCACAGGCTCATGAGGGGCAGGTCCTGCTTGACAAACCTGATCTCCTTCTATGACAAAGTGACCCGCTTGGTGGATGAAGGAAAGGCTGTGGATGTTGTTTACCTGGACTTTAGCAAGACCTTTGATTCAGTCTCCCACAGTATCCTCCTGGAGAAACTGGCTGCCCATGGTTTAGATGGGAATACTCTCCACTGGGTTAAAAACTGGCTGGAGGGCCGGGCCCAGAGAGTGTTGGTGAATGGAGTCAAATCCAGTTGGCGGCCAGTCAAAAGTGGTGTCCCACAGGGCTCAGTACTGGGACCCATTCTCTTTAACATCTTTATCAATGATCTGGACGAGGGGATCAAGTGTACCCTCAGTAAGTTTGCAGATGACACCAAGCTAGATGGCAGTGTCGACCTGCTGGAGGGTAAAGAGGCTTTGCAGAGGGATCTGGACAGGCTGGATCAATGGGCCGAGACCAACAGGATGAGTTTAAATAAGGCCAAGTGCCGGGTCCTGCACTTGGGTCACTGTGAGAGCTGCCTGGCAGAAAAGGACCTGGGGGTGTTAGTTGACTGTCAGCTGAACATGAGCCAGCAGTGTGCTCAGGTGGCCAAGAAGGCCAACAACATCCTGAACTGTATCAGGAACAGCGTGGTGAGCAGGACCCGAGAGGTGATCATCCCCCTGTACTCGGCACTGGTGAGGCCTCACCTCGAGTACTGTGTCAAGTTTTGGGCCTCTCACCACAAAAAAGACATTGAGGAGCTGGAGCAGGTCCAGAGAAGCGCAACAAAGCTGGTTAGGGATCGTGAGAGTAAGACGTATGAGGAGAGCCTGAGGGAGCTGGGATTGTTCAGTCTGCAGAAGAGGAGGCTGAGGGGAGATCTTATCGTGCTCTATAACTATTTAAAGGGGGGATGTAGAGAAGCGGGGGTCGGTCTCGTTTCCCAAGTCACAGGAGACAGGACAAGGGGAAATGGCCTCAAGTTGCGCCAGGGGAGGTTTAGATTGGATATTAGGAAAAATTTCTTCACTGAAAGGGTTATCCAGCATTGGAACATGCCGCCCAGGGAAGTGGTTGAGCACCGTCCCTGGAGGTGTTCAAAAGATGGTCCTCAGGCATATGGTTTAGTGATTTTTTTATTGCTTATTTCTTATTTATTTTTTGTCAGTGTTAGGTTGATGGTTGGACTAGATGATCTTTAAGGTCCTTTCCAACCTAGACAATTCTATGATTCTATGATTCTATGATTTGAGCCTTCATCTGAAGGGAGAGAGCCAAGGAACTATAAACTAAACGGAGTTTATTTCAGGAAAAAAATAAGCATATTTTGAAAAAAAAGACAACTCCAACACTAACATTCATCTTTTTGTCTTAAAATTTTAATTGTCTTTTTAGCTGAACTCTTTGCTAAAAATACATCACTGGATTCATCAAAATGTTTCAACTCTGACAAATATGAGCTAACAATTGAAAAATAAAAATCTCCTGTTTCCTTAGAACACATCTAAGGATGGTAAACAGATTCTTTAAATAGTTAATATTTTGTTTTAAACTGATTAGGGAATTATCTGCTGCTTTTTTAAAATTATTTTATTCTGTCATTATACTAATGAATAGATTGTCAGAATGTTTGTCTTTCTTACCTTATGTAACAGATTTATCTTACAGTCCAGATTATTTCTTGCAAATTTGCATTTTATTCTTTTAATTTAATCTCCTTTTCTTTCCCATACTAATAAAGTTTTCAGTCTGCCTCTGTGAAAGATATGCATACACATAGCAGGCATTACACAAATTTATGTCAAAGTTCCATGAGATATCCTGATTTTCACAAACAGGTTTCTGTGGTGACACTTTTTACACATCTTTTCATAAGCTTTACACTACCATTTATCATGTTAACCTCCTGAAATATATTTAAATATAGTTCTGTAATAGCTGTGTTTGGAGTTTTGCCAAAATCCATATTTTTTGTTTGTTTGTTTGTTGGGTTTTTTTCCTTGTCTAAAAAAATGCATTTCACAGCTTGGTTTTATTTGCTCTGTCTGTTAATATACGATACACTTTAAATAAAGCCTTATGCATAGGTTTCCATCAGAAGGTTTTCTAATTTATTGGTCGTCTTTCTGATTTACATTTCTAGTAGCTAATAACTTTTTGCTAATTTAACGATTTTCACACAATAAACATTTCCGTTGTAAATAATTTATCTTTGCAAGATAGTAGCTACAAGTTTGTATACTCATATGCTTAACAGAAATTGACACATTTTTGCCTTGTCTCTCTGTTTGCAGGTGTTTTACATATGCAGTAACGATATCTCTAAAACATATACCAATTTTTATACTTATTGAGCAAAATCTTAAAAATTTTTCCCAATCATCAGAAGATAGATCTGTTTCAAGTCCTCAAAGTCATGGATCTTCTCACATATCAGAAATCAAGAATCAGAAATCAGGAGTCATGAACCAAGATTAAGGGCCACGAGTCATGTGATCAGAATAAGACTGAAGGCATTATGAAAATATTTAACTTCCATTTGTCTATCATGTCTACAAATTATTATGAATTTTAGAAATATCCTCTCACCAGCTGGCAGCTTCCCTATTTAAATTAAAGCTGCTGTTGGAATGTTGTTGGAATGTGTAATTTTGTGGTACAGCAACAGGACATGAGAGGATTTGGAGGGTCTAGACAGAGATCCAGGTGAGTTTCTGCTGTAGTCAATCACACTTCTTTCAACATTGTACCAGACCTTGCAAATTCATAGAACTTTTTGTTGTTCAGCAGCAACACCACCAATACGTTATAACCCCTGCCTCCAAGTACACTTTGGTTACTGGAATTCAGATTAATAGCAACTCCAAGCACCAGTACAGGTTGGGGGCTGACCTGCTGAGAGCAGCTCTGAGGAGAAAGACCTGGGAGTCTTGGTGGACAACAGGATGACCATGAGCCAGCAATGAGCCCTTGTGGCCAAGAAGGCAAATGGCATCCTGGAGTGCATCAAGAAGAGCGTGGCCAGCAGGTCGAGGGAGGTCATCCTGCCCCTCTACTCTGCCCTGGTGAGGCCCCATCTGGAGTACTGTGTCCAGTTCTGGGGCCTCCAGTTCAAGAAGGACAGGGAACTGCTGGAGAGGGTGCAGAAAAGGGCCACAAAGACGATTAATGGCCTGGAGCATCTCTCCTACAAGGAGAGGCTGAGGGACTTGGGTCTTTTTAGTCTTGAGAAGACTTAGGGGGGATCTAATCAATGTTTACAAATACTTAAAGGGAGGGTGTCAGGAGGATGGGGCTGGTCTTTTTTCAGTGGTGCTCAGAGACAGGACAAGAAGAAATGGGCACAAACTTGAGTATAAGAAGTTCCACCTAAGCATGAGGAGGAACTTCTTTACTGTGAGAGTGGTAGAGCACTGGAACAAGCTCCCCAGAGAGGTGGTAGATTCTCCTTCTTTGGAGACATTCAAAACCCGCCTGGACAAGTTCCTGTGCAACATGCTGTAGCTAGACCTGCTCTGGTGGAGGGGTTGGACTAGATGATCTCCAGAGGTCCCTTCCAACCGGATATGATTCTATGATTCCTTTAGCTTCACTGTAAGTTTTCTAACGAAAAGGTTTTGTTACACTTATTTCTCATGTGAGGGAAACCAGCACTCTTGATCTTCCAGTTCTCATCATAGGAGAATCCTCTGATAAGAGATGTTTCTGCATACATAGAATTACATCAGTTTTGAAGATGATTCCATGTTCATAGCATGGCCTCAGAATGTAGATAGACCTTCCCATACTCTCTTGGACTCCACGTCGACACATGTATAATATGGCTTTTGGGAAGGAAGCACAAAGGACATCACAGTAGCCCATGCCACGTACAAATTTTTCAGGGTCACAGTGTTCTGATCTGTCCTGTCTGCCTATTAAATGAAAAATATCAGTCCACAATGTCAAAGGAAAAAGTTTTAGGACTCTGACACTACAAAAACTGCTGAAAAATATTACCTGCTCAGTTTTCATTTTGGTGGCAGTAACTATCATTTATTGTGTAACTGGGATTCATCTCCCTGGCTTTAGCCCTCTGAAAGCTAGGCATTGACACTGAAAGAGTTGAGTAAAATCAAGAGACCCTTCAAAGAAATTGGCATTTCCAAAGACTGGTAAAGTACAGAGGGGGAATGGTGTCCTGGAGATGTCTTTCTCTCCTACCCCTTTGATTATTAGATAATCACCTCAGACTACATGTTTAATTCTAGCCATTTACCAGGTGAGATTCATATGCTCACCTTCATAAGTTATATGCCCTTCATCACTCTACACATTCATTCTTATATTACATGTTCCTCAAGGGGAGAAGAATATTATCCTGTTATGATTAACATGAAACTGAAACAAAAGTTATATTTAAAAAATTGTTGTAGTGATTTCATCAAAGGTGTTTTTTTAAGTCCCTGCTTAGCAGTCTGTTTATGTTAGTGTTGGGGGTGTCCCTGTTGACTGCGGAGGGGTCGGACTAGATGACCTTTGGAGGTCCCTTCCGGCCTAGACAATTCTATGATTTTATGATCCTATTATTTAGATGCAGCGGATTTGTTCTTGTATTTAACTGATTGCTACTTTATGCCACTTTTTTTGACTATTAAAACTTCCAGATGCTTTCAAATTGTACCATGATTCATACAGCTTTTTTGGAAATTACTGCTTCCTTTATTCCATCTTCAGCACTCAGTTTTATGTTACACATTCTGCTTAATAAGCTGATTCATGCCAGGTGCAACTTTTTTTAATCTTCTTTTAAGAAACCAAATGAAAAAGAAAGTTAATGATGAAAAACTGCACCATTGGGAGGTCAGAGAGTTCATTTTCTGACACGGACTCATTAGATGATGTGGCACACTCCAAGGGTGGCATTGATTACCATAGCCTCTGTACTCTTAAAGGTTAATGATCAGGATAATTAGCTGACCTATTGGAACCAGATAACATTCAATTGAGATAAGTGACAGGTGACTGTAGTTATTAAAACAGACTAGAAACAGACTCTCTGACATTGCCACTTACTTATTCGAAATTGCTTGTAAGAGAAACAACATCAGTTGTCTCTTTTACGAAGGTCTAGTTTAATGCTGCCCATTCTTCTCTATGTTATCCATACCTTGTTGCCCCAGATGTCTTGTCTGTAAAAAAAATTAGGATAGTAGTTTAGTGGTTTAGGAACAGATGCTTTGGTGGAAATTTTAAAATGTAGTTGATCACATATTACAAATGCTACCAGGTGAATTTAAGAGCAACCTGTGTATTTATTTTGACAGCATTATTCTACAACCAGAGTTAGAGTTTATAGCAACAGTCTGATGAGAAATCTATTTTTATGAAAAGTGTTTCATCACAATCTATTTAAATGCATTGTGTTCCTGAGAAAAAGGTTGTTTCTTTAACTTGGAGATAAGCAAAATTAAGTATGGAAGACATTTGGTGAAATTTTTCCTATGTCATGGGAACAAGCACATACTTAGCACTTAAAAGATTTGATCCAGAAAACTCATTGATCCTATGTAATTGGACAACACGTCTCAGGTCTGGAGGATTCCTGAACCACTGCTTCTTGGATTTGTTTTGATGTTTTTCTGCACTGTGTTAGTGTAGACTGCACAAGTAAGATCTGTGTAAGTCATGTCTTTTACCACATCTAGCTGATAGCAAATTGGACAAGAAAGGCATCCATCCTTACTTGTGAGAAAGAGATATCCCAATAGATATTTCATAAAGTCTTATTTTTAAATTCTTGGAAGAAGCAGCATATGTAGAAACACAGACCTAGGAGGAATAGCCAGGACAATTAAAATCAGCCCCATCTATGAGATGGAACTTCAGAAGAGTCCACAAGATCACATATTCTTGCCTGTTTCACATATGGAAAGTTACAAAATGCTCTCCTCATAGTGCTTAGGATTTTTAATACATGAAGGTCAAGAATTTAGGAAAAAGCAGGTAATGCTAAAGATTAGATTGGGAAGCAACAATAGTTTTGGCCTCCGAAACTTCAGGGAATTCAGGAGCTGAAGATGTCTCTGCTTCATCTTAACAAAAGGAAGAACAGATCCTATGAATATAAATAAGGAAAAATTTGTCCCTGATATAAAATAAAATTACTGTCTAGACCTGAGAATATGAGAAAAAGACATTAAGATTTTTTTCAATACAGCACACTAATCAACATTTCCTTTCTAACTACAGATGCTTCAGAGGAAGACCAAAAAAGTTCTGTGAGCCAAGAGAGAAAAACTCTTTGCCCAAGTAGATTCTTATTCATTGGCAATTGGACAATTAATTAAATACAATCCAAAAGGATATATACAGTTTCTTAGGGATTTTAAGAAGTAATTAGCATACATGGGGGTTTTTTTGATCACACTTTTACTTAGGTTAAGGTTTTACTGGTTTGTTTTCTTGGTATATATAGTACCACTATGTTTTCATACATTTTTATGAGGAATGGTTGGTATCATTTCTTAAAGACAGACTAAGATTATACTAGTAAGTTAAGCAGGGAATGATCCTGGTTACTGGAACGTGATTATCTGAACTGGTAAATTGTTAGAGTTATTGTGGCACAGTTGTGGCCAGTGTTAATTATTACTTTTCTAAAACATTTCTGTGCATGTTTCTGCAAATAACACAGGCCAGACACCATTTTCAAAAGTCAGTGTGCATGTGAACACACTGTTTTGTGCTTAAAAATGTTCAATATTGCCATCACAAACACTCCTGTATCAGCTGGCCTTACTTCTACAGAACAGTTCAAAATGTGCTAAATATGCTAATAAGGACTCTGTCTTTAGCAAAATAGAATCATAGAATCATCTGGGTTGGAAGGTACCTTCAAGGTCATGTAGTCTGACCCCCCCGCAGTCAGCAGGGACACCCCCAACTAGACCAGGTTGACCAGGGCCTCGTTGAGCCTCACCTTGAATATCTCCAGGGATGGTGCCTCAACCACCTTCCTGGGCAACCTGTTCCAGTGCTCCACAACCCTCATAGTAAAGAACGTATTCCTAATGTCTAATCTAAATCTACTTTTCTCCAGTTTAAAGCCATTACCCCTTGTTCTGTCATTGACAACCTTTATAAATAGGCTCTCCCCAGCCTTCTTGTAGGCCCCCTTCAGTTGATCTCATACATGATTTTCATCATGAATACTTTGTTTCTAATTCTGGGATATTTTATCTGGGGCATGGTACTGTTTCTGATGACTGCAAGGATAAAGCCCAGAGAAGCAAGAATGATCTGAGATATCAATATCTAGCTGATGAGGAGAGACTGAAGGAGCTGGGTTAATTCTCTCTGCTTAAAGGAGAATTCTAACCTTTACATTTGTATATCTTTGTTGCAAAGAGAGAGGAAATGCATTCTTCAGAGCCAATGGGAGACAAGAATTTATGGGCATATATAACAATGAGGGATATTCAGGTTAGATATTAGGGAAAGCAAAGTAAGTGGAAGTATTTTAGTGACACTAAAACAGATCACTTTGATTGCTGCATATTCATTCATGGAACTTTTTAAGAAAAGCTGCAGAAAACACTAAGAATTATTTAATTGATAAAATGGTTAGACAGACAAACAATGCAGAGGGCACTGAATCTGCTTTCTAACCCCATTTCATTCAAATTTTCTGATCATGGTGGTCAATGGAGTTAAATCCAGCTTGTCATAAATCCAGGGCTCAGTGTTGGGACCATTTCTATTTAACATCTTTATCAATGATATTGATAAGGACATAGAGTGTATCATCAGTAAGTTCACAGATGACACCAAGTTAAGCAGGAGTATTGATCTGCATGAGAATAGGGAGGCTCTACAGAGAGAGTTGGATAGATTGAATTGATGGGCCAACATTAATGGTATGACCTTCCACAAGGCCAAGTCCACTTGGGCCACAACAACCCCATGCATTGCTACCGGCTTGGGGAAGTGTGGCTGGAAAGCTGCCTGGCAAAAAGAGGCCTAGGAGTTCTATTTGACAAGTGGCTGAATATGAGCCATCAGTGTGCCCAGGTGGCCAAGAAAGCCAATGGCATCCTGGATTGTATTAGAAATAGTTTGACCAGCAGAAGTAGGGAGGCGATTTTACCCCTGTACTCAGCACTGGTGAGACCACACCTTCAGTACTGTGTCCAGTTTTGTGCACCTCAATAAAAGAGAGATATCGAAGTGCTGGAGCGAGTGCAGAAGAGGGCAACAAAGCTTTGGAGGGCCTGGAGCATAAATCTTATGTAGAGCCACTGAGGGAGCCGGGACTGTTTAGTTTGAGGAAGAGAAGGCTGAGGGGAGACCTCATCACTCTCTTCAACTACTTGAAAGGACATTGTAGAGAGGTTGGTGCTGGTCTCTTCCCACGGGTAATTAGTGATAAAACAAGAGGGAATGGCTTCAAGCTACAACAGGGTAGGTTTAGGCTGCACATTAGGAAACAATTCTTCACAGAAAGAGCGGTGAGACACTGGAATATAGACCTCATCACTCTCTTCAACTACTTGAAAGGACATTGTAGAGAGGTTGGTGCTGGTCTCTTCCCACGGGTAATTAGTGATAAAACAAGAGGGAATGGCTTCAAGCTACAACAGGGTAGGTTTAGGCTGCACATTAGGAAACAATTCTTCACAGAAAGAGCGGTGAGACACTGGAATATGCTGCCAGGGAGGTGGTTGAGTCACCATCCCTGAAAGTGTTTAAGAGTCATTTAGATGTGGTGTTGGAGGATATGGTGTAGGGGAGAACTTTGAGAGTAAGGGGTGATGGTTGGATTCAATGATCCCAAGGGTCTTTTCCAACCTGAATGATTTTATGATTCTATGGTTCTATGACAACTGCATATAACAAAAAAATAACCACTAAATATTTGACAGTCAGAGAACTTAATTTTGTTGAAAAAATACAATAAAATGGAAAACTTTTTGTTATTATTTATTCACTGTAAGTATATTTTTGTTTCTGTATTAAGTCATGGCCGATGAGGGAGGTAAAGAAAATAAAAGCAATTATTTAATTTAAATTTTATACCATGTTTTTGCACATAGCCTAAATCCAAATATTCATGATTATTTTTTCCAAGTACAATAATAATGATAGAATTTTTTCCCCCTTCTGCATAACATTAAATTTTAATGTGTTTTGTCACCGCTGTTCTAATTCTTTTTGAATTAATTCCTTTTCCACATCTTAATATTCTAGGAAAAGGTCTACTGTTTCTTTACTACACCTTCTTGCTCAGTTTCTTTGGCTATGCTGACTATTTCAGAAAGACAAGCTAGAAATTCAAAAATTTCTAGCTTCTAATTTCCCTAATTACACATTCAATTAAAGAGATTATTTTACCACATAATGTCTGTTGTAATAAAGGAGAAAGCGACCTTATTTTTCGGTCCTCTCTCTGTCTAGATTTTTGTCTCATTGCACTAAATCCGGCATGGCTGTTTATAACAGCTGTTCCACCTTTCCTTTCTTCAAGTACTGCAAGCTATAAAGCTTCGTTCTAGGCTCTTAATGCAGTCAATCATTTACCTAGTAAAATAAAGAAGACTAATGAATCTTCTCCATGTAAAGCTTCATTTAGCTGGGCTTGACAATACAGCAGCATTGCTCAAAGATGTGTGAACAAGCAACTGGAATACCTGGAGCCAGATACATTTAAGTAGCTCACAGTAGGTCATATATAGGAAAAAGGATTACAACAGTAGAAAGAAAAGCAAGAGGGTTTGCCTCAGGCTACCTCTGGGGCATTTGAAGTAAAGTTGTAATTCTACCAGGACCAGCATGGTGAAGCATATAAGCTTCATATGTTGCTCATAAAGTAGTTGTAGAGATTAAATATCTTCTAAATACTTAATTTTAGTTGGAATGTGATTAGCCTGAAGGCATAAAAGTATGTCTAATATATTTTTTCTTTTAACAGTTTAATAAATAATTACAGAAAATACTTAATGAGAATTTCAAAACCGTATTAAAAAACAGTTAAATTTCTTAGTTGTCTCTTGCAATAAGGGTACAGAATCAAGTGTTTAAGCCAGTATAGAAAATTGCTTTTAATTCACTATCTCACAATTGATTGAAGCTGAATACTAAAGATATTGATTCAATTGAATATTTTGGTATGTATGCAAAAAACAGATGCAATTCCAAATACATATGTCGAAAAGAATATTCTCTTTTGAACGAAATGGCTATATATATTTTTTTTTTAAATAAGAGAACACTGTTCATCTGAACAGCGCCTTGGATAAATGCATTATTTATAAATAAGAACCTTTTGTTGTTGTTTTTTTTAATTTCCTTTATTGTTTTTCTCTCCAAAGTGATTTTCTGAATCTTTTCTCTGAGAGAAAAAAAAAATAGGTAGAAAACCACTTCTGGCTCCCCCATAATGACTAGGCTACAGTGACCTTTGTATCTTTGTACAGCTCTGTGCAGTCTTCTTTCTTATTTCCTTCTGTGGTTTACATAAACAATGTAAATTACATGACAGTTTAAAACAAATTAAGACTGAAGAATTAGCTTTATGAATTAAAAAATAGTCTTTGCTGTGTCAAGCTTAATACCAATTTAGACAGCTCTAACAATTTATCTGGCATGTATCCGTGAGTATGTATGAAGGGTCTATTTTTCAGATTTTTTGTCTGTGACAACATTAAACATAAAGTTTACAAATTCTGTGGAACTAGGGGTACCTTCTGTGTTCCTTCCACACAATAGGTAACCAGACATACTAGATCTCTAAGAAGCTCTGCCCAGTTGTGATTACCATCCACATCTAATACATTTATTCCTGCAGGGTGATAAAAATAGTCTATTTTTAGGTTTTTTTGAAAAGGTAGTTTCTGCGCCTCCAAGCAGACTCCAGATGTCAGGCCAACTCCTGTCCTATGGACAGAAAGAGGAGACAGAACAAAATTCACTCCTGGTTTTTGTTTTAGAACAGTAATTATCACTATAAAACTATGCTACTCCGTTTTTGGGGAGGAAGGGGCTCAATAAGTTAAGTTTCATTAATGGTTTATGTCTTTGTGCATCTGAAGTATCAGCATAACCAAGACTAAGTTTCTGTGACAGTCTTCACCCCTAATTTTATTTACACTGCTTTGGGTCAGACCTAAGTTGGTTTTCCCAAGGACACATTCAGACAATCTGAAATTCAACTCAAGGGCACAAAATCTTTCTTCTAGAATGATGTTATTGCTAAACTCCTTCCCAACTCTTTCAGCCTTCTTTATTTGTTTCTTAAGGGGGTTTTTGTGCATGTATGTTTGACTTCACTTCTAAACCTCCCTAAATACACTGTCATATTTTAAGGCAAACATAGACTGTATATTTTCAGCATAGCTCCCCTGTAAGTTCACTTAACTTCCTTTCACACCTGTTCTATCACTAATTGCTAGTTTTCCTCCCTGGCTATAAACATTTATAGTCTACAATTACTCTGTGCACTAATTATCTTGAATAGCTGGTTTGGGGCAAGAGAAGAAGTCAATGGGAAAATACATATCCTTCTAGCATTGGAAATATACAGTCTTTCTGTAACATTAAGACAGTATATCCATTCTGGTTTTCCGAAATTAATTATCAAAATTAATTATCAGAGCTGCTTTTTTCTTTTTTTCCTTTTTTTTTTTTTTTTTTTTTTGGTAAGCTAGTATAGTCTGATAAGTTGAGATACCCATGAAAGACACCATGTTTGCAATTTGCATAGCGTACAACAGTGAAAGCTGTCTTGAAGTCTGTAAAAAGATTTTGTTAGAATTCATGAGCTAAAAATTCTAATCCTTGACTGAACTAAGTGGCAGAGTGGGAGAACAGATTTCATCTATGAAGGTTAATTAGATTATGAAAAGTTTTCAGAACTCTTGGTTCATTGGCAATTGGAAAATATGAACACTTTTGAGCAAATGCAATTGATGTGAAGGGTGACATACACTCTTACAGATCTTGAGGTCTCCTCTGTCCTACAGTCCATGAAAAAGGATATTTAAGCTTTTACCATAAGGAACCTTTAACTTGGACTCATTAATCTTTGTTCATTTTGTCACTTAAACACTTCAGTCACACTAGACATTTGCAGGGTGGTGCTGCCTCGCTAAGATGCCTGTAGCAGAACCTGAATGTACTGGCCTGAATTCTCTGTCACATGCTCCACGCAGTAAGGATCAAATATGCACCTGCTTTACAGCTTTTTCGGATTGCTGTTCCGGGTTAATAAACTGTCAAGATCATGTAAATCAGGCTGACTGTGAGGAACATCAAGAAACATGACTCTAAAGCAACCTCGCTTTCACAAACCCTTTTCCGTACCTCATTTTTCCTCTTCTCCATGCTTTTCTCTTCCTTTTTTCTTGTTTGCTTTATTCCCCAAATAGTAATAGAAAGTAAGGTTTATCTAATAATTTTGGAAATTTCTGATAAAGGGAAAGTGTACGTTATTTGCTAATTAAAGGTAATGAAAACTGAATTAGCAGCTTCCTAGATTTTGTGGGAATTCTTATTACTATTTGGAAGTTACAAAGGTATATTTGCAAAGAGAAAAGTTTAGTCCCTTTGTCATCCTCTGCTCCATTTTCCTCCTAAGAGTGATACTATTCCTCATTATCTTTAGTATGTTTTCATAACAATGTTTTCAGGGTTCTTTGATGCTTTCCACCTCCGTGAATTCATACAATCTGTCTTTCTGGTATACAACGCTATATGACAACATGTGGGGACTACCTTGAAAAATTCTTTCTGAAAGATCGGTATCTGTTTCTGCCTACTTGGTCTACAACTATACTTTTTTTTTCATTAGTCTGAGAATTTGTATATTCTCATCTATTCATAGTTCACAATGTATTTATTAACTCATCTCATTAATAATGCAACTGACTTCTTTTGTGATGTTTCTATTCATCATGTTCAGTGCTTTTTCCTGTGTGATTTTGTTCACAACTCCTTCATTCTTCTATCATACTAATAACACCTGAAATGGTCTTCTTTGACATTTACTTTTATTTTTCATGTATGAATCGTGCCTTTTAGGCATTTCAGAACACATCTGTGGGAACTTTCAGAAGGGGTTGAGGGTCAAATAAGGTTATCATTCCAAAATGAAATTTCCTGATACTCATCCCTCTTTTTTAATTTCTTCCTCTATGACCATTGGGGTAGTGAACTCCTGTCCACCGTGCAATCTTGTACTTCATTTTGTACCAGCCATTTTATTCCTTTGTTATTCTAGTTTATGTCACGTAATACTTTGTCAGTGAAACTTGTTCCCTTTGGGAGGACTTAATCAGCATTTTCTCCATGGGTGTAATGAAATATCATAAATCTTTCTGCAGACAGAGGGCACATAGTAAATTAGTGTGATACTCACCAAAAGTTAGTTCATGCATGTTTGGAAAAACATGAGCTCAGTTATTAATTATGGTCATTAAAACACAAAGCTACAATTACTGGAAGCAGTAACAAACATAAATCAGATTAAAATCGTCTGCAAAATAATCATTTAATATTCTCTCTTTCTATTTCTGTAGCTTTCACCTCTCACAAGACTATTTCTCTCCATCCTTCAAACTTGGTTGAACTTTTTCAGGACAAAGCATCTCTGTTTTGCTCGACTTCTGTATTATAGGGAAGGTTTTCAGATTGGTTTACATCATAAAATAAATATGACTGGTAGTTCCACTTCACCAGACATCAACACTGGCACAGATATTTACATTTTCCTTGGACAGCCAAATTGGTTGCTAAGGAATTAAAAATATCTGAATCTATAGCCTACTGAAGTCTTTTACTATCAAAGAAAACTAACAATCCGTAACTGCAGAGTTACTGCCTACTTAGCTATAGTATTGTATTACAATCAATTGCAAAATACATACAAATGAAGTGCTTTATATCACCTTGAATTTGAGGATAAAAAACTGGAACACGTTAGTGTGTTTAATAAGGTTGAATCATAATAATTTTGCTTATTGTTACTTAGCTGTAGACAAAGTACAAAGGAAATATCATTGTTGTATAAAGAAGAACCCCAAGAGCTGTTAGAATAAAATAATAATAGTTTTTTAATGTTAATTAATGTGGTTTTCATAATTACTAGTATAACTGTTTAATTCTATTATTAGATGGAATAATAATGGAAGTTCCATTAAAATATGAGAAAAAACTTCTTTACGGTGAGGGTGATGGAACAATGGAACAGGCTGTACAGGGAGGTTGTGGAGTCCCCTTCTCTGGAGATCTTCAAGACCTGCCTGGATGCAGTCCTGAGTAATGTGGTCTAGGCGTTCCTGTTTAGGAGGGGAGTTGGACCAGATGATCTCTAGGGTTCCCTTCCAACTCTGACAATTCCATGATTCTGTGATTCCGTGATTATTATGAAGGAGAAAATGAAATAAGAGACCTTTGAAATAATCTTTAGCTATTTTAAAAATACCAGTGTACTCCTGATAGATAATTCTGTATCATATAGGATGGGTCATCAAACTGAATAAAAAAGGTAAGTAATTCAGGTAAATAACCTACCCTTTTTTACTGAGCATAAAATTCTGATGAAGTTCTATCGGTCTCAGGAAATATTAATACTTTTTTGGCATATAAGAAATTGACCATGAGAAAACAACAACATTATTATTATCTGAACTACATAAAAAGAGGAATTATGGTCCCCCACAACATTCTTGCTGCTAAATTGGAGACATATGGGTTTCATGGATGGACTGCTAGATGGATAAGGAATTGGATGAATGCCCATGTCCAAATAGTTACACTCAATGGCTCAATGTTCCAGTGGAAACTAGTAACAAGTTGTGTCCTTCAAGGTTCCATGTTGACACCAGCACTATTTAATATCTTCATCAGTTACACAGGTAGTAGGATTGAGTGCATACTCAGCAAGTTTGCAGATTACACCAAGCTAAGTGGTGCAGGTGATTTGCTAGAGGGAAGAGATGCCATCCAGAGGGACCTTGACGGGTTTGAAGACTGGGGCTGTGTGAACTTCCTGAAGTTCAACAAGGCCAAATACACAGCCCTGTACCTTGGTTGGGGCAATCTCCAGTATCAATACAGACTTGGGGGTGAATGGATTGCAAGCATTCCTGCCAAGAAAGAATTGGGGATACCGGTCCATGAACAATTGGACATGAGAGATCAATATGTTTTTGCAGCCCAGAAAGCCAAACAGATCGTGGGCTGCAGAAAAAGGAAATGTGTCCAACAGTTTGAGGGAGGTGATTCTCCACCTGTACTCCACTCTCCACCCACCTGGAATGTTGCATACAGCTCTGAGGCCCTCAACACAAGACAGACATTGACTTAGTAGAACAGGTCCAGAAGAAGGTGATGAAAATGATCAGAGGACTGGACAACCTCTCCTCTGAAAAGTGGCTGAGAGAGCTGTGGTTATTTAGCCTGGAGAAGAAAAGGCTCCAGGGAGACCTTGTTGTGGCCTTTCAATACTGAAAGGGGATTTCTAAGAAGGATAGAGAAAGAAGTTTTACCAGGGCCTGTAGTGACAGGACAAGGGGCAGTGGTTTTAAACTGAAAGAGAGTAGATTTAGATTAGACACAAAGAAGACTTTTTTTTTTTTATGATGAGGGTGGTGAGACACTGGAACAGGTTTCCCAGAGAAATTGTGAATGCCCCATCACTGGAAATGTTCAAAGTCAGGTTATCTGGGGCTTTGAGGAACTTGATCTAGTGAAAGATGTCAGGGGTGGTTGGACTAGATGATCGTAAAATCATCAAATCGTAAAATGGTTAGGGTTGAAAGGGTCATTTATATATCAAACCATTCTATGATAGTACAAAATTTGATATTAAATTTCCTAAACAAGGGCAATTGTTGCAGCTCATTTATAGTTCTGTACTAACATAGAATGCTTTGTGTTGGAATGGTTCTTTAAAAATTGTCTTTAAGGATCCTTTCCAACCTTAACCATTCTATGATGTGATAATTTTATGACTGAAGAATGATTAGGAAATTCCAGAGGAAATATATAAATGAAAACTTGAATACTGAGCTGCATCACACTATCATTTTATTTAGGTCCACTTGTGATACAGACACAAAGTTTTGAACCAAAACTGAAGCAATTGCCCTTGTTTAGGAAATTCAGTATCAAACTTTGTGGTAACTAGAAGAACATTTAGTATCATCTAGAACAATGCCAAGTACAATTGGTAGTTACTAATATTTCTTACAGTTTATTAAGATTAATGAAATTCATATATTTATATATATCTCTGCAGAGGCTAGCAAACCCAAGCAAAAATAGTGCTGGGCCTCACCAGCACTCTGGTCACATCTCTGTATGAGCACTGAAAATGTAACATTAGTAATAGAGATTCATTTCTCTCAGTGGTGTGCTTATTGTGGTTGCCATAGTTTATTTTCATTCTCTCTGATTTGTTGTGAATATCTAGAATGGAGATTATAGATTTCAATATTCATCAGAAAAAAAAAATTATATTTATATACAATAAGCATGTCATTGTTTAAATCCTTTACACTTCCTAAGAAATCTCAATTTTTTTGCTTATCAAATTGCCAGTGTGGTGCTTATCAAAACCAAATGTATCACTGAATGTAAAGTCCATCTGTCTAACTGTGCATCAGAGAAACAAACCCAGAAAACTTGCATATATCCTGTACTACATACTATTCTTGAAAGACTGGACATGCCAATTATTGCTTTGAATAGATGGCACTTCTTCTGTTGTTTTAAGATTATCAGATGTGGCAATGTTGATAAGATTGTCACACAATATGTTTTAAATTTAAGACACAAAGACAGAAGTGAGAATGTTAGTTTTCTCAGTTAGCAAAAATGTTCCCAGAGCTAAAGAAATAGATGATAACAGTGACTATTAAGAAACCCAACCACTGATAGTTCAAACCCATGAAAGTTCATTCCAGTTTGTAAGCAGTATGAATATGACACCTATTTTATCAAAAAAACCAAACAAAAAAATCAGTTAATTTATATACATATCATGCAGCTTCCATTTATTACTAAACAGTGGTTTGGAACTGAAACTGGAATGGTTTTCTCATTTTCTCTGTTCTTTTTTCTGAAATGGCTGCAATTGATTACACCTAAAATTTATAACATTGCTGGGTATATTTGGTGCATCAATAGGAATAGAAAATAAGTAATTGATCAGTTTATTAAAACAAGACCAAAAAAGCAAATATGCTCTGTTGTCAGTGGATAAAACAGCACAAGATATATAAATCTATGGCAGACGGCATGGAGTTCTGTTGTTGTTATATCACTGCTGTTATTTCTTTTGCTGCTCTTTTACTCGCACCATTCCCCCCGGGTCCCAAAGCCTTCACGGTTCATTTTCTGTTGATTCTCAATACTACTTCTAGGAATTGGAAAGATGAAGAAATATTCAGAAATGAGCAACAAGCAGTCAGAAGCAAATAAATTCTTTATGATGTAAGTAACTTGAAAAAATTTATGGCAATGTGCTTTATATTAGAATTCTTCAGTTAGCTCTTCCCTCAGTTCCATTCCACCTATTTTACAAGGCTTGCAGTTTATCTATTCATATCAGTAGACCTTTTTATTTAATTTTCTCAGACACTTTGACATTAAATAGGACTGAATAATGAGGGCTTCCCACAATGGGTATCCTGTAGTTATTTATGTTCTCCATAAACATACTGCTTCAGCTGTATACTATGAAAATTATTCTTTGAAGCTCCCTCAAAGTTCATGACAGGCAGCCACAGTTATGGTTTTCTTCCCTTTTTTCACATCTAAATCTTGAGGGGACTCTTCTTGTAAGAACGGACAAACCCTATGGTCAGCCAGTTTTCAAGAACTGTAATGCAATGATAACATTTCTGGAATTTTCTTTACTAACACATTCAGTTTTAAATGTGTAAAGTTTTCATGAAATTGCCACTGACAATAAAGCCCTTTCCACTCTTGATTTTCTCAAAGGGTTGTTCCACACAGCTAGTAAATAGCCAATGAGAGCAAACATCTGTAGTGACCCAAACATCTGCAACAGCAAATTACTAACACCTTTGATTTAGTTTTATGTAGAACAGCGGGACATTCATTTAACAGCAATAATTTAGAGCAGAAGTTTTACTGCAGCGAATGTTTGGAAACTTTGCTGTATATACATATGCATAGGCACACATATAAATGTATGGGGAGATGCATGTATATATACAGATCCCTCTTCTTATAAAAATATATCATACAAACCAAAGCCTTAATAATCAAAATAATTGGCTAACATTTTAGTTAAAATGCATCTGGCAGTTCCCAAAAAGAGAGCTAAACACATCCAACTTAGCTGACACAGAGACATTAATTTAGCCCAGTAAAGGTGTTTAGACAATGCTATGTTATAATTTCAATCATAGAATCAATCAATCATAGAATGGTTCGGGTTGGAAGGGACCTCAAAGATCATCTAGTTCCAACCCCCCTGCCATGGGCAGGGACACCTCCCACTAGAGCAGGTTGCCCAAAGCCCCATCCAGCCTGGCCTTGAACACTTCCAGGGATGGGGCATCCACGACCTCCCTGGGCAACCTGTTCCAGTGTCTCACCACCCTCACAGTAAACAATTTCTTCCTAATATCTAATCTAAATCTCCCCGCTTCCAATTTAAAACTATTACCCCTTGTCCTGTCACTACACTTCCTGACAAAGAGTCCCTCTCCGGCTCTCCTATAGGCTCCCTTCAGATATTGAAAGGCCGCTATAAGGTCTCCCCGGAGCCTTCTCTTCTCCAGGCTGAACAACCCCAGCTCTCTCAGCCTGTCATTTCAGGTATAATCAGCTCACCAAGGAGGATTCAAAGTATATGTAATAATGAAAGGTCTGTCTTGCGGCCTACTGGATTGGATCTTTTACAACATAAATGGTCTGTGAGAATGCATAACAGAATAAAATAAGTGGCATAACTTTAGACTAATGTTAAGCAAGAAAGGAGGTAAACCCAGCACAGTCTAATCCATGCTGCTTATTGAGAGAGATCTCTAAAAAACCCTTTTCCCAGAACTTCACCTAGGAGGAATTTTAAAGGAATGAGTTGTCTTAGTCCAGAAGACACAGGAAGTATGCTAAAATCTGTCAGATGATCATGGGATCAGGACAAAAGAATTTTGTGGAAGATAGGTAGTTTACAACTACAGAGATTCTTGCTATCACAGAAAAAAAAAAAAAAACAAACCTCTGGACTGCCCTACTTATTTCCACCAATATTTTGCCCATGACTATTCTCCTAGGAGTATTTTTGAAGATGGCAAGGATCTATTGATGCAAAATGGGAGGAGAATATCAGCCCAATTAAAGAAAGAAATAAAATAAGAACAGAAATAGGTACATGTCAAAGTTAAGAGACAGGCATATTCTTCTGAATGAGAACACTTTTCTTCTAGTCTTCTTGACTCTTGAATTTAAGACTCCTCATGTTATCAAGAATCTTTGAGACATCCCATACTTCATGCAAAAGCATTCCTTGTGTTTTCCTTCCAGGTATTTTGCAATAAGTCTATCATTTTCCCTAATTCAATTTTTAATGAATAACACCTGAGCATGTAATTTGAAACTACTGAGTGATCTTCTACACAGCAGAAATAATTTACAACTATCTACAAGAAGTGGCAATTGTAGTAGACAAACACAAAACTTGTTGACTGACTCAAAGCCAGTTTCTCTTCCCTAAAAGAAGTAAAAGCACTCTGGTCAATTATGCTGTGATTTCCAGAGGAAATAGAGATTATATCAGGGACAAATCTTTCAAACAGCAGCTGTTGCCTGAAATAATTAGCTGTCAGCCCCCACTCTTAGTCAGCAAAGACAAACACTATGTTGTTCTTGTGTCAAATTGTATGTTTTGCAGATTAATATTAAATCCATGTAATTAATTGACTTTTTTTTTTTGAGACATGAGAGAACCCAAGAAACTGTTTTCAATTATTTACTGTGGATTAAATTTTGCTATTCGTATACCATTTAATGCTTTTCTTACTAAAATGTGTTTTTAACAGAGGAAAGATGCTATTTATCACATGTAAAGGAAATAGAACCTATATTTATGCTAGATTAAAATTAATCGAGCTGAGAGGTTAGGTTTCTGAAGTCATTTAATGCTGTTTATTTGGTACCTTCTTCTCCAAAATTAGTTAGCACTTTGTAAAGTTTCTCTTTGAGATTTTGAATTTAATTGTGTGTGTATTCAAAGGGTAATTATATGCAGCTACCTGATTAAATGTTCATTCACATAATGATTTAAAGTGTCTTATGATGACAGTTGTAGTATGTCAGGTTCAGAACTGAATGATTATCACCTGCTGATTGTAGAAGTGAATGTCTATAATGGGAGTAATTTTATAGCAGCACTTATTATAAACTAATACTGATCATATATTACAGTGATTATTTTGTTGTGTCAGATACCTATTTGAACAGAAAGAATTATTTTCTACCTTCATTTACCTATTGACAGACATAGCATTAGAAGGTAAAAAAATCAGAGTATTTTATGCAGTTTAAAGTACTTTATCTCCATAGGGGCATGGTCAAAGCACTCTTAGAGACAGCCTAGGAATATTAAGGGTCTTTAAAAGAGCGTTCTTTCCATACATTTTGAAAACAAAGGGGAAAGAAGTTGCATTAAATGGTATAGCTAGTTGCATTGTAGTATTACTGCATTGCAAAAATGAAAACAGCTTCCAATATCAGCAAAAATATATTAAGAATATTTATCTTTTTATAGTTTTGGACAAAAAATATTTGGCCCTTTACACAGATTTTCCCATTTCTTTACATTGATTGAGAGCTTCTGTGCATTTGGGTTCTACTTAAGTTGGGGGAATGGCCTAATTTTGGTCAATTCTCACACTTACCTATGGAAATTCAGGATTCTCAAGAATTTTTAACATATTTGAATGCCATTATTTTTATCTGAAAAGAATGAAAGATTAGTTTGAAAGGAGAAAAGTGTTCAGGAATGGATTTTGAACTGATATAATATGCATTAGGACTTCCTTTAACGATATCTGAATTCGTATCTAAAACTCTTTTAATACAATGACATAAAAATGTATTTCCATTGCTGTTTTTCATTCCTGAAGAACAAAAAGATATTCAACAATCTCATAAATCATTGCATTGTTAACAATCTCACATTGCAAGAACACAGAAAGCCTAATCAATAGCTGGTCAATAGAAAGTCGCCCTTTGCTGGAAGTTGTAGAACAATTCCCTTGTTGAAGGTTAGAACCTCTTAGTGCTGAAGCTACTTAATTATTACAGATAATTGGAATTTGGTCTTGACTGAAATAGTATAAAATGGAAACTGAACTCAAATTTCTTGTGCTGCTTACTCTGTTTTATTTTACTGTTTCTCCAGAACTCTACAAATGGCATGGTTTTAAAACACTTTGTAACTGAGCATCATAAAACGGTACTTCTTGAGTCTTAATTAATTTATACCTTCTTAAATCGGCATTATTTCTATGGAAATCAGTTGACTTGTCCTAGATTTATGCAACTGACATAAAATCTGTCAAGAAGGAATGTTTGGTTTGGTTAAGTTTGGCCTCCTTTTATGCATGAATACAGCAGAGATTGTCACATGACCTTTCCCTGGTTTTTTGGTAGGTTTTTTTTGTTCTTGTGGTTTGAAGTTTTTCTTTTGCTTTTATTCTTGCCATGAACTCTCTGCATGGCCCTACACAGCTAGGTATATTCACCTATGGAAGTTATCGTTCCACATTTCTCCAGCTGGTTATATACTCAGTTTGAGAGAAACAGGTATAATGGCAAGGAAGAAGAATGGAAAAGCCCTAGTAATTTTATCCACTGTGAGCACTTCTTTTCCCTAAGTGTGTAATTATCAAACCTTATCTATACTGTCATATGGTTTAACCTTTATTGAACTAATTAAGATGAAGCTTAAAATTACTTGCTGACTAACTTGATGAAACAGTTGCAATTCTTTCCCTTGAAAGAAGAAACTGGGGGAAACATAAGCAACTCTGAATTTAAAAGTTATTATCAATAGTGCCCAAGACAGACAGATATTATAAAAGGATCAACTATTGAGGTGACATACATGGAAGAACTTGCGTTTTCTGAAAAGAACTAGGACAAACACATGTTTAACATAGGTAATATTGTACTGCTGAGAAACAGAGGAAAAAGTGATTTTATGTATTTATTTTGATGTCCCCGTGGTTTTAGACTATTTACATGTGAGATTTACAAAACTTTTAATTAAGACAACATTTTGATGGCATGCACTCACCTTTCACAGCAGCTGCAGAAATCTAATGCACCTCACTTTCTTTCTGAACAAGTTTACTCAAACTAGAACAAATTCCCTAACATGTAGTCATCTTTTCTAACACATAATTACAAATGTATTATACAATTGTCAGGGAATGAACTCCCCAAAATACAGAATGAAAGCATGTGACAGACAGTTGATTCCTTTTGTCTAAAAAAACATGCTGGCAGTAAGTTTTAACATACTGACTCTCATATTAAGGTAGGCTCTTTGAACACATGCATCCACAGCTGCTGATCAAACTTCATTAAGACAGCCTTTCTGGTTTATCCTGTAGTGATGATGAATATTCACAGGCACTAAATCAATATTTTGAAGATGATTAGAAGATAAAGCACCATGCTTTCACTACTTAAACAGCACTCAGTTATGATCCATAATTTTAAGATTTTCTACTAGTTCTAGACGGTAAAAAACAATTGCATCTGAAGTCATTATTTTGTATAAACTAGCATTTTCAGAATACTGCCAACAAGCAAGAAGAGAAAAGAATCACCTTTAAAGCTTTAATATTTCTTACCAATGTATTTCATGGCCACAGTCTCCTAATTTCACTCCACAGAGGCAGCCAACATTATCTGGAGACCACCTGCCTGTGTCTAAATGAGGGATAAGCTTGCTTCTAAGTGGAGTCTGGAGCCCCGCAGTCATCCGGCCCAGGAGATCTACAGGAGCTCATTACTCTCTGTATGCCTTCGTTGCTCTCCAGTGAAAATCAGTGCATAAAGATATGGTAGGTAGACTGTGCACATCCAGGCCAGTAAATGCTCCATACCCACAAAGCCATTGAATTTATTTAGAACTTAACATACATTTCCCTAATCCTGCTGGTAAGATATGTTGCAGCATTTTTCCTCTGCATAGTTCACCTTCTCTGTCAAGAGCCTCGTAAAACAGGACATATTACAGAGTCAGTTAGCCATACCTCCTATTTGTACTTGAATCATAGGAATGTACACTGCTATAACTTAAAAAAACCCACCAAAAAACAAACCCAAAAAATGACTCAAAGCAGAATTAAAAATTATCTTGTATTCACATGCTGTTAAGCAAATCAGTAAGCCAGTAATATATGCCTTTGAAGACCACAAAAACTTTAAGAACTATGCAAAAAGTTCCTATTTAAGCTTTAGCACTGTGGATGGGGTATGTAAGATTCTTGTTACTACATAGAAACAACTAATTTATTTATATATTATATATATATTTATTTTTTAAAATATATATATACGCTTCCTTAAAGAAGTACCAAACATTACAGTTTACCTTCCAGACTTCCTAACTATTCAGGATTAATCAGATGCCTTAAAAAAGGTCTTCAGATACCGGTCTGTTGACAAAAGACATATGCAAGACAGAAAAGAAATAGAAGTATAAACGTTTGTGTTATCTTGCAATAAGGCACTCTAAGAAAATAGATAACTTAATTCGTGTTGTTCAGCATAGTTATAAATTAGATCTGGGAAAAAAACAAAAACAAACCCCAAAAGCCTTGAACTGGTATCCTTGCTTTTTAGACAGCTTTGGTTGTGGGCAGTTTATATCAGACTAAGGCTCCAAATTTTCATGCATTTGTGCATGGTGACCAGAAAAAAAAAAGAAGTTTTCATACAAATTATTCAACAATTTTGTCAGGAGCCAATGTGATCTTCTCTGATTTAGAACTATGACAATATAGTTCTAAGACTAGGCTTGTAGGGTGTATCAATTTATAAGATAAAAATGGGTGACCTTATTGCCATTTCCTCATCAAATGGCTAATCTGAAGAGCAGTGTTACTTTGAAAAGTCATTTGATGCTGAAACTTTGCTAAGGTTATATAAAAATAATACTAAATATTTTCTATATTTTTTCTTTCTCTTAAAGCTTGGGATGAAGTATATTTTTTTTTCCCCTAAAAAAAGTCTATAATCTCTGGCCAACTGTTTTCTTTCAGATTGAGGACTTGCACTTCATACCAAATGACATGTAACATTCTCAGACGTCCTTTGAGGAAAAATTGAGTCGGTTCTCAAAACCACTTATTGCAAATAAAGTGTGTTGAATGATTCTCCATTCTTTAATGGAGCTATATTATAGATTTTTAAATGGATTAAATGGTTCCTTTCCTATCAGTCTGAATAGTGTTTAATCAACGCAAATGTTTAGCATTTCTCTGAATTGCAATTAACCATGCATTCCTGAAAGAAAAGTTTTACCCTGTTTTCTAGTTATAGATGAACAGGGACATTGCAGATGCATTCAACTTATGTTTTTATCTCCTGCTTGTTATTACAAGATACAAAAAAATCTGAGACTGTTCCCATTAATGATTCATCTGGCATCAGAAAGTTGGAGTCATTTCCTACTGGAACTCAAAAGAAGTATTTGATTGAATGCCTTTGAGATAGCTGTGAGAGAATGGCTGTTGACTGAACAAATAATTTAGAGAGGAAAAATTCATATAGGAAATCAAACTGCACACTTTGCCTTAAATGAAGAGTCTATAATGTAATATCATGTGCAGTTAGACGGATTTCATTTTTATTCGGAACATGTAGGTTTGTATACAATCTGTGAAGACAAGAGGTCTATAGAGGAAAAAATGCGCAATAACGGTTTAAGGTATATTAGATATGGGAGTCTGCAAAGTAGTATAGAGTCACATCATTCTCTGTTGATGCTGCTGTAATAATTACTCGCAGAAAGTGCAGATAAAGAAGGAGGATGTGGTGATCAAGCTAGATGTCTAGTAGTCATTAGTGAAAGCTATTGGGAGGTGACTGCTTGTGAGAAGCTGTGAGTTCATGATTGATGGGTTCTGATGAGTGATTAAGAACAGTAGCATTGGAATACTGATCTAAGGAATAAGGTGTGCCTCAAACGTGGGCTGGAGTAGGAGGAATGATAGCTATGTGAAAAATTGGTACAATACTTTGTAATGTGGAAACTATGGGGAGTGGGAAACTGACTAGATACATGAGGAATTAAAATAGGTATAGAGGAAGAAAAAGAGTGTTGAAAGAGTATCACAAGGATGAGAGCTAGTAAAAGGATGAATGCTGATCATAACACTAGAAAAACAGGAAAAGGAAAAGTAGAAGGAAGTAAGGAAAGATTGCTGGAGTGAGAGAAGTAGGAGAGAAATTGACTTTTTGTACATACAGAACAATGCATGCATCCCTTTGCTGCAGTCAAATTAATTGGTTTATCTAAATAATACAGAATAAAATTATAGCAAAAATTTTGGAATTCAATTTCAATGCAATAGGCGTTGTTAAACCTGCCAGAAAAATGTAAGAGTTTTTCTTCAAAAAACAACAACCATGAAACAAATTATATAAGTGTAGGTTAATTAACACTGTTAATTTAAAACATAAATTACAAGAAAAGGATCGGAAGAGGAGAGCTCCCTTCTGTTATTATGCTACATCTGGAAAACTGCTAACCAACTCTGACAGAAATGTCTTCAGAAGTGTGTTTATAACTAAGAATAATTATTTATTTTCACATTGAAAAGCACTGTATTGCACCAAACAATTTTAAAATACTAATATAACAAAGAAAGTGTAGGAAAGCTCTCACAAACTTACTAACATCACCCTCATCCCCATTTTGTCCCTAAGAATTATCCTTTCTAAAATGTTAAAAAAGTTTCCACTGTATTTACTGTTGCAAATCTGGGTTTGGGTGTTTTGGAACTGAAAAACCTAGCTATTTATATGTATACTTTGTGGCAGAAATCTAGACATCAACACCCTACATCAAGAAAGGTGGCAAATTATTCAAGAAATATAGGAAAAATATGTTGAGAAAATTAGTTATGAAAAAATGTGAGAAGAAGTGAAAACCACAAGGGGCCATCTTCAACCAACAATTTTAATTTTTTCTAGTATCACTAGATCCACTTTTAAACCGATTTTGTCAAATGAAAACATTTTTCTTGTGTAGACAAGGAGCACACTTTAATTTACCTTGTTCCCCACAGTAATTGAAGTATGTGGTGAGGACTCCTGATTAGCTTTGAAGCCGTTTCTTATTTTGCAGACATCTGTCAATTATCCCAATTGCTTACCAGTGGAATATCTTATTTTTGATCAGATTTGTCCACAAAAGTTTTGTGTCTCATCTGAGAAATTTATTTCTATCCTTGAAGAGGACTCAGTAAAAGCTTCTTTTGATAGATGTCACTGCTTTTTGTGTCACTTTCTATGGCCTTCATTTCTGTCGTCTTGCTGTAGGCCCTTAACTGAAACTGTCTGAGGAGTGGAGTCATTATAATCTTCTCATAGGCAAGGATCATCCACAGGGTTTGACACAGCCCAGCCTCTGAAAGGTGCAAACATAACTTTTCTACTGGAGGAGCTTAGATCAGTTGCACTTCTAACTCAAGTTCAAGTCTGGGGACTTGAACTATGTGTCCCATTGTCCTACGGACACATATTTTTGTAGGCAACAAGGTAGAGGTCACAGCACAGCAGCACAAATTTTATGCTACTTTTTACTGGATCCAGCTGCTTGGATGGTCCTCTGATGGTTGATCTGTTGTTTCCTTTAAGAGCAGAGAGTAGAGGACAGGCTGCTGTGCTGCATGACTATTCTGATATATGCCTCAGAGAGGCTTGCTTTCGGTGCTGAGGGTGGCTTTTCTGGAAGGAGTTTACAGAAGGTGCTGTTTTCTACCCAGACCATTATGTGGTCTGCTGCTCAAGAACATATATCTTCATAAAAGAAAGGTGAAGTGGATCACAATTTCACAGACTTCTTGTAAATCCCGAGGGACCAAGTAATTTTCATTTCACTTCAGCAGTGAAGTTCACTCTTTCTTTAAGTAAGTATCCCAAGTACATGGTGCTATTTCCTTTGTGCTCTCAGAGGATTTCTGCATTATTTTCTCAGAAACTACACTTTCTGAAACATGTTTTATAACAGCCATCTCTCTGCACTTCTTTTGGGAGAAGTTGCTTAGCAAATACAGCCAGGGTTTATATAAACTATATATGATATTAACATAGTAAAAAAACCCAACAACAACAACAAAAAACAAAAGAAAACCAAAAAACTCTGCCAAAATCCCTAGTTTCCTAAAGATGGCCCTAAAAATGGATTCATGGACTTATACTCAGGCAGTTAAACAAGTGGCATGGTGCTAGTGCAAGCTGCTGCATTCTCATGTTTTCTACTTTCTGTTTTAGCTCGGTCACTTTCTCATTTAGGAATCTAACCTGAACTACCTTCTTCTAAGAAACTTGTCATATATGCTTTGATTCTTCCCTGACCTTTCAGGCTCTGAACAGTGGCTGCAGTTTTACAATTAAAACATTTTTTTTCAAAATGAGTTTGTCTTGTAAGCACTTTGAAAGGAGGAGCTGACTTCCCTTCTTCTGTGTATTAAGAAAGAGAAATGGGAGAAGATTTACCTAGGTTTCAGTCAAATTAATAATTACACTACTGTGATATAAGAATTAGCCTATGTGATGCATATAGATGGAATTTAGGAAAGTAGAATGAACTGGAAGAAGAAATACTGGGGAAGAGGAAAGAAGTCTTCTCATTCTGCCACTGTTCTCTGGGACATGTAAGTCTTCTGGTGTCCTGAAACTTACATTTCAGGGTCATTAAGAAGCTTGGTTAGGTGGAAATTGACAAATTATTTACAATAGTTTTATCTAGGCAGAGGGAAGGAATTAGAGATAAGGGAATACTTGACTAAACAAACCACAAAGTGATACCTACAAATTTCAGTGGACAGCCACAGGAGCTTTCAGCAAAGGCAATTGAGAGAAAATATTGTCTACTGCTGAAGAAATTATCCTCTAGCAAGCTTTTATAGTTTTCTAGGTTTCTCTGCCTTGTCTTAACAACCAGTTAGGATGTTACACAGAAACATTATCTTCTCAGAGCGTGTCTCACCTCTATCCCAGTTACACTACAAAGCATAAAAAGCAGCCTCACTGGTATCCCCACCTTGTTTCACAGTGAAGAGCAATCCCCAAAATAATACACTAAAAATTCTAAAAGATGATCAGCTTTTGATGGTAACTGTTACTCTAAGCTTTCAAATTTCAGCTCTTAAAAAGATCTGGGACTTAGGGAGAATAAACAAATTGCTTGAGGGATTTCTATGGTATCAGACGTGAGTTCTTCGAAGCTTTTATTCCCAAGCAAAGAGCAACATATCTTCTTACAGGGATAAGTGAACTATGGTCATGATATTATAATTAACAACCTCTGTACTTTCTTCCAGCCAAATAAAGAGTGATGTTTGCCTAGTAAACGCAGCAAAGAACAATGTCATCCTTGCCTCTGTCATTTTTTCTTTAAGTCTTTTTGGAAAAATAAATACATAAATAATTTGACAGCTTGATCATTCATATTTCTTTCCAGTTTAGGTGCTTCATTCATTTATTAAAGGGATGATTTGAGAAAACTATTTGCATGATTTCTTAAAAGGTGAAACATCCACTGTAAAAGGAGAATTAAAATTATTATAAAATTATTATTGTGAGAATTGGGTAATAAAAACATGAGAAAAAATAGATACGTATTAGTAGAAAATATAATCTTAGTACTTTTGGGCCAAATTTTTCTTAGCATAACACTATCTGAAAACAATTCAAAACTCCTGTGAAATAATATAATGACCTGGAAATGCAGAAAGAATTGTCAGGCTCATGGTATGTGACTAAGTCTGTCTCAATATACTCTATACATTCTATATGCTATTATTTCAGAAATATGGGAGAATGTAAAGAGTTTTTATAAAAGGGATCAGACATTTCCAAAATATGACTGATTAAAAAGCAATATTTATGGATACACATTCTTAAAATACTTATATAGAAATACAGTATTTTCCAATTGAAGATAAATTAATCTTACTGCTTATAGCTGATCATATTCATATAATATTAGGTCCAAATCTTCTCACCTTAAAAATTCACTTTATAGTCAGTTACTAAATGAATTGTGGCTATACAAAAATGTAATAAACCATGCATAATTATACATTCATTTCCCTGCAGAGTCATATTTTTCTTGTTGTTTTTCCATCATGGTATTGTCACTTTAAAAGTAGGTAAAATTAAGGTTTTAAATTGCATTAATTTTGGTTTGTTGCAGCCTTGTTTTCCTGTAGTATAAAACAAATATGTACACAGAAAAATTCAGACAAATAAAGATATTTATGAACATAATAATGCATTCTGCTGATGTTGATGTTTATTGTGTTTAAAAGTTTAGTGCTTTCATTGAAGAGCTATAAAACAGAGAGATGCAAGATACTGGTCTGATACAGGACAGCATCCTTACATCTTCTTGTGTGTATAAATTATTACATTTTTCAATATACTTTAAACAGCATCCAAATGTTCCAAAGACACATTCTACATGTCTTTTCTTCCTTTTTAGAAAACATCTTTATACCAATATCAAAGAAAAACAGAACAAATTGGGAATTTTTTCTCTCTGGTCTACCTTGGGCAGCTCGATACAACTCTACACCACAGCCATTTTTGTAACAGAACTAAGTGAAATATGAACTAGTTATACTTCAGAGAAGTCAGAAGGTGAAATTGTTCTCTAGGAACAGGAACAATTCCATCACTTTCTGTAAACACCACGTGAAATGGTCCGGTTATGTTACCTAAGGACATTCTGATCATGCGTAACATCTGAGCAGAAACAGAACAGTGACATCACATTGTCCTTCCCACTAAAAAGTCATTGTGTCCCATGCACCTGAAAAAGGGGTCTGCACTTAAAGATTTTGTTTGCCTGCAAGTGTCACAGAAATAAACAAATAAGGAGATAGATCTTCTTAGTCTTATTAGTAGGATAAACTTTCTTACTGAAAAACTGAAAACCTCACTAAATCTCTAAACGTCAGCCTAAAAGAATGATGTAGTTTGCATCTTTCCAGACAGCTGAGAATCCAATCACAAGATACTAGTTTAATAATAATAAAGATAATAATGAAAAAAAAAAAACAAAACAACACAAGAACAACCTAATCCCCAAAACCAATTTGAATAATTTCTGTTGCTCACAGAATTATTTATACAGACATTAGACCAATATTATGGCATTATATTTTCCCTTGTAATTGGAACTCAGTTACCCCAGTTTTGATGTTATCTAGATGGAAGAAAATATTATTCTATAATTTGTCATGAATATGAATCTGCAAGGATAAGCCTCGTGTGACCAGCTGTAGACATCAACAATGCAGCCTGCTACCCCAAAACTTCCCATTCTAGGCTCCCTTTATAATCAATAGAAATAAATAAGCAGTTCCAGGGCATGATGCATCTACCTATTAGGGTAAACATAGAGGTAAAAGTAGAGACACTACATAAAATACCTATTTCTCTGAGCTGGCTTCCTTAGGTCTTCCCCAAAAAGCCATAAGGACCAGATGATAAAGTGATAACTCCTAATTTTTTTCAGTCACCGAGATTCTGTCCACAGTACAGATAGAGTCATGTTACAAATGTAGATACATTCTTAAAGTGATCATCTGACATGTTCAAAGCTAATATGATTCAGCTTACCCAGAGAGCAGCATTTTATTTTTTTTTTTTCCTGGCAAAACCATGTGTTAACCAGGTTGGCCTGTCAACACCTACTATGCTAAAGGACCGGTTTTGTTCCAAAGCATTCTGGTATAACCTGGGCAACTTTCCCAAGCTGCCAGGTGGAAGAGATGGAGAAATGTGGGTGTTGGAAGACTACAAGACAAATCATGTCAACTGCTTCTTACTGTATTTTTTTTAACTGGGGGAACTCTGAATTTGAAATTGAACTTTCTTGATTTGAAAATAAATAAATAGATGCTGAATGCCTTCTTTTTCCTCTCAGAAAGTGTATTGAAAAAACTGAAATCTAGAAAACTTCCTATTGAGGAATGGGGAAGAGATATAATGGTTTCTGGTGCTTAAACTGTTTGATTTGGGTTTTTTTTTTAAATGTTTTAAAATGCTGAATGGCAAAATCCTGGTGTGCCTCCTGCCTCCATCTAGTTACAGAATCACAGAATCACAGAATTGTGGTGGTTGGAAGGGACCTCAGAGATCATCGAGTCCAACCACAAAAAAAAAAACAAAAAACCACACCACCCACCACCTAAACACACAACAACAACCAAACCAAAAAACCATCACCCACCCACTCAGCAGCCCACGACAAACCAATAATCTTGGGCACTAGAGCATGCCCTGAAGAAACATGTCTACACGTTTCTTAAATACCTCCAGGGATGGTGACTCCACCACCTCCCTGGGCAGCCCATTCCAATGCCTGATAACCCTTTCAGTAAAGAAATGTTTCCTAATATCTAACCTGAACTTCCCCTGGCATAACCTGAAGCCATTACCCCTTGTCCTGACATCTGTAACTTGGGAGAAGAGACCGACCCCCGCCTCTCTACATCCTCCTTTCAGGTACTTGTACAGAGCGATAAGGTCGCCCCTCAGTCTCCTCTTCCCCAGACTGAACAACCCCAGCTCCCTCAGCCTCTCCTCGTAAGACTTGTGCTCCAGACTCCTCACCAGCTTCGTTGCCCTTCTCTGGACCTGCTCCAGCACCTCAATGTCCCTCTTGTGGTAGGGGGCCCAAAACTGGACACAGTACTCGAGGTGGGGTCTCACCAGTGCCGAGTACAGGGGGATGATCACTTCTCGGGCCCTACTCACCACACTGTTCCTGATACAGGCCAGGATGCTGTTGGCCTTCTTGGCCACCTGGGCACACTGCTGGCTCATGTTCAGCTGACAGTCGACCAACACCCCCAGGTCCTTTTCTGCCAGTTCTCAGTCATCACAAAGATATCAGTTCTAGCTCATCTGTATTATTTTCCTGTATATTACTTTTCTATCTTGTCTTCAAAATGGAAAACTGGAAAAGATTGTCATAATGGTACTTCTGTGTTCACTTTATTTGTGCAACATTACAATCATTCTAAATTCTGAGCAAAGAGTAGCGGATGTTTCAGGGTGATATGCATAAAAGTTATCAGGCTCTTTGCAATTCCAATTAACTCTCTAGATCACTTATCTACAGCTGTGTTAAATGTCCAGATTGATTCTACTAATTTTGTAGTTTCATATTCATTAAAAAATGTATTTTAACCACTGTGTAATTTTTACTGATTAAGTAACAAAGTGGAAGATGTATAGCAGACAGATAAATGGTAATGTAGTATGTTAATTATCCCTTTAATCTAATATTTCACAGTGATATTATATAAGAAATAAAATCATGCATTTGTTCAAACAATATCAAGAAAATAAGCAAAATAAAAAACAAAACAAGATTAACTGATGCAATGTAATAGAATAAAATCCATTCTCTGATCCCCAGACAGAGAGTTGAAACTGACAGTAAGAAGTATAGTTATGATTATTATACATTTAGTCCCCTAAATATAGTCATGAAATCCTGTACAGTGTGCGTTCATCTGAGTGCAATAGCATCTTTATTAAATCCTGTTATGTGTCCTGAGGTACACACCTTCTCGTCTCTAATTCTTCTTTGAGAAACAAAGTTTAATAATAAAAAAAAAGCAACAAACAAAACCAAACTGTAATTCTTCTCCTGTAATTCTTCTTTACAACATATTGAGAAGCAAAGATTAAAAAAAAAAAAAAAAACCACAAAAAACACCACCACAAAACGAAACCAAATCAAACCACCAACAACAAAACCCAAAAAAAGCTCATAATGGAAAAAAGCTTGAATGATAAAGCAACAAGAACATTAACAATAAAAGCAAATCCTGATTAGATAAGAAGATTCAAAGGTTCATAACATCCTTACATAAGGAATGCATCGTCATAGACTAGCATTGGAAATAAACCTTACAGTTAACGACACAGATATTGTGGATAAGTGAGTTCATCAAGACCTACAATACCGTCATTCATCAGAACACTGAAACAGTTGAAGATATTCCTTTCAACCATGTAAATGTAGGTTTAAAATCCTTTCAAAGAAATGAGAACTGTATTTCAATGCCGACTTCTTAGACATTATGAGACATCTCTTTAAACTGTTGTCAGCCTTGTGAACATTCCCGGTACATTTCTTAAACAACCCTCAAAAATGTTATTGTTTATTTCAATTTTTTGAAAATGGGCTGCAGTTGTTCCAAGTATCACTTCTTTACCTGCTAGATAAACTAGTAGCTGAAGATCAGTGTTAAGTCCCGGCCTGATTGGTCCAGGAGGGGATGTACCAGGGCAAGATCCCAGGATATCTATTCCCTTCAGTGTAATATTTGAAACTACACTTTTGTCTTAAAACATACTGTAATGTGTGATGCTTGGATCCATGGAGTGTGAGGTTGCTAAGTGGCATCGAAGCTGACTATGTAGAGATAACTGAACAAATTCAATGTCTATAAATACAGTTTCTGATGTTTTTCTAATTCTTTAATTCTATATTTCTTGGTATGAATAATTATTCATGTTATTTTATAACGTTGTGCACTAATTCTCTGATTTAAAGCCTACTGAAATCTAGGATTCCCTCGACTTGAAATACTTTGCGCTAAGCCTAAGAATATTTGCACATTTTAAAATTTGCAGATCCCAAAAGGAGATCTTAACATAAATATAAAAGGGCATCATTAGTTCCTAATTTCTAGTGTAACATTAATTATTGCTGTTGAAATCTTTACACTAAATTCCACTGTCACCACTGTGAGATTTTCTAGGTTTAATAATTAATTCAAACAATATAATCCATATTATATAAATTTCAGTTTAGTACAAAGGAGTATAATTCATTTATGGTAATACAATAACTGCTTATTCCTACTTTTATGAGTGCATCTAATGAAATACTGTAAACCTTTTTATGCAAATAGGACTTTTATATATTGATACAGCTTTTTGCCTTTCTTACTTTCTTACTTTTCTTACTTTTCTTTCTTTCTTTGCATTAGCAAACTGAGTTTTCTGCAGGGTCTCCATAAACGTGCACCCACTTGATTAGTAGAGTGAAATGATGACTATACATATCTGTACTTATCTCCAATTATTTATGTTTTATTGTTTTAATTATAAGGAGCAGTCTTTGCAGTGACCGCAATACAATATTCATATGTAGAACAAAGTTAAAAGAATTAATGTACTTTTAAATTAGACTACAAATTAAAAGATATTTATCTGGCATTAATTTTAGGTATCACTTAGGGGAGTTGAGATATATTTTTATTGCAGGGTAAACCAGAAAGTAGAAGTTACATTTCACTGTTAACCGACTGTTACATGACAAGTAAACAAGTTTAATCATGTTATTCACCTCATTGACTTTAATGATTCAATAATAGATGTAATAGGCACCTCAGGACCAGATGGCTTAGGGAAAAAAAGTCCCCAAGAGCTACCACTTTTTCATCTCAAGTATCTGATAAATATGTTAACTCCCTGCACTGCGATGACAGCTGGAATTTCTCACCAGCTGGCCAGTTGCTCTGCACAGTGGGCGCTATCATCCTCAGCTGAATGTTGAATTCTCAGCTCTGTGGTAAGGTCAGGACTTGTGGGGACTTTTTAAAAAAGAAAAACACCGTTTTTATTGATTCTACATAAATATTATAATAATTGACAAAAGGAAAAGTGGATAAGGTCTTAGAAAGAGTTGGATCATGATTTATGATTTAAAGTTGAATTCAGTATGAGCTCTACTTGTAACACTGCTTATCAACCACATGTATTGGCAATACAGGTTGAATGTGTAAAGAGAAAATGGGGCTCCAGCTACCTCTTATCAAGTTGTTTTACTGCCCCAGCCTCTTGCTCAGTATTGTGCTACCTCAAGCAGAGCCTGCATATGATCATGCCTGGCAGACATTTCAACCATGAAAGCACTGTTTATTTCTAGCTGTCATCTGTGCTGCTGCAAGAAGAGAGCTGAAGAATCCCCCCCTTTCCCAGAAATGTCAACAAAACGGACAGGTTGATTATTTACAGCCTGTATCAGCCAACACTGTTCAGATCTGAAGCAGTATATAGCCTACTGTCTGCCAGTATTGCTTGCTTTTGGCCATATTTTTTTAGCACTCCTATTCTTCTTCACTTAGATATCACATCTGTTTCTGCCTCTGGCTGTGCAAAATTCAATTGGGTTAGAGATTAACAAGACAAAAATGGTTTTTCCATGTATGTGTGTCTTCGCAGAACGTTATTTCCTCTTTGTTACCTGACTTCTGATTTGTCTTTATAAACTAGGCCATACTTTGTCCTGCATCAAGAAATTTTGTCCAGAGTTTTGGAAGGGAAACCAAAAGGTATGTAAACAAAAGAGAAAGGATGCACAGGTGCATCATCCATCTAGTCAGCTAAGTAATTCTGAAACACAGGACAATTCTGAAAGCCTTTTAAAACAAATTGGAATTTCTCAGCAACTTTAATTGCATCCAGACTATATTAAAATTCTAGAAAATCCAAAATAAGAGGCATCACACAACACCATCAAACTTTTTTCTTTATTACTCACTGTATTTGTTACATGCTATTTCTCTCACTTACTACACAATAAGAAATTCTTCAGAGACTATCATAGTAATTAAAATAAGATTCTTATCCTACCATAATAATATATATCTTTCCATGACAATGTATAAAGCCACTAATTCATATTAATTCATTTATTCACACAACATTTTGTAAGAAGATATTACTGTTTCTTTGTATAAAAATCACTGGTTTAAATAAACAGGAACTGGAAGACATTGATTGTAGTCTCTGAGGTTTCTTAATCATGGACATGTCTGTTCACATACCTTTTTATTAAGTATCTATGTGCCAAACAGTATATCTAGAAAAAATAGTTTACTACCAAAAAAAGAAGGAGCAAGCTAAAAAAAAAAACAAAACAAAAAAACCACTGAAAGCCAGTATAACAAAGTACTAAAATATAACAAAATTTATGTTCTTGACACAATAAAAATCAACAGAAAGATACATCAATTATAGCCAGTGAAATGTATAAATAAAAACACAAAAAAGAAGGAAGTGGGAATAGGAATAACAGTAATTTAAAAACAGCAACAGAAACAAAATTAAAAATTTTAATTCTGTCAGTACCAAAAAGTCTGGGACAGAATTGTTGGATTCATTATTTACTTGGATATCAGAAACTGAAACAACTGGTTAAGAAAATCAAAATAAAAGTAGTATTCTCTGCATCATCCTTCATCAAAAGAACAAAAACCTCTTTCTACTCAGGAACACGAATGAAGGTCCAACATGTATAAAAAACGGGATGAAACTACCTAATGAACTGATACTAGGCCATGCTGAGAATTTACTCTTTGGCACTCTACAGCTGCACACCAGGCACACAAACTAAATGGTGCAGAGCAGTCCACCTCTCCAGAGAGGACTGATTTTTTTCTACAACAGATAGCACATAGCACTGGAATTTCTTCAGCGCTACGTTGTGTTTCTATGACCCCCACATTCTACATAAGTGGCTTTTCTCAGTTCAAAGTATAGTAGGCAATGTTTGTGCAGACCAGGTGGTTCTGTAAACATCAGAGTAAAGATCTTATTGAATTAAACAATTATATATATTTTACGCTTGGGAAGCATTTTGAAGTGCATGGGGATGCAGAGTCTTCTGAGAAAATGTTGGAAAAGTACATGGGATAGCAGATACACAAATCTCATGCAATCTTTTTTTTCCATATGGCCTTTCAGGACAACTCCTTAGAAAGAATATTCTAGAGAGTCATATCTAGGCTTTGGTTTGCAGGATTTAGTTTGTTCATTCCAGAGGGGAACTATTAGTGAATTAACAGTCACCCAGGTCCTAGGAGCAAATTAGACATCTACATCATCTGGCAAAGTAAACAGGTACTAAAGCAAATGAATAACAATGTTTTCAGATTGTATACATATTTTTTTGTAAGCAAAGGTTTAATCTGGAGAACTGATACGAGTCAAGTTTTTATAAAAAGACCTCACAAAAATATTATATTAATTTTGAATTTGGGTGAGTTTGGCAGAGGTAGGATTTTGGGGTTGGTAAATGATAAGGATTAATCAAAACAAAATCCAAAACAAAATGTGACAGGATCAGAAGCACTTCTTATTCAGGAACTCAATGGTTTTAATATCTCTCCAGAATGACAAACAGAAGTGTGTCATCTCTTCTGAAGTTTCCTATCTGTCCCAGAGTGTCCTTTATATTAGTATACAGCATGTTCTGTGATAGGCTTCAGCTTCATTAATACCGAAATGCAAAAATAATCCATGCTGTGACCTACATCCTAGTGTTTCAAGCATCTGGATCAGGCATTGGACAGAAATGCACTGTAACTTTCTTCTGAAAACCACCTGTTTCACCTCTCTTCTAAAGCACATCTGGAATTTCCTCTACAGGAAAAGCAAGGCATGGGTTGGAGTAAGAAGGAGGCAATAAATGTTTATGTCTAATCTGATAGGGATTCAAGATATGTCTGGGGAACCTAAATTCTGAAATGCTCTTAGGTAGCTTGTAGACATCTTTGTCATGCAGTCCCATTTGATAAACACCTCTCACTCTGCCAGGACAATTGTGCTGGGGCTTAAGCCTTCCTCCTGCCTAGGCTGTCTGTTCAGCCCTCAATCCCTTCCTTATTTTTGAGGATTCACCTGTTTGTGGGGTGGACTGGTTTGGGAAACTGATTTGAGTAAACTAACTGTATGTGTGCCTTGATCTGACTGATCATGAAGTTGCAGCATTGGGCAAGAGGTGGCAGACCAATGGTTCAAGCCCCTTCTGCTGTGGATATCTCGTTATTTGTACAAAGTGCAATAGCAAGCTTTTGCTTTGCTGCTTAGTCACATAGAATTTAAACCTTTTTAATGATGTGTGTCATGTATAAATGCTTTAAGACAATAAAAATGACAGTCACTTTTATTTTTGTTTTCTTTTGTTCCTTTGGAAGTGCTCGATATGAAAATTTCATTTTAATTTTCAAGTACGCTTTGATGTCATGGTTTGGAGGTGGGGTAATTTCTTTTCAGTGAAAAATTAAGTCTGTCAATGTTGAGCACTTTTTTTCTTCAGGGACAGTATCAAAAATGAATTATTAGTAGTGCCTTCACCACGCTCCAGATAAGTAAGGATAACTGTACCTGGATGAGTAACTAATGGAATATTACTAATGGAATATTACATATGCTGTGGTTAAATGAATGAACATAATGCACCTAAAGTATGGAAGTTCTCCTTGTCCAGCCTTTTCTGGTTTTACTTTTTTTTGTCTCCTGTGTACCCAAATACTGATTATGTAGTTCTTTAACGGTCAGTTGGGTTTTGTTGGTAATTAGCCTCAAAGAAAAGGCTAATTGCTCAATTGTCTTTTTGAGAGTCTGATGGGAGAAGTCAAGGCTGGTGGCCAACCAGAAAGTGAAAAAGGACAACTCCCCAGAGTTAATAAAGGAAGCTTGTATTAATGTCTTTTAACTTTCATTTGACAGTGTATACATTTTCTCCTTGTAAACACACATGCCCAAGAAGACAAGATGCTCTATCAGATATTGTAAGTTTACACTAATGTGTAATATTTCTGGATAATTATGAGATAAGCTTTTTAACTGTTTCCTAAGATGGTGTTATATTTAAAATAGGAGTTAGTTTAAACTCTAGTGAAGCTATAGTTACAATTACCAGTGGGAGTTTTTAAATTTGTTTGCAGTGATGGAAAAGCTTTCTAAAAATATATAATTCTGGGTGGTCAAATGTACTCAACATGTCAGTAGTGGTGTTATTACTGTTATAACAGAAAACGGTAACAGATTTAACAGATTATATTCAAAAATCCAAATAATAGAGTATCTTCTAATCTCATAGCATTATGTTTTGTAGGTGGTGATAGAAACACCTATGTAACATGAAGAGAAAACTGTTGAATCTTTTCTTCCAAGTGTACTTTTCTTTCTAGCAGGATTAAATTTGGAAGGGAACTTTAGTGCCATTAATAAGGGACTTTTGGTCCTCTTAATATCTACATTAAGTCCAGAAGTATCCTGCAATTATTTATATCATCCACTTCTGGGCCCTAACTCTCTTTATGACCTGTTATTTAAATAATAGTTTCCATAACTGACAGAATTTATGTCAGATTACTTTTCATAAATGGATGGAAAGGTAACTGAACTACCTCAAAGATCCCAACATAATTAGTTTTGGTATCTATTATAATGTTGCCATTTTTAACACGGCATGTATTTTCCTTAAGCAATATTCCATATTCATGGTCTTATATCTTGGCGTGATTTTATAGAAAGCTGCTAATTAGTAAGAGATTAATTTGAATTTTCTCATTCTTACTGCAATTTATAGTAGCCAACAGATCTAATAATATTGCTGAAGTTAATCATCAGGGAGTTCAGTTTTATGATTATATTTAATCATGAAAGCACATTATTTCAAACCTTTTAATTTTGAGGCCCACCCACAATATGTAGAAAAAGCAAATGAACCTAGACAACTGATTTCAAAAAAACCTAGAGTTTTCATTGCACACTTATCTGTACCATGTTTCTGAGACAACCCTACAGCATACAGAGCTTAATATTGTGATTATCAAACCACAAAAAGTCATAAAGACTGAACATCTAACAGAAAACCACTGGTAGGAAAAAAGGTCTGGAAAAAATAAATTAGAAACATTGTAGTATAGCACACTCAATATATGAAGTGATGTATGCAAATAACTGTGCAGTAAGTATTATTTTCAATTATTTTGGGCTTCTTTGTGAGGACCTTACTTACCTCAAACAGTACCCACTTGATCAAATTTTCCAATTAAGTTCACAAAGTGAGATATGTTCACTGGAGAAGATGAATAAACTCCTTTCTTTTCAGGGTCAGATGCTACCACTTTGATGGAAGTTATTAGATATCCTGCTGCAAATACTGACATTGAACTATTGCTTCTATAGAATGAGAGCAGCAAGTTTTGTACTATTATTATGAGTATTTTTGAATTCAAAACATAATGGAAAGAAATATGTGTAGAAATATAAATATTTGTGTGTGGTCTATATCTTTAGGTGTATAAAGACAGGTAAATTATGCAGGCATGGGTGAGTATTAAAAATCACTGAGAATACAATATTAACAAAACCAGAAAGACACTATAAAATATCCCACGATAAAACTGAATAATTTAATTCCTTTAGAATAAAATCCAAGTGGCAGTACAAATTGTATTGCAGGAATTAAGATCACTTTTTATCTGCAAATTGTACATGATTATTGCTTTTGAGACTGAAGACAGTTAGTATTCATGACCTTTTTGACAGAGAAACATAGTCTTTTATGTGGGTTTGCAAATTGCAATTTGTCCAGAAGATATGCAACAACTTTGATATTTCTGCCTGGTAAACGGTGTAGTGAACTTTCTAGATAGACTTGAAAATGCCTGACAGTTTGCTGTCTTCCTGGAAAATGTCAGGAAATCGAAACAAGCATTTAGTAGTAGAGAGGTATCACGTCCCAGAAACTACTACAAGAACAAGGGTTATTAAATTTATGCTGTAATTCATTGGATTCAGTTTGTGCAACTTCCAAAGAAGAAATTCCATAAAGAAAAGGAAAGTTGTATGGTATCATGTGTTATGCAGTTTTGTACTATTGTAAACCAGTGAAGTGTGTGTAAAATATTATTCCTGTAAACAAGGTTTTTTTCCACAAACCCAAAGAACTATTTTGATTCTTGCCTTCCTCTTCTACATGAATCTCAGAATTCAAACTTCCATATAAATCAAACATCGTCTGCATTTGTTTTTACTACACTTTATGGTATAATACATCACCATAAAATAATCTATGTACAACATTAAATGCTGTAAGCTACAGTAAAATGAAGCAACATATCACAATGTGATGTCGGAACTGCAAATCATCAATATTTCCTAGTTCCCTGACAGATGTTGTTTTTCTTGAACTCAGGGTGTTAGAAGTCATTTTTTCTAATTCACCTACTTGGCCTTAAATTATCCTGTTATCAAAAGCCAGCAGGTATACATGAGCATACACACACACATATATACATGTGAATATTTATATGAGCTATCATTTCTGAATTGAATGAAAAGGGGTTTTGAACTAATAGAAATAAATAAAATATCATATATCATTCTTTATTTAAATTGGTCTACAAATACAGGCCATAGCTTAAACTAATGAAGAAGAACCCATGAGTGGTTTGAATAATGATCTCGTGCTACATCATTAAGTCGAGCTAATATTACTTTCTCTGTTATAGAATCATTATATAAGAATTAAACATGTTTCCAGGGATGTCAGAATTGCCCAGTTTTCTAAGGTTTCCTTTTCTGTACCACTAGATTGAGATTAAATTTATAACTGAGGTGGTTTTTTCCTACTTTTGATTGTAATTTATCACTGAAAATAAACTGTTTGACATTACAAAATCCTTTAAAAAATTGCTGAAAGTTAAATTGATCTAGGCATGTTTCCCTATCTTCAGTGTGACAGCACTGTTGACTTTAAGTCCATTTCTGCTATACACTGGTGTAGGCAGGAACTGAGAGCTCTGCAAACAGGCAAAGGCTCCATGCAGAGCTGCTAATCAACTCCGTTCAACAACTGATATTAGTTAGGGAACTAGTGGATTAGAACAATGTATTTGCAAAATGTCAGATCTGTTTGTTTTGAGACAGCATGAGCTACTTCTGAGGGAGATTAAAGATCAGCTGAGGTCCTGTGAGGGAAAAGAAAAAGATTATTCAGTAAGGACTCTGCATTAGAAACAGAGTAAAATATAATAAAACCACCACCATCTCAAAGAATATCAATTCAAGACCAAAAAAAATCAAAAACTCTTCTTAAGTCAAGAGAGCAAGTGATATACCGCATTGGACTATACCAGCAAGAGATTTGGATCACAAAATCTGTGTTAATATGAAATAGAAAATTAATTTAATCTCACTTTATAAACAGACTTTGGATTTTTTTATTTTAGTAAAGGCAAACAAGGTACACGCACTTCTTATGAATAGTGTATATTTCAGAATAAAAAATGTTTTTGTGTATACAAACCAGGTTAACTATCTGTTAATTGTTTAAAAGGCCGATGGCAGAGAAGATAAATGTGTAAACTGTCAAAGCAATATTACGTGCGTATTGAGTTGAAATCTGAGGCATAGCTTCTAAGTGTGCATATGAAGTAGCTGCGCTGAATCCACAGACACAGGAACCCAGAGCAGCAAAAGGCAGAGGTGAGTCCTGGCAGGTGGCCAAAGAAAGGTGAGGCAGAGGTGCTCCTTTCCTTACACCCGGCTCATGCGCCAGCCTAAAGGAAAGAGGGAGATTTCCTAGGGTCAAGTGGGAATGTGATGAGCCAAGATTAAGTTCTCAGACCAAAAGCAGTTCTTCTTTAGGCTTCAATGGGAAAGAATACAGCCCTCTTGCATGGGATATTGCTGACATAACTTGCAAATGAAGTGTTACCTTTAGAAGGGCTGTAATGGTCAATGGTTCAATATCCAGAGGGTAGTGGTTAATGGCTCAATATCCAGATGGAGATCAGTTTAGAACTGATGTCCCTTTATCAATGACACAGACAGTGGGATTGAGTGAATCCTGAGCAAGTTTGCAGATGACCCTAAGCTGAGTGCTGTAGTTGACACACCTGAGGGATGGGATGCCATCCAGAAGGACCTGGACAAGCTTGAGAATTGGCCCATGTCAACCTCATGAGGTTTAACAATGCCAAGTGAAAGGCCTTGCAGCTGAGCTGCAAGGTATCAATACAGGTATCAATACAGGCTGGGGGATGAAGAGATTGAAAGCAGCCCGGCTGAGAAGGACTGGCGGATGACAAGCTGGGCGTGAGCCAACAGTCTGTTCTTGTAGCTCAGAAGGCCAACCATATCCTGGGCTGCATCAAAATAAGCGTGGCCAGTAGGTCAAGGGAGGTGATTCTACCCCTCTACTCCACTCTCATGAGACAACACCTGGAGTACTACCTCTAGCTCTGGAGCCCTCAGCATAGAAAAGGCATGGACCTGTTGGAACAGGTCCAAAGGAGGGCAACAAAAATGATCAGAGGAATGGAACCTCTCTTGTGAAGAAAGGCTGAAAAAGTTATGATTATTCAGTGTGGAAAAGAGACATCTCCAGGGAGACCTTGTTGGAGTTTTTAATATCTGAAGGAGCTTTATAAGAAAGATGGGGACAAACTTTTTGTAGGGCCTGTAGCAATAGAACAAGAGATATTGGTGTTAAACTAAAAAAGGGTTATTCTTTTAGTAATCCTCTTTTTAGAGGATTCAGACATTTTTTACAATGAGGGTGGTTAAACACTGGAACAGGTTGCCCAGGGAGGTGGTAGATGCGCCATCCCTGGAAACATTCAAGGTTGGGTTGGACAAGGCTCTGAGCAATCTGATGTAGTTAAAGATGATCCTATGCACTACAAGGAGGGTTGGACTAGATGACCTCTAAAGGTCCTTTACAACCCAAACTATTCCATGATTCTATCATTCTGTGAATACTAGCATAAATTAGACATCTCAGCAAATCCTTCCTGTCTATTCATCATGGATGAGATCTCAGCTGAGTTATTTGCCTAGTTTTGGACTTCACATTTGAACAAAGATTTGCTCCAGTATGACACAGTCTGGAAGAGAATCACAGCAATGGTCAGAAATCTAGAAAATAACTGCCTGTGAGGAAAGTCTAAGGAATTCAGCTAGTTTAATCTTAAAATCTGAAAACTAAAAGGAGACAAAATAACAATCTTCAAATCTGTGCAAGATTATGGCAGAGAAGAATAAATAAACTGTTCTCTAGGGGAAGAGGAAAAAGGAAATAGGTTAAATTGCATTGAAGGAGATCTAACTTGGACATTAGGAAAAATTTTCCAGACATGAGGATATTTAAGCAACTTAACTGATTGCTCTGACAGGCTGTGGAATCTCTATCTTTGGATGCTTTTAAGAGCAGGTTAGATAAACATCTGTCAGGAACAGTTTAGGCATGGTGACCCTCTCTTCAGGAGGGAATTTCCACAGATGAATTCCTAAAGTGTTTGGGAAGTTTTTCAGCCTCATTGTCTAATTTTTATACATCTTTAAAATGTGTGCTTAATGAATGTACAAATTAATTAACAGAGAATTACATATAGATCTGTCTTCCAGTCATTCGTGTTGCATCCTTTTTAGAGCTAGGTTGGGTTTATTTTCCTCTTCATTCTGTGTTTTATGACGGAATAATGCTTCTATTACTTAACAAATACCACTTTTAATAGGTACATAGCAGAGCTCTGCATAACTGTAAGACAGAGCAGGGCCCTGCTATTATTATTTATGAACAATCATACTTAATGTATTACACAGTTGTTTCACTTTGGCAGAGAGAAAGATTTCCATTTACAACATAAAATTAACATTAATCCAATAAATAGAGCAGCTGAAAGTTAAACAATATGCAGGCTTTTAAGAATAAGTGAAATATTTGTCATTTTTGTAGTTGTAATCCTACTTGTTCCAGCCTTATTCCTGTAATAAAATCTTGGAATACCTACCTTATAAATGTATTCTAGTTAATTTATTTTCTGTTTAAATGCATGATTACTCTAGAAGGTTGGATTAAGAAGGCATACTTTCCTTTTATGATTAATGTTAACTCAGAACACATACAAAGCCATTTATCAACAGATGCGTTTTGACACCCGATAATGTCTGTTCATCCAGATATTTTTTCCTAAAGCATACTTGTATAAACATTCTCTAATGTATAAAATGTGGCAGTTCTGCATAGCTTTGAACGAGAAAAAGGCATTTTATTCAACAGCTGAGAAATGTTATATTTTCCCAAAAGTGCATGGCTATGTAATTTATGTTATTTATGCAGAACAACTCTGCAGCTCCATGTTCCAGTATTCAGAAGGAAAAAGAAAAAAGTAAAAGACATAGAGGTGTCTTTTTGATGCTCAACAGTGTTCACAAGAGATATATATATGTATATATATAATTTAAACACAGTTTTGTCAGTAAGTTTTTCTCATAAAAGTACACTACAAAAAAATATCACCAGCAAAAGAAGGCAAAAGACAAACCTATCCTTCATACAGTAGCAGGTCTATTAATCTCTTTACAATAAATGTTCCATACGGTAAATCCCATAGATATTTTTCTTAAACAGTGCTGTATTAATCACTTAAAATAAACCAGTCAGAGTGATTTCAAAATGGTCTGTGGACCTAAAACAGTACTGGAGGACAGATGTTTATAATCACCAGTGCTGCTTCTCATTAATTTTTCCAAATGTTTCTCCAAAGCAGGTACCTAAGACTCTTTATTTGGTTTTAGTTAAGGGAAATTCAAGCCCAAATGATGTTCCAGATTTTACAAAATACTTCTATTAGAAGGCTCTGTTGACAGAAAGTTTGTAAGGTCTGGCAAAAAGGGTAGTTCTGTATAGAAAACAGCAACATTCAACAGCTACAATGCCAGTTAGATTAGGGTTGAGTAATGCTTTCTTTTGAAAAGGAAAAAATTTCGGGGAGCAACTTGTGACAGATATGCACAAGAATACCGATAGCAGAGAATGCCTGCTACTGGTGGTAAAGTGCTTAAGTTTGTTACTGCTTTCCAAGATGAACTGTTACATTTGTCAGAACTTGTCTCCTGATTTTCCATACACTTCTCCTCGATTGAACTGGGAGAAGTAAAAAAAAAAAAAAAACCCCAAAGTTTTCTGTGCAAATATTAAAAAAAAAATTAAAATGTAACAAGTCCACTGAAATAAACTGAAACATATCGATGAGGCTTTTTATGTCTGTTATTTAGGTTTAACATTAACTATAATCCTTGAAAAAGACAAAAACATTATGTCTGAATACCACTTTTATTATTTTTTTCTAGTTGGAAAAAAAAAAATCCAGACTTTCCCATTTTAAAACTAAGGTGAATTGAAATTAATAAATAAATGATAAAAAGCTAGAAGTTTAGAAGTTTTAGGTTTGGGGTTTTTTTAGAAAAAACTACATTTGTCTTTTAGTTCTGAAGAAAATATATCATGAATAAACCAAGGCCAGAACTAGTTATGATGTAATTTTTTTATTAGTAGCTGAAAGTTAATTAGCAACTGTTCAACAACAGTTTGGGTAGGTAAAACCAATGGAGGCCTGGTTATATTTAATTTGTGGTAGAATAGTATTCTACCACATAGCTGAGGACTAGCTTTCTTCTATCTATTATATCTAGCTATTCTTCTATCTATCTGTTTCATGTCTTGTGTTACCTGCTGTTTGCAACACCCATCTGTTGTTGGTTTAATGGGAAAAATGTGCTTGTGTACCTCAGCCACTTGTTTTTAAAAAACTGGAGTAGAAGTGAAAGTTTTTATTGATCTACTCTTTATGTGATTACAGGTACCAACATCGGCAACAATTAAATTACTCTGCTAACGTAATAAAGGATAATTACATGTAAAGGATGGTAAGTGACAATTCAGATGATTCTTTCTACTCTATTTTGATGCTTTCCAGCACTTTTTAGCTCACTGCACGCTACTATTATAAGTGACCACTTACATAAGTAACCTCATAAATGAGTCAGGTTGTACTGTGAGCAAGTGCTACCACAAGGCATGTAATGCTTAGTCCAACACATCATCAGTCAGAATGAAACCCTGGTATGTTTAATTATCAAGTGGAGGAAAATGAGAGACAGAGAGAAAGAATTTTAAAATGGCATATGTGTGTGTATCTATATACAAACACAGATATGTATATTATGTATACATATATATTAAATACACTTTCTCTCCTGTTTATCTACTAAAAATGTTCCTTATATTCCTCTTCAGAGGAATGATAAAGACTCTCAATGATGCTATAGACTTAATAAAAAAGACATCCTTTCACTTGCATTTGGGAACTTCTACAGCATATAATAATTTTTTTTCAAGATTATTTAAAATATTGTTATTAAAAATGTATCTATATGATTTACTTGATAATCCCATAGATGTTTCCAAGGGATCAAAGATTTCTACAGCATTGTTCCTCTTTATTAAAACTTGAGTCATCTAATTTGGTTTGAATTAGACTTGAAGGATTGTCATTTTACCCATAAAAAATAGGCACAAACTGAATAACCAAGCAAAAAATTGAAGTAAACAGTTTTTGACAGCAAGCAGGTTGAGTGTTATCTTTATGTAAATAACTGATGAAAAAATGAAGAAATAAAGCTAAATTTTCCATGCTTAGCAAAACTAATGCATTAATACATTACATTTTTATCTTTCCCACTGCAGTTTGTGTCACTTTCCCAGAATACTGCTGCTCAAGTTCTTATACAACTGTATTCTGTGCTTCTCATGCTTACATGATTAGTTGACAATATTTCTACACATCTTAAATATGGAATTATCTGAGAAAAATAGATGAAAATATTGCTTTATTTAAAAAGAAATAAAAATTAATTTATTAAATGTACTTCTTGTTGGAGTAGAACTTCCAGTGCTATACAGTCAATGCTCAAATTGTTTCACCTTTGCTTTGCCTTATTTTTATAAAAGTGTCTAACATACTGGACATGTTAGCAAAACTATACTGTATATACTATTTTTTTAGATCACTCTTGCACTGCTGAAAACTACACAATAAATTAAGAAAGGTGTTAGTAACAACTGGAAGAAACAGGATATATAGACAAAATTTTTTTTACAATCTACCCAGATGAAGTATTGTTATAAATTGCAAGAAAAATGCTCATATTTTCTCACACCAGTGCACAGCTTAGGAAACTTAGATCATGATGATGAAAGGAAGACAAATGCAGCACATTTCCTCTATAGTCATTTGGAGCCAGCCTAAGGATTCAAAATTTTCAGTGGTAACACGTAAAAGATTCAGAATCTCCTCAGGTCAATTCAAATGTCTTTAATAGCAAAGTATTTGATATGTTTAATTTTTTATTTAATCCTTTTCTACTTTTGGGGATTCTGACATCTCAGCAACAGTGGTTTTCATTACTGCTTTTGTTGGGTCTTGAGGAGGGAGGGGGAGTTGAATGATTTAGGGGGTTTTTTTGTTGTTTGTTCGGGGTTGTTTTGTTTTTTACATCCACTGATGCTAAAATAGATTTGCACTGATAATCATTTTAGTATCATCATAGTAATTAGAACTCTTAGGCAAAATCATTTCAGTGGTTGGTTTCCAGCTTTGTTTCTGCGTCAATGCTTCCAGGTACAATAATGTCCTACCCTTTTACAAACTTAATAGCCCAAAGAAAGGAATAGTTTAGGAGTGAGTGTATAGGTGAGTAGCTGAAGCTGCAGCAAAATGTAATTATAGAAAATCTCAGCTTCGGTTCCATTTAACTACAAAAATCCTATGAAATTGTTTTCAAGCATACTCCCAAAATGTGTTGTAGGATGTTTAAATTCTCAGTTTTGTTATAGCACAATTTTCAGTAAAATATCATCATAAAGCAATGTGTTAAGAATTCTTTTACATGTTATATTTATCAGACCAAACATGTTTACATGTCAGTAGTCTGGGTGATACAAAAGTATTGGTATTTTTAAAAGTTTAGAGATTACTTCTGCTGTTTTTGCTTTCATATTAAAAGTATGTTTCTACTTGACAGTGGTCTAGAAAAAAAAAAAACACACACAAGAAAAAACAAGACAAAACATTAGTTGTCTTGCTTATTCAAATTAATGCAAGGACAAGCCAAAAATAAGGTATTTTTTTCCCCAGGTTTGTCAAACTTATAGTTAAACCCTGATATGCACCTCTAACTGAATAAATCAGGGAAGTTAGTAATGTTAAGAAAGCAAGTGGTATCTGTGTTAAAATTGGTCCAAAATATGCCATAAAAATGTTTTACTGAATTTCAGCTTTTCCCTTCCTCCTCCCCAAATATCTCAAGTGTCTTGCTTTCCTACAGGAAATGTTAACACTGTTAAAGATGGAAACTTTCTATTTTAAAAAGGCAAGTTTCCATCTAAGAAAATCTGGATATTTCATGAATATTGTACCTTAGTCTTACTATTATACGGGAGAGATGAAAAAGTGGTGCTTTTTACAGTGATTGATTTTATCTACTGGAAAAGAATAGCAATCTGTTTATTTAATCAGAATTCTTATTGTAGTACTTGAACTACATGCATCCTAATTTGATATAAAAATGTCAGGATATTCATATGAATTTATTCTAAACTAGTTAAACTCAATACATTCCAAGCATGTAAGATATAACATGTGGATTTCTGTTCTCTAACCTTATGAACATTTGCACATGTTCAGGAAAGCCTACTGGATAAAATTTATGTATTGTTAATGATTTTTATTGGCCCCATGGCCCAAAGTGGTGGCAAAATGCCCAGGAATTTTAAAGAATTCTGTTTTTACTTAGTAGTCAGAATGCAGAGAGCCATAAAAATAGAAAGGGCTTGATGGAAGTCCGAATGCATTCTAACTGGCACAGCTTGTTTGTGCTATGTAGCCTTTTGTTGTCAGATCTCTAAAACACTTTTTCAGGGGATACCCTAGCTCAACAATGATGTAAAGACAGTGATGTATTTGAGTTCAAATTTTTCCACCATTTCTTGGAGGACCTGAAGTGGAAGATCCACATAAGCATAAATTGAGAGAGAAGTAGAAAAGCACTAGCGTCACCGTATCTGTTTCTTTGTGTGGGACTATTCAGAAATCTCTTCACTGGAGCTCAGTATCTTAAAGACATTGTTAAAATTTGTGGGGAGAGAAGGTATACCATTGAAATTGAGGAGACATGGCTCTCCACATCATGTTCACCTGTGGCTTATCCTGAGCATGTTAATGCAGATGTTTGTTCCAAAGATACTGCTGGTTCAAAACACAGTACAGTTTGCAGATTCCTTTCTGCATCTGCACCCGTACAGCTAAGAGGAAGGAGTCAACTAACAGTAAGCTGGTTTTGATAATAGTTCTGCTGACAGGGGGTTTGAGTACACTAGCTATGCTAAAGCATTGAAGAACCTTTCTTTTCTCTAAAGACCCATAAATGTGGAAGGGCCATCATCCTTTCCCATTTTCCTGGATTTTAACCTCAATTCTGCTGAAAAATATTCCTGTCCCTCCCCTAGAGTGTTGGGAGAAAGATAGGAAAAGATAAACCCAGGGACAAAATCCATCCCAAGGATAGAGACAATTCAAGATTTACATAGGCAAAAGAGGAAAGGTACTGAGATGTAAAAAGGCACAGTTGTAGGAAATGGGATGAACTGTAAACTTTACAGAAAAATCTTTACAGTTGTTGGAATCACACAAATTGAAGCCAGTTTGCAGTATTTAAAAGAGGACTTTGCGTATTGCGGAGGTGATCACCTCTTACTGAGGAAAAAATAGATAACCTGACATAAAGGCCAAGACCAAAAATCTGAGTTACTTACTACTGGCCTATGAAGTAATCCATCCCAAAAGACATCCATGTACAAATTCATGCACAGTACCTCAGTTTAATAAAAAAAAGAAAAAAAATGAGATTTCCAAAGCAATGACTAAGCTTTATTTGTGTTTACATAAGCACAATAACCAGATCAGACCGCAAGACTATTTTTTTTCACATAATTACATACTGTAATTTAAATGACCTGTACCTTTTTGTTTGAGAGCTTTAGTTCTTGTTCACCAGAATCAATTCTGGGAGTAAAGCACTCTACATTGATATATGTGGATGTGAAAAGCAGCAAGAACTTCCCTGTGGTGCTGTGGGTTTTTTTCATCTACCTGTTTCCAACTTTACATTTATACACAACTATTTTCTCCTCAGCTACCTGTCCGAAGTTGAGGCGAAAATGTAAGAAGCATATGCACCTTCAAATTCCTTTATATGAACTACAGCATAAAAACCAGAATTCATTCTTACTACACTGCCATTGAAGTTTGTAAAGACTGGCCACAAAAATTAGGGGATTTTTACGATCATAAACATTCCCTGCACCTTCTTAAGAAGACTTGTAAAACCATTTCCAAGGTCTTAATATTATGGTATCTAAAGCAATCTAAATAGAAAGAAATATAAGGCAAAGAGGTACTTTATATAAATTTAATCTAAAGATCCTAAAAATTTACTACTTGAAATTGTTAAGAAAGTTGACAGTAATATCTCTGATGGTAATACCTCTGCCTTTGCAAATTTTGGCAGAGGTAGCCAGAACCGTTGCCTGTGTTGATTGTCTTGGTTTAGGCTATAAATGCAGTTTATACTTTATTCATATGACATTTTTGTTAGTTTCCCAAAATAATCCTCAAAGTCAATAGACTTAAACTTACCTATATACTCTTAAATCTACCTTATCTACCAGGATCTGGGAGTCCTGGTAGATAGCACACTTTCCATGCGCCAGCAATGTGACCTTGTTGCCAAGAGGGCCAATGGAATCCTGGGCTGCATAGGAAAGAGTGTGGCCAGCAGGCCGAGGGAGGTCATTCTCCCCCTCTACTCTGCACTGGTGAGGCCACAACTGGAATACTGCATCCAGTTCTGCACCCCCCAGTTCAAGAGAGACAGGGAACTACTGGAGAGAGTCCAACGTAGGGCAACTAAGATGATTAAGGGATTGGAGCACCTCCCTTAATGAGGAAAGGCTCAAAGGGCTGGGGCTCTTTGGCCTCGAGAAGAGAAGGCTGAGGGGAGACTTTATCTATGTTTACAAGCATCTAAAGGGTGAGTTGAAGGATGTTGGAGCCGGACTCTTTTCAGTGGTTTCCAGCGATAGGACAAGGGGCAATGGGCTCAAGCTGGAACATAGAAAGTTCCATTCAAATATGAGAAAAAACTTTTTCCAGTGAGGGTGACGGAGCACTGGAACAGGTTGCCCAAGGAGGTAGTGGAGTCCCCTTCTCTGGAGATTTTCAAGACCCGCCTGGATGCAGTCCTGAGTAATGTGCTCTAGGCGTTCCTGCTTTAGTAGGGGGGTTGGACCAGATGGTCTCTAGAGGTCCCTTCCAACTCTGACATTTCCGTGATTCTGTGATTCCATGATTCCGTAAACTGAAACTCAGTTTTACTGTGTATGAAAACTCACAGGTGGATCAAGAGTTATATCAAATTTGCATGCTGCTGACATGGTGCAACCATTATTTCTCTTCTTTCAGGGAACATCAGCTCCACAGTGAAAAGTGGTTCCAAGGAACCCCCACTCAGAATGTGGTTTAGAAAAAAAATAATCCAAATGTTTCAATTGCAATTTATAATGATGAACTATTTGCTACTGATCAACTTCTTACATTTCCTATGTTCATACTCTGTGACTTCATGTTAAGCAAACCACCAGCTAAGCTGAAAAAAAATAATTTAGAGCTCTTATATTTGAAAATCTTTAACTCAGTTAGAGCCTACACTTCCATGTTTAAGCAGTAAACACTAAGCAAGAACACAAAATATTATTTTGTTATTAGGCAGTTATACCATTCATTGTGACTGAAAATGAAGAACCCTTCACAATACTTTAAATTTTGTAAAAAGTAACTGGGAAAGTTTGGGACATTTTGAGATGATGTTAACTAGTTCTCCTGCAATCTGCAGCACTTACAGTAGGACTAATGAAAAAAGAGTAACAAGATGTAAGGGGACAATTATTCCTTATATAATTATCAGTATTATTACTATAATAAAAATTATTATTTAAAGTAGAGGCAAATCATTGGCAAATATCTGCAAGAGATTTTGATTTAATTGTATTGTAAAAATGAGGAAAGGATGCAAAATCAGGTGGCATCCAACTATATAGATACATCACCTAAAAAGTGGAAAACCGGAAATTCAGGATGGGTTCAGACATCAAATAGCAAGGAACAGGGCAAGACTCATTCTTATTTCACACTGGATCTACTGTATAGTTTTAAAGAAACTGGAACTTTGTGAACATAAAAGTTGTTCTTATTTTCTAGAATTTCAAGTGAAATAAAAAGATTTTCCCTAGTAATTTGTTGTTTTTTTCTATTGTGGAAGTAGTGGTGGGATTCATTTCTGTGATAAATCTGTGAGCATATACTGCTGAGTCCTTAATAGTCTTTCTAAGGAGTCAAGAGTAATAGGAATAACTCATCTGATCCTTTTTAGGACACATATTCTAGGATTAAATGAACTGTGACTCAAAATTTCTTCTTTGTAACTGTTAATATATAAAATACTCTAAAGATTAGTATCTCAGTATTTCCAATAACTACCTACATAACAGGGATTTAAGTATTCATATTATAATTAACATTTTTAGGCTAAATTCTTCTCTAAAAAATAGAATGAAAATAATTATCCATTTAAAGAGCACACAAATGTGATTTGTATATGACTATGAAATTAAATTACAAAAGTAATTCTTCACAGCTTGAAGAAAAAGAATTTGTGGAGAATCTTTCTTTAAATAATTAAGTTTAGCTCAGTGCCATTTCACTCAGCACCTTGGGGAAATGGATGGAGTGGAAGAAGGGCAAACAATATTATCTCAGAAAATTTATTTCCTTAGAAGGTTATATTAAAAAAGTGATATTCAGGCAGAGATCACACCTGGCCAAACATTAACTCTGGCAAATTAAACTGTAAGAAAGGTATGAGTGATCAAAAGGGTACTTCAGAGTCAAGACAGGTCTTCAACCTAAGTTAGATTTTATATTATAGATTTCAACTATAATTATAATAGTAATAATAATAATAATGACTAAGAATTCAGAATTGTCTTATTGGTAGCCTTTTCAAAGACATCAATTTAATGTGAGCTTAAAACAAAGATCATACTGAGTGACAAGATTAGTATTATTTTGGTCTTCAAATATGCTATTACAGGTCCTAGAGCCTTGATTCATGAATTTACTTCCATTTTTCGCATTTTTTTTTAATTTACTTCCATTTTTTTCTGTATGATAATTAGGGCTATTTCTGCATCCTGTCTGCTTTTATTTAGATGTCCATTCTGACATACTAACTTTATGATATGTTTCAAGGTAATTTTCCCGAAGTACTTACTCTCTCTGATCTTTTTCAAGTAATAAGAAAAGACTTTCTGGTTTTTTTTCACTTCAATTTCTTTCAAACTAAAAAAAAAATGGTCTTTACTAAACTAAATCCTTAGCCAAGTCACCTGTGAAAATGTTTGGTTTTCTACCACCACTAGGGTTTTTTTTTTCATCCAGTCTTTTGTCTAAATGTGATGTAATTTCTGGCAGCTTAGCAACAAGACCTTCACTGCACTTTTATTCACAGCACAGTGAAGAAAACAGGCAGAGCATCATTTGTTCCTGTGGAGAAGTGTATTCTTGAGAATTGAAAAAGATCACTTTACTCTGCCTGTTGCAGATGTATATGATATATCCTTATGTCACATTGTATTTTTACTAGTAGCGTTGGACAAATTGGTCTAAAGGATACACTCAGCAATATCTTTTTAAATTAAGTGCATCTTTCTTTTTTGTTTTGAGAGAGGATGTAGCCCTGAATATTCTGTTATTTAAAGGAGAAAGGGGTCACAGGGGGGGCAATAATAGACATCAAGCGGTTGCTAATTAGAAACAACTAATGATATCTAATGATTGTTTCTAGCTAGCCAATTACTGACATACCCACATTTTTGGAAATGTTTGCTCAAAAACTGTGGAATTCATGTCAGCTGCTGTTAGTTGAACTCTTCTCTGGAACTGAAGTAGATAGCAACTTCCTTGAGCTGAAGGAAGACAACATAAAAAATTCCTTATAGAATTACTCATACACTGAAAATTCTTATAGGTAAAATGTAAAAATGTTATATTAAACTGGCAGCCTGGAGGGTTTGGACACACAAGATAGTGCCTACTTTGAATCAAGAGGTTTGTTGAGGGCACAATACATATGCATTGGTCACCACCATAATTGGAAACACATTAACTGGTAACTTGCTATACATGTTGGGTGTCCCTACAAGTCAGCTTTAACCTGCCGAATATTATTCACATTTCAGCTAATAGGATCTGAAATATGTGTTTGGTATTGCTGTGTAATGACAGCTACATTTATTTACAGGTCTATTCTGTATATCTCATGCCTATTAAGCAGAAAGCCCTGATAAAAATGATGACTGTCATCATACACTCTCTTTAGCTACTTTCTGCAGAACATTTTAAATGTTATAGAGAATTTTGCCAAAATAACATGAAGCAGTAAGATGATCACCAGAAATGGATGAAACAATTTTCTAGTGTTTCTTAGCATTATCTGCTTGGGATACATACAGCCTCAGACTTGTACTGTTAAATAGGGAGGTATCAAAGATAAGGAAACTAAATCACACTAATATATTTCAGCGCTCAAGTTTTGAAAAAAAAATAGGGAGATACTCCATTCACTTTAATGAAGATCTAGCTGGGATCACTCATTTGACAAGCTTTTCTTTAGAGGTTACCTTATCAGACTGATTTCTACATTCTCTAATATCTCTACTGCTGATGCAACACAAGCAGGCAGATCACCAACCATGGTGACATAAAAGGAAGTCTTGCTCACACAAAAATTGCATATTGAGGTAATATAGTCTTAAAGAAAGGTGGTTCTAATAAAGAATTCTCTTTATACTGGAGGCATTTTTTTTAGATTTATATCCTGTAGACTATGATGACAACTCAATAATGACTGCACCAGACCCCTATATTAGTAAGATTTAATATGGCAAAGTTTCCAGAAATGTGTTTTTTGAAATATTATGAGTCAAAAACTGTTCTTCTGAAGCTGAATCTCATCAACAGTTTTTTATGAGTTTGAATTCAAAGAATTATATATAGTATGAAAAAAAAAGGGAAAGAAAGAGTAAAAATAGGAAAGCAAGAAAAGCAGTTAACTAGTCCTTACATACAGCAGATATATGGTTACTATGCCATGTTCCTACTACAGAAGCAGATTACTGTAGTATACTTCTTTTCTAAACCTTTTGAAGTTTGTTTTTGGGGTTAAGGGTAGAATGAAATTCATTTTGACTGCACATGTATTCAGTCATAAATGCCAGAAGTTTTGCCTGGAAGTGCCAGCTATGTTAAAAAGCATTGTAGAGCTAAAGTTTTCTACACTGACATTTATATGACTGCAGTAAGGTGAAAGGCTATGAGTTCCCAAGTGTTCAGAGTTTGCCAATTCATTGATAACTCAATAAATGAAACTTTTGTTTCTTCCCAAAATCAATATACTTAACTCTCCTAAAATGTCATACAAATTTTAATGCTCTAAGAAATTACATTTACAATAAAATTATTAAATTAATATGCTGTGTAATTTGTAAGTGGCTAGTCTCATTTGATGGAGTATGTTGAGTTAACTATCTGATATGCAACTGTAGCTTTACTCATAGCCTTACGCTTTTTGCTTGTATTTTTGTGTATTTATTTTCCCTCAGTTAATGTCACAGTACTTTGTATCTCAGCTTAGAGCTGCGTAAGACCAATCATTAAGCTGTACGTGACTCTGTCTTCATATGAGAACATAGCCTGGGCAGTAAACTTATCTCTATTTTTCCGTTTAATTACAATACTGAATCTTATATCCATCATTCCTGTAAGTCTTACACTATATACGAGGATGATCTTTGATTTTCTTATATAAAATAAGTATGTATATACGTGTATGTGTATGTACTTTAAATATCTAAAAAACCATCTACTTCTGCACACTGAGCAAAACAAAAAAATGTAGAATGCATTTGTATTTTGGAACACCAGTACCAAAACATTTTGAACAGTGCAATCTCAAAATATGCACATAAACCAGGGATTTTTGGTGCACAAATTTACAAGTAACACCTTACGCTGATTTAATAGAAAAATACCAAAGATACTATGGCTGTGCAAGGTGAACTAGTGCAACAAAAAATACTTTGATCTTGAAGTAAAATCATTTCAAAAACCTTTTTAAATGATAATGTTATTTATCTTAAAACAGAGTATTAGCAGATCTGCACAATCACAGGGAGTTGTCTATTTGTTTAACATGATCCAATCTCTTGTAAATCTTCTGTGACTGTGCATTTACCTGAATTTAGTATTAGGTGTAGAATTAGTAGTATCCAGGTGAAGATGTTAAGAGAAAGGGCAGATGGATGGCTGCTTTGTGCAGCTGCTGTTTTCCTGACCCTGAAAGGAGTGAGACAGCCAGGAGTGGGACAGTGGGAAATAGCCAAAATGAAGAGTTTAACTCCTTCCTACATACTTTTGTCACTCAGTAAGGCTCATTAGATTTAGTGGAAGGGAAGAGAGGTGCTAGTAAAAGGATAACACAGAATTCTGCATAATTATATACAACTTTGGTCATTTATGACTCAGAGCGAAAATTCCCTTTTCGGAATACATCCTCTAATAGGAAAGCTACAATTTAGTCTTCATAACTTGCAGGGGTAAATCTCTCTATCTTGCATTATTTAAGCAATGATATAACTTACTCTGTTTGAGGTTGCCAAAGAAGCTGCAACAATCTCTATGGTTTGGAGAAAATGTCAAGTTTATATCTAACTGAGCATTCTGCATTTGATGTGAGCCTCTGGCAAAAGTTTTGGGAAGTAAATGTGATCTGAGGCAGGTAATGAATGATCTTTCCACTGAGGTCTTCCCACTGCTTCTTTTGCTTAGCCACATGAAAAGTACATACATCCTGGCAATATAGTGTGTCTAAACTTTTTGAGAGTCAATATTTCATGGCAGAAGTGTAAAAAAATATGAAGGAAACCTCATAAAGACTTTTGCCTTGAATGTATTTTCTTTGACTGTCATTGAAAAAAAATGCATAAAATTCATCATTTCATTCATATTTCAACTGCAGACAGCAACCACAATGGATGAAAACAGCATGATGATGATTCACAACATCTTCCCTGATGCATTTCACACCTGCTAACCAAGGTCAGCAATAAATTACAATAACTCAATACATCAGACATTTGGCAAACAAACAGTTTTGCAAGCTCTTTCCAAATTTGGATTTATAACTTATCCAAGACTGTCTTTACCGTATATCTCAGTGATATTAACCTAATGTGTTTCTGGTAGACGTATGCATGTGTGTACATATATACATATGTATATATATATAAAGTAATGCATGTGTATAAATACATGCGCACACAATCTTTTCCACTTCAGTGAATAACATTTCTCAATGAAAAAGTCTGAGCTGCAGTAAGCTAAGTTTCTGAGGGAGAGTGGTTAAGAGGAACCTGGTCCAAAAATTTGAAAAAAAACCACTGAAAATAAATGTTTTATATTTAACTTATTAATGGCAAACATTCTGAGCAAAACTACAAAAATCAAACTTTAAGAATTCAATTGTCACTATCAAAAGGGAAAATTGGAAAAAATTCCAATTATATTCCAATAAAGTGTTTCTTCTCGGTTTTAGCCTGTGTTTCTTTTCTTTATCTTCTTGTAAAAACAAAACCAAAACCAAAAAGGAAGAGTCAATTCATTTAAAAAAATTAAGAAACTGTGGAGATTTAATTTCAAATATTTTAATTGATCAATTTCTATAAATGTTTGTGATCAAAATTCCATTTTCCTTGATAAATGTGTACTGTTTATTAGTCCTACCTTTCTCTATATTCAGTGATATCTCTGTAATCAGAGTTACATACAAAGAGTATTTGGGTTACTTGTCCTCATTTTTGTGAGAGACTGTTTCTAATCTCAGGTTAGTGATTTTACAGGATTTCTTTCAGTTTAGTTCAGGAGGTAACATCAGTTTTCTGTAACTGTAAAATAAACTCATTTTAGCTTCTCTAATACCCAGTCTAATGTTGTCAATGAAAAAAAGTTCATTATCACTTAAAATCAGGGTGGCTTGAAGGATGATGGAGCTGGACTCTTTTCAGTTGTTTCCAGCGATAGGACAAGGGGCAACGGACACAAGCTGGAACATAGAAGTTCCACTCAAATATGAGGAACAACTTCTTTACGGTGAGGGTGACAGCACTATAACAGGCTGCCCCGAGAGATGGTGGGGTCCCCTTCTCTGGAGATTTTCAGGACCCGCCTTGATGCAGTCCTGAGTAATGTGCTCTAAGGCAATCCGGCTTTAGCAGGCGAGTTGAACTAGATGATCTCGAGAGGTCCCTTCCAACTCTGTCAAACCCGTGAATCTGTGAATCTTTCAAAGCAGTTAGAGAGATTCATTTTTGATGGGAAGAAGAGAGACAGAATGAACTATTTTTAGGCCATGTCCATCATAAAACTTCCAAGATAGCTTGAACTTTTTAGATAGGAAATAAAAATTAACTGTATTAGGACTCTGGGCAATGAACTCATCAAAAGTTAAGAGAGGATGTCATGAGATCCTTTCAATTAGGCTGGTGTGACAGATGTGCAAAACAAACCAATATTTTTCATAAAACCAAGGTTCTCCTTATTTCCCTGAATACTTATTGCAAACAATACATTTAAAAGTATTCTTATATGTTATTTTTTTCATTTATATGTAAAATTATTTTATTAGCTGTATTATTTATAAATTGCTCTCCTGGAATTTTTTTTTAATAAAACCATTATATACCAAAGTGAATTCATACAGGCAATTCATTAGGACACAAATAGTCTACTAGTGGAAAACAGTTACTTCATCAATAATTTATCAGTGTTATTCTTTAACTGAAAACATATAAAATGGCTAAAACACAGGCCCAGAAACTAAATTAATAATTCAATTGGAAAGTAAACTTAGGGTTTTGCAGGACAGAACAGTTTTAAAGCACAATTATTTTTTTTCAGAACTGTCTTCAATAGAAACTTATGCTACAGGAGATAACTATGCAACCATCTGCACCTTTGCTAATGCTTCATTCTGCTCCATATCTTCTGATGTATTTAACTAATTGGCATAACAGAATTAAATTTCAAACCATTGTTCTAAACTTGTATTTGTCCAGTAAGTTTTCAATTCTGTTTCAGATCTGATAGAATGCCCTCAAAATAGTCTGTTTTTCTAGAAACATCAAGTTCTCTAATCAAAGATGTCAATATCTCTAACTTTCATTTTACTTAGAGTGCAAATAGAGCTATAAACATAATTCATTTCCCTAAACAGCAGCAGCTATGGAACCGTAAGACCCCATTGTAAAAAAAAAAAATAAAAATAAACAAAAAAATCCCCACCCAAATTGAAAGTATTCAGCTGACACTCCAATTTAAAACTCAGAACAAATGTTCTTTAATGTGTAAATGTGGCGTTTCATATAGACGTGTATGTGCATAACTTTCCGTAACTCCCGAGTACCTGAATTTCAAGGTAGGAACTAGGAGAATTAAGTCAAGCCCATTATAAAACATAAGGTTCCAGAACATCTGAGCAACCTGAACATACATAAGTCCATGGAACTGGATGAGATGTCTCCCAGGGTCCTGAGGGAACTGTCAGATGGGGTCAGTAAGCCACTCTCCTCTCCATCGTATTTGAATATTAATAGCAATCAGGTGAAGACCCCAGTGACTGGAAAAAGGGAAACATGATGCCCATTTTTAAAAAAAGTAAAAAAGAGGACCTTAGGAAATACCGGCCAGTCACCCTCACCTCAGTGCTTTATTAATGAGACAGTCAGTGGGACTGAGCAAGTTTGAAGTGGACATCAAGCTGAGTGGTGCAGCTAGAGAAAAGAGATGCCATACAATGTAACTTTTACAGGCTTTAAGAATAGGCCCATGGGAACCTTACGAAGTTCAACAAGGCCAAGTGAAGGTCCTGCGCCTGGTGTGGGGCAATCTGCAGTATCAATACAAAGTGATGAATAGATTGAGAGCAAACCTGCAGAGAAGATTTGGGGGTATTGGTAGATGAAAACTTAGATATGAGCCACCAGTGCCCGCTTACATCCCAGAAAGACAATCGTATTGTGGGCTGCATCAAAAGAAAATATGGCCAGCATGTCAAGGGAGGCAATTTTTCTCTTCTACTCTGTTCTCATGAGACCCACCTGGAGTACTGCATCCATCTCTGGGATCCATAGTACATGCAAGACATAGACCTGTTGGACTTGGTCCAGAGGAGTATCACAAAAATGATAGAATCATAGAATCATCTGGGTTAGAAGGTACCTTCAGGGTCATCTAGTCTGACTCCCCCACAGTCAGCAGGGACACCCCCAACTAGACCAGGTTGCCCAGGGCCTCATTAAGCCTCACCTTGAATATCTCCAGGGATGGGACCTCAACCACCTCCCTTGGCAACCTGTTCCAGTGCTCCACAACCCTCATAGTAAAGAACTTATTCCTAATGTCTAATCTAAATCTACTTTTCTCCAGTTTAAAGCCATTACCCCTTGTTCTGTCATTGACAGCCTTTGTAAACAGGCTCTCCCCAGCCTTCCTGTAGGCTCCCTTCAGGTACTGGAAGGCCGCTATTAGGTCGCTATGATCAGAGGACTGGAACACCTCTTGTGTGAGGAAAGGCTGAAGGATTTGGGATTGTCTAGCCTGGACAAGAAAAGACTCCAGGGAGACATTATTGTGGCCTTTCAATACTTAAAGGGGGCTTATAAGAAAGACAGAGAGAGACTTTTCACCAGGGTCTGTAGTGACAGGACAAAGGGCAATAGTTTTAAACTGAAAGAGAATAGATTTAGATTGGGCATAAGGAGGAAATTTTTTATGATGCAGGCTATGAGACTCTGGAACATGTTGCCCAGAGAAGTTGTGGATGCCCCATCATTGGAAGTGTTCCAAGTTATATTGGATGGGGCTTTGAAGAACCTGATCGAGTGAAAAATGTCTCTGTCAATGGCAATGATCTTTGAAGGTACCTGCCAACCCAAACTATTCTATTACTCTATAGGTCTCTGTGTCTACACAAAATGGTCCCCAGTTTTATTAATACAGGAACATGTTTATGATTATAGAATATGTATCACAAATAACATTTTTCATTTTGTATCATCATACATTTTGTATCATTACAGAAAATCTTTGCATTACTAACAGTTTTAGTTGCTTTTAAATTCTTGTTAATATTCTATTTAAGCTATTTATATTTATTAATTTTATTTCTAGTTTTTATTTCTTTTGTTTTATCTTTGTTTTTAAATATGATTCTAATTGATTATATTGAAACATTTTTCTTCTTTGTGCCTTATGCTTGTGTCTCCCCATGACACCCTATAACTTCACATGGACAAAGTAACTCTGATGCCACTTTGCCACGGAGATTATGATACCATAAATCTTACCTCAATAAATTAACAAATTACATCAAAACTCTCAAAGAAATCTTTTATACATTCAGAAAGCTCACTTCAGTACCCCAAAGTGCTTGGACAAGTTTATTGAAGGAGTTTTATTGAGAGTTATTAGGAAAAAAGGAAATATCTGTCTGGTCAAAGAAATCCTGAAGAAAAGCCCTCCTATGAGTTAAACGAGGGCTTTATTTAACAAACTGACTATTAATAATTTTAATTTTGCTACTAGTGAGGTTGGAACCATAAAACTAGCATCCTTCTGTCCTCTCTTCTCCAGCTTAAAAAACCCTGACATTTTCACTGATCTAAATACAGGGTTTGATTTATACAGTTTAATGGTAGGCAGCGATTGTTCTCTGTCTCCTTTTTTCTTCTCTGCAAAGAATCACTTCTCACCTAGAAACACAAAAATATTTGATCTGAAAATCATCTAAAGTATGTGTAACTGTCATCTGATGCTATGGGTACAGAACAAATCAGAGAATTTGTGGAGTATGTTAGTTTTGTAACTTCACTGCTCTCCCAGGTGAATTTTGCAAATGGTGTAGACTTCAGAGAGTAAGAAGCTGACAGCTTTTTAGCACAGCTGAAATCTCAGGCAAACACATTTGCTGAACTTTCAGGTTTCAACTAAATGCTTTGTCATCTCATAATAAGGACAAATTTAGTCTCATTTTCAAACTTGTCTCTTCAGGAGCTCTTTAAGAATTCTGCTGTGTGATTAACTGTGAAATTTTGGCTAGAATTATTGTTACTTGGAACAGAGGAATGAGGAAGCCAAAGCTGAGCTTTTCCATATATATTTCAAGTGTATGTTGGAGGGGACAATCACAGACAAAAGTTTATGAAGTGGGATGTGCATGCTCTAAGGTTCATTCAGCATCTCTGTTACACAACATAAATGAAGTAGATTAAATGAATTTAAGACATTCATAGCCACAAACTGAGTGGCCTGTGGCATACCTCAGCACTCCTTTCACCAATCTACGGCAGATACAGAAGCAAGTGTGTGACTGATGAAGTGGAATTAAACATTAATTTGTATGACTTCAACGGTGCATTTTATTTTCTTTGATAACTGTGTAAGTGTTTTAATCATGGTTTTTATTTCAGATAACTAGTAGATATCTTGCCCAGTAATGTATGAATTCTCTTATGATGATCAATTCTAATGGACCTTTTTGTTTGGTTGGTTGGTTGGGTTTTTTACTTTTTACAAAAAAAATTTGGGTAAAAATTTTCCTAGCAACAAAGTTAGTATAAACAAGAGAAGTATTTTTTTTTTGTGACAAAACAAAGTTTCCCAGGTTTATGTTTTTCTCCTAAAACATTTATTTATAGGTCATAAATAATGTAATCTTTAAAAATGTATGATTTTTATAAAATCCAAATGAACATTCACAACGTTCTGCTCTTTCTATGTCCTCTTTAGTTATTTGCACAATATCACAGAATCACCATGGTTGGAAGGGACCTCTGAGATCATCGAGTCCAACCTTAAAAAAAAAACAAAACCAAAAAACAAGCAACAAAAAAACCCCACAAAACACAACACCCCACCATATCACACCCACCCACAAACCAATAATCTTGGGCACTAGAGCAAGCCCTGAAGATCCATGTCTACACGTTTCTTAAATACCTCCAGGGATGGTGACTCCTGGGCAGGCTCTTCCAGTGCCTGACCACCCCCTCAGTAAAGTCGTTCTTCCTAATATCTGATGCAAACCTCCCCTGCCACAACTTCAGACCATTTCCTCTGGTCCTGTCATTATTCCCTTGGGAGAAGAGGCCACCACCCACCTCTCTGCAACCTCCTTTCAGGTAGTTGTAGAGAGCAATGAGGTCTCCCCTCAGCCTCCTCTTCTCCAAACTAAACATGCCAGGTTCCCACAGCCTCTCCTCATAGGACTTGTTCTCTAGACCCCTCACTAGCTTGGTGGCTCTCCTCTGGACACGCTCCAGCACTTCAATGTCCTTCCTGTAGTGAGGGGCCCAAAACTGAACACAGTACTCGAGATGAGGTCTCACCAGTGCCGAGTACAGAGGCACGATGACTTCCCCACTCCTGCTGGCCACGCTACTCCCGATACAGGCCAGGATGCCGCTGGCCTTGTTGGCCACCTGGGCACACTGCTGGCTCATGTTAAGCCAGCTGTCCACCAACACTCCTAGGTCTTTTTCTGCTGGGCAGCTTTCCAGCCACTCTTCCGTGAACCTGTAGCGTTGCCTGGGGTTGTTGTGACTGAAGTGCAGGACCCAGCACTTGGCCTTATTAAACCTCATCCCGTTGGCCTTGGCCCATTGATCCAGTCTGTCCAGATCCCTCTGTAGAGCCTTCTGACCCTCCAGCAGATCAACACTCCCACCTAGTTTGGTGTCATCTGAGAACTTACTGAGGGTGTCCAGGTGCATAAGCAAATCATTAACTACTTCCTCCTGGATTACAGGGGATTTGTTCTGCTCACCATCCTTATCTTCCAGCCCAGGAGGCTGAATACCCTGGGGATAGCTGGTCTGACAATTAAAGATGGAGGCAAAGAAGGCATTAAATATCTCAGCCTTCTCCTCCTCCTTGGTTGCAATGTTTCCCCCCGCATCCACTAAGGGATGGACATTCTCCCTGACTCTCTTTTTGTTGACGTATTTATAGAAACTTTTTTTGTTGTCTTTTATATTAATGGCCAGGTTGAGTTCCAGCTGGGCTTTTGCCTTCCTAATTTTATCTCTGTATAACCTAACAAGATCTCTGTACTCCTCCTGAGATGCCTGTCCCCTCATTCAAAGGTGCTAAACCCTGCTTTTTTCCTTAAGTCCCACCAAGAGCTCTTTGTTCATCCAGGCCAGCCATTTTCCACGCCCTTTAATTTTTCGCTTCATGGGGACATCCTTCTCCTGGGCCGTCAGGATTTCCTTCTTGAAGAGCATCCAGCTTTCCTGGACCCCTTTGCCCTGCAGGATTATCTCCCAAGGGACTCTCCCAACCATTCCATATGGAATAATGGGGGTTTTTTTACAGTTTTTTTTTGCTGAAATGAATTTGCATATATTTTGCTAGACATGGGAACAAGCTAAAATACCTCAGAATTTGAGAAACCTTTCTGTCCTGTAATTCATTGAATTTCCTTCCTCTTGCCAAGCAATGAGACTGTGAAGATTCCTTTTCTACATCACCATCCTGAGTTACTCCTGGTTTGCTTAGTGCATTATGAGATCAATTTACAATCTATTTAAATCTGTCCCTCTGCATACAGTTGTGCATCATCACACCTAATCTTGTTTATATTACTTCTGTCAACGAAGCAGTTTTTACAAAGTTCAAGTCCTTTTGATACCCCCATGCTCCCTGTGCTGTGCAATTACTTACATCAGATGGATTAATATCAGATGTTAAAAGTGTGCAATTCCAATTAGCTAAAGGAAATATGATTTTTTTTCATGCTACACAAGTGTGACCTTACAATGCATTTTTAAAAAATGTTTATTTTCCTGGATATCTAGAAAATCAGTTCAAATATTTTTTTTCAATTAATAACTTCATCAGAATAACAAAAAATTTACAGTCATGCTGTTTTGTAACACATTTACAGCAAAAAAACTCTCCCAACCCTGCTTTCACATTAGTTGTGAAGATTCTTATAATTCTAATGTTATATTGTGAAAATTCAGATTAAGAAGTCAGTTTCTGATGCTATGTTTGTAAAAGAGCTCTACCATGTCAGGTCATGGTATGTTATTTTCTCCAAAGCTCTAATGTCTGGCTCTATAGGAACCATGATTAGCATTCTAATAATGGAAGGAATATATGAGTTCTATTACACTGGGGCTCAGTTACAATATTTAGACCCAAGGTGACAAATCCTTAGGATTAGTCATGAATGAGACTGTCTTGCACTGAAACTATTTGGTAAACAAGATCATTGTAAAAACATTATCTGCTGATGAGACAAAACACTGGAGAATCCAAGTTATGATAACAGGGTCCAGCTGTGATCTCCATGTAAGAAGTATTGAATTGCTAAAGAATTACATTATGTATACATAGGTGTCATTGTGCGTTGCAATTTACAGGTAGAAAAAATATTGACATAAATTTCTTGCAGTGGAGAGGTGTGAGGGTTTAATTGTTAATAGATATGAAATGTTTGAGGTCCACAGATGGCAGTTACTCCCAAAGTGCAAAATATTATTATTATTTTATGTGTAGAAGACTCAATCTGATTACATGCATATTCTACCAGCCTCATGATTTGGTAATCAAATACTTCCTGAACTGGAAAGATTTGCAATGCATCTGTTAATATAATACAACCTACCGAGATTATAAATTGTATACAAACAGTTATGCATTATTCAGAGGTTTTAATAAAATTGCTAGGCAACACAACTGCTTAGTGTAAACTGTAAAAAAATATGGATAGCAATGTAAACAAAAAGTACTACTGTCCTTAGTTAGTTAGTCAGAATCAATAAAAGCAAGGGGTATTTTATCACTGTTTTCACCTCATTAGGATTACCTGCACTCCTGAGAACAACTGGCTTAATCTGATAGTTTAGTGAAAACTCAAGCAAGGACCCCAGATAAGGCTGTTGGTATTTTTGCGTTATGTCCTTAAAAATGCTAGTCTGCATTAAAGATAAAGGAAACTAAATTTCATTGACCTGGGCTTGGAGTCTTCTTGCCAGGCTTCAAAAGCCTGAAAGTTATAAACTGTCTTGATTTAACCCTAGCCAGCAACTAAGATCCATGTAGCCACTCGCTCACTGCATCTGCAGCAGAACTTCTTATACACCCCCAGACTCCTCACTAGGGGCACAGTCTGAGGAGCATAAAGGGCCTTGACTTTGTGTAAGCACCACTCCGCAATAACTAAAACATCCCTGTATTATTAACACTGTGTCCAGCACAGATCTATAACGTAGCCCCATACTATCTACTATGAAGAAAATTAACTCTACCCCAGCCAAAAGGAGCACAGGAGCCTAATCGTATGTGGACAGAATCAGTCCAGTCTCTGGAGGAACTTAATTCTCCCTATTGACTACAGAGGAAATGTTTATATTAAGGTGTGTGCCACAACATGCTCTTCACAGGAAAAGCCAGCTGAAGGGGTTCCTGCATTTTTTTCCAGTACACTCTTCAGTTCTGCGTCTCTTAATTCATTTAACATTGCAGGTTGATAATGGACATTATTATCCATTTCGCCTATCAGTTTAGAAAGTCCGCCTGAAAAACAGAATAACTAAATTTTTAGAGAGTTTTGTCTCACAATATAGCACATCTTACTGCAGGACTTACTTTAGATGATCTGTTCAGATTTTCTCTAGCCCTGCTGCAGGAAGTGTGCTTGAAAAAGCTTCTAACAAGAGGCATGACTTCCACACTTCTACATACGAAGAGCTGCTGTAAGGCCAGTACCATTTTTCTTATGTTAATGAATTCTTTGTTCAGTGTTGGAAGAAATTCCTCATATACTTTTTAAACATTCTAATATGAATGTTATACTGCACCTAAAATAGGTTTGTTTCTGACTCAGACTAAATAAGTAATAAAGCAAATGTCAAATTCAGACTAAGTTTCCAACCTTACACAGCAGAGCATGCCTGAAAGGAATGTTTACCATTTTACAAATTTTAAAGAATCTTAACATCAAAAACAACTAAAAATCAAATAATTAATTTATTCACTAGAGAGTAATTTTGAAATACTTATAAATGTGAACAGAAATAAGTACAAATTAAACACACTTTATCTTAAAATAGCTGAAGATCATTTAAGAAACCTTTTCTCCCACATGCAATTCCCTTGAAAAAGCATAAAAATCTGTAATAGCCATAAATAGGAAATAAGAAGATACAAGTTGAATAGTAGAGAGAACACATAACATGTCATTCAGTGTAGATGATTCTTATTATAATAAGGAAGAGAAAATAACCAAAGGTGTTCTCAAATTCACTGAACAGCCTTCATTAAGATGGCCTCTTCTTTAATGACTTCTTTGGTTTTCTTTTTTCTCCCACACTGTTTCTTGACGTTCCTGAAATACAGTTCATATCCTCACACCCTTCTTGGCATTTTTTTGAAAGGAATACTTTAAAGAATGGAGTTCTATTTTTTATTCTTATGAGAATGTACATACCTTAGATTGCTGGGGAGGGGTCAGGGGAACAGTATTAAGGGGAGAAATTAAGAGCACAGATCCTTACTACTTGTACTTATGGTTGATGAAAAATGAACATTTACTCCACTAGCAGCATATCTAGTCTTCTCTAGAAACAGCAGGCAATTCCAGGAAAAAATATAGCTGCTGAGCTATGAAGTGTCTTGGAATGTGGTTATTTTTCTCATAGCTGTTAGGAAAATTCTGCATCTCATGTTGAATTAATTTTATGTGATCCAAAAGCAGTTCAACAATGTAAATAGTACCTTTGCTGTTAATAATATGAAATTAATAAAAAAGTTATAAATAAAGTATATTTCTAAGGTTATCTATATGTGTACAGTCTGAGATCCTAGTGTCCCAGCTATCCATGCCAAAGACCAGATTTCATTTGCACTGATTTCTGTTAATTATAGTGTAGTTTACATTGGGAAACAGAAGTGGAGACTGCATAGTGATATCATGTCAAAATGAAGCTGGATGTACAATAATACTTGAGAGGTGAAAAGTGGACAGGAATTCCCTGTTCCGTGATTAAAGATGCACTTTCAGGCTATTAATCCTTTCTGCTTATCCTTTCCTATGACTTTCTTCTTATGCTTTTGTATGATGGAATTCTAAATCTCATACCAAATCCTTTAGGGAGGGCAGAAAAGCAGAGGGGGAGAGGAAGGAAAAACTGCTTGAATGTATTTTGCAAGCTATAATTCAAACTTCCCTTTGAGGGTAGAGATTACATCTTTACACTGAAGAAAACAGGATTCTCATCAAGCTGAGGACCAGAAGGGTCCACAGAAATAATTCAACACAACACAACTCCTGAGTCATAGATCACACAGATTTAAAGAGCTTTCTAGACCTTAGAGACAGTGGTTGTTAATTATCGTTGCATAATTATTATTTGGAATTTCAAGAATAAACTATATATTATAATGTACACATTATCTGCTATTCATTGAAATATTTTGTAAATGAACAGAAAAATCTATGTCATAAAAACATTAAATTATATTGCATTTCAGATCTAGCTGTAATACTGTTAATACATTGGATATTTAGGCATGACTGTTTTCCCTACAGGTTACAAAGGTCCCATGTCCCTTGACAGACAGTTTATTTTGCTTCTGTTGTTGGACGAGGGTGGTCAAGGGAGGCAACACTAGTTTAGAATTAAAGTCTCAGTCCCATTGGAACAAACTTAATTTAAACAATGACTCACTCAGTTTACCGTTTCTAATATTTAGAAGTGGAAGGGAAAAACACTGTGAGTTTCAATGAGATTTTCCAGGATTATATTGAATCTTTTTACTTATTCCTAGTACTTAACTAGCTGGTCTTTGCTTGGATGTTACAGAAACTTTCATTGCTCACAGTCCACTTTAAGAAAACTGCTGGAAGTAACTCTGGACCAGAAAGTCTTGGTCAGAGCTGCGACATTGCTAATCATTTCAATTCTCTTCCTTTTGTACTGTTGTAAATCAGAAGTGACTGTATTGAATTCCATGAATTTCCACTAACATAAATAGAGCACTTTAAATCCTAAAATGTCATCATAAGAATATGGCATTTTTTCATTGCCCCATGTGGAACAACATTAACAAGGATGAGGGGAAAAAAAACATGCAATTGTTTATTTGCAAGAATAAAACTCTCTAGCAGCACAGGCTTATTTTATTCTTAAGAAACAAGCCAACCTTTAAGCAAAAGCTTAAATGCAGAACTTGAAGTGTGCTACATTATGTAAACTACTTATTCAGAATGCACATTTAAAATTTAATCTAATAGGTATTGTTAGGAACAAGAGCTGTAACTCTACCTGGTTTTGAAAACTGCTGAGTGCCCTTTTTCTCTGCACTGAAGTTGAAACTCGTCCTTGATGTTCCTTGTTTTAACATTCCCTTTATGAGAAAATATTAAAGTAGGCAGCAGCAGCAAAGATATAAAGAAGATTTAAATAGAGGTTGTGAATTCCATTAGGGATCCCAAAATCTTATACATATGTAAACAACAGAACACATCATCTAATCCCCTCCTCTCTGTGAATTGGTGAACTCAGTCCTCTAGCTGACAACTGTTTATCATAGCATAGAGATTTAGCATCCTATTATAATCCAGCTATTATGAATCCATTTTTATTCTAGGTGAGTGGCTCATTTTTTTATTTCCATTCTGTAAAGGGGAGGCAACTTTTTCAAAAAAATTGCGTGTTCCTCTTTTTTAGCAATTCACATAAATGCCTGAGCTTCTTCATAGATAACTCTGACAGTAGGAATACTAGTGTCTATATGTGCTTTTTGGTTTTTTAGGTAATTTAATACAGGGATTCTGAGAGGAGTATATACATAAATACACATACACGGTTGCCCTCCTGGAGATGTCCCTGCCCCAGCATGGGTCCTCCTCAGGCTGCAGTCCCTTAGGGGTGTCCTTACACTGGTGTGCATTATTCATGGCCGTAGTCCCCTTGGAGGTGTCTCCATCATGGAGAGTCTCCTTCCAAGGTGAGCCTTCAAGGCTCCAGCTGTGCCTCCTGCCTGTGACAGGTGCTGTTCTTTCTTAACCATGTTCCATTAGGTCTTCTGCCTCATTGAAGTTTTGGCATTCAATGGTCTGTTTTAATCTGTCTCACAGCCTTATGGGACTATTTGGGACTGGAACAGAGCAGTTCACTGCATCCTTCCACACAGCTCACACTGGCAACACCCTGCTACCAAAACTCTGCCATTTATGCCCAATATAAGATGACAAAGCATAATTGTAAAGATGGAGTACATACCCCACTCCAGAAGGGAACATGATGTCTTTCCATGTAGGGTTGGTGAATTAGTGAAGGGACATGAACGGTGATAAAAGTTTTGAATTTGGTCTTTGTTGAGACCTTGAGGTTGTGAACAGACAGGCTATTCATGAAATAAACAGATAGTGTTTGTTTGCGGTTTTCAGAGCCTGATGGGCTCAGGAAATGTGGGTTATGTCTACTAAACAAAGTCACTTTGCACCTTTCTATTACAGATTCAGGTAATCTCTTTGAAAATCAGTAACACCTCTAACCCATACTTGCACCTCAGAAAGGGATTTATACCTATTCAAGCTTTTGAAAATGCATTCTTAAATGCTTTTGCACTCAGATGATTTTTTCCAGTGATAAATTCCTGCCAAATTAAATATTTCTGTGCTATATAGTGAGATGGGTGTTCAAAGCTAATTCCTAGTCTGATCATTTCCAGGTTCTCAGTTTAATATGATTTATCTACCTGAAAGAAGCAGTATGGTTGTTATCAGCCACCACTAATGAACGTATGAAAATGACACAGTATGTACTTCTACTGGCCAGTCATGCAGTCTAAATATAATCATATAAACCACTGCTACAGTTCTGGTACTCCCTGTGCCGTGATGAAATGAAAAGTTGCTAACAGATATGAGTGTGCAGATTTAGTATAAAAGAATGTCTGTAAGCCAGCTGGCCTAATGTTTGTGCACTGTAAGGAGGTCAAAGACCTGGTATGGTCTTAATAAATAGAATCAACTGACTTCATATGTATTTTGGCACTAATATGTGGCCTATGGCATCATTTCCTGAGGTTTAGTACAATATTAATAAAAAGGCTATTCCAGATTAGGTCCAAATCAGTGTTATGATGGAGAATAGTTTTTCTCTTTGCTCAGTCAGAAAAAAAAATATAAATTAAATGGAATAAGGCACAGCTGCTTATGGCATTACTTTGAAATACCCACACAAACACAAGTCCTCAAGTTCAGTTGAAGCTTGCTTCATTTTATTTATTTCTCATTAGTTTGCCTTAAATCACTGACTTCTCTGGGAAGGAAAAAAAAGGAAAAGCTAAAAGAAACAAGTCCTGCCCAGGCCAGAGAGATGAATAAAGCACATGCCAACAATAAATCCAGGTTTAGCCTTTGGCTTTGAAACACCCTGAATTCATTACATTTGTTTGTGCAGCCATTGTTAATCTGCTGTGACAACAAATTAAAGTCTGATTTAAATTAAGGGAAATCACAAAATAATTAGAAGCTGCTTCTCTCTCATACCACTTTCCAGCTCTTCATCCATTACTGGTCCAGGTTAGGGATTCACCACCTGCCGTCTGATGCTTTAGAAGGTTTATCGGTTAGGCTTTCCTTTTGCCTCCACTGATGTATCAATTTTTTTCACAGTATCAAGTGGGGCACTTGCACATTAACCACTGTTTGACCTGTTTTTCTTCAAAGACTCTTATTTTAGACCTCAGAGGAAAATTTTCTTCTTTAGCAGTCCTAACTGCTTGTTCCACATCCTCATTATTCATTTCTCTGAAACTTTTTATGAGAGCTTCTCTGAAACATGTAATTTTGAACATTTTTTTCCACTGTAATGCATTATATTTCAGTACTGAGCTGTGTTATGACTCAGTGAGCAGCACCCATGCCCACAGATGCGTCTCTCATTTAACATAGCCTTTAATCCTGTCCTGCTTATTATTTTATTTCCCTTTTTCTCCTTGGTAAATGTCAAAAGCAACTTTGTATTTAAATATAGAAACATGACCATGGAAGTGGGTATGGGAAGAGTAAGATATTAAAATTCTATATCCAGGAAAATAAGTGTCATTTATTAATCAATAAAATGTTCACTTTCTCCTTATCTGAAGTATACAAAATATCTATGTTTGCATTAAATTATGTTTAAGACTTATTTTAAAAACTGAAAGATCGTATCTTTTCAAAGCCTTTTTTCACTAGGCCAGACTTTATAGAGTGAGTGTATACACGCGTTTGTGTATGTGTGTATGAGTTTGTGATAAGACAAAGAAGTTGTGATTTCAACATTGATAACTGAAAAATTCTGCTTCTCTTCATGTAAGCTACAGCAATATCTTATATTCAATGCTGCTGCTTTTTTTTTCTTTCTTTCCCCCTCCCCCCCCAATAAATAAATAATTTTAAATTAAAAGGGTGGGTTTCAATTTCCTAAACTTGATTTCCTGGTGTGTTTTATATGCCATAATGTACCCTGGTTTGCCTCCAGCTGCAAATGAGTTCTAACATATTTTTAAATACATTTAGAAGTGAGAAGGAACTGATGATGCCAGTGGTAAAAAATATTAATTTTGAATTTTCAGCATCTGCATGGTGAGCTAGTATTATTAACACATGCCAGTTTGGAATGATGTAGATTTCAAAAACTTGTTTTCTATCATTTTGCTATATTAATTTATGACTTATTTTAACTTGCAAATGAAGCTAAGAGAATTTTAAAAATATAAATAAAAATAAAGTAACTGCAGTAATCTTATAAATGATGCTTTTCAAATCATGAAAACTTGTTGAAACAGATGCAACACATTCTTTTTATAATTCCCTGGATTATCATCAGACTTGAGGTCACACAGAATTACGATATCTTCAGTACCCCTGCTAAATAACTAGAGCTGCAGTAAGGATTTATAAAATGAATTCTTTATAAAATGAAGTCTTTGGCCTTGGAATGTAATTCAGAACAGGAAAATGGGAATAGAAAGATTATTTTTTTCCAGACTTGTTTCTAAACTTCTTGAAGAAATACAAAATAGTGTTAATTACTTAATATAAACACGTTGCACATGTAGAGTGCTACAAGTTCTTGATTCTTTTTTCTTTTTCAAAACTTACCAAAAAATGAAATAATTCTTAAAATATAACTGCAATGAAATATTTTCAGTAAAATACACATAATTTGAGCCACCTCAATACTGGTTTCTGCAGTAACACATTTCTTGAAATTATTCATTTTATGGAGAAGAGTGGTTTTAGGGATACTGGTTAGTAAGTGATAAGGTGAAAAAATATCATCACTCACAAAAATTGATTAACGAATTGATTCACCAGTACTTACAAGGACACAAAATTGCTTCACAAAAATATTTTTATATGCCCGAGGAAAAAAAAAATTACACTGAAAAGAAGTCAATATTGTATTTTTAGACATGTCCAGTAAGGGAATTAAAGATTAGCAATAAACTGCTCACATATGTGTATTTCAGATGTTCAAGTGAGTGAACCATTTCATGATGCTCTGAACAAATGAAGTATACAACTCTAGTTTTAAGTTCCTAACTAAAGAAATGGTTTTCACTACCTAACATTCCTAATTATGCAATGATTTCATCAATGCACTTGATAAACAAAAGCATTACTGGAGAAAAGAAAGCAGTTTTTTCCAGAAAACAAGAGAAACTTTCCTAGGCACAAATCTTGTAACCCTTCCATGGCTTCTCTAGTCTGTTTTCCACTTAATATGCCATCTCACATGGCTTCAAATCTCACAATAATGTGCTGTAAAATGCAACTACTTTCAGAGGAGAATAGAGATGCTTTCTGGGTTAACTGATTTGAAGTCCAGCCCACAAACAGAAACTGAGATCATAGAATCATAGAATCATAGAATGGTTTGGGTTGGAAGGGACCTCAAAGATCATGGAGTTCCAACCCCCCTGCCATGGGCAGGGACACCTCCCACTACAGCAGGTTGCTCAAGGCCCCATCCAGCCTGGCCTTGAACGCTTCCAGGGATGGGGCATCCACAACTTCCCTGGGCAACCTGTTCCAGTGTCTCACCACCCTCATAGTAAAAAATTTCTTCCTGAGATCTAATCTGAATCTTTTTTCTTCCAATTTAAAACCATTTCCCCTTGTCCTATCACTACATTTCCTGGCAAAGAGTCCTTCTCCAGCTCTTCTATAGGAACCCTTCAAGTATTGAAAGGCCGCTATAAGGTCTCCCCGGAGCCTTCTCTTCTCCAGGCTGAACAACCCCAGCTCCCTCAGCCTGTCTTCATAGGAGAGGTGCTCCATCCCTCTGATCATCTTTGTGGCCCTCCGCTGCACCTGTTCCAGCTGGTCCATGTCCTTTCTGTGTTGATGACTCCAAAGCTGGACACAATGATGTTCTTTGAGAAATTGTAATGAAATGTTATGGATTGGGTGTACCCCTGACGTATCAGGAATAATAACAGCAATGACAGCAGTTTATGATCCTAGCCCCATTTAACATTAAAGCTAATTCCTGTGTGACTCTCTCATAGACAAAGATAAATGAGAAAGAATAGTATTTAGAAGAGAAATATATGAAGTCATACTTTAATAGATGGTGTTTTGAAGACTGTATAACTCACTGTCTGTTTAGACATAGATTATATTGATGTGAGTGGAGAAAAGTGATTCAGATTCAAGTAAAAAAAAATCTGATTTCCTTTTTTTGGATCTTTCGATTTGTGTATGTATGTCCTCTAGGCAGAAGTGGAAGCAAATATACTGCCAGGATGTTCACCGTCAGAGAAATTATGTTCTTTTCTCATAGTTTCATTTATAAAATACAAATGATTACTACTAGGTTTATAACAAGTAATCCTGAAGTAAACAGGATGAATTTTAAATAGCAATACTGAAAACATTTTTAATCACCAAATTACTGGCATTTAGAACAGATATTGGAGAGCATACTATATAAGTCTCACTGACCAGTGATTTACTACTGGCAAAAGATTAATTTATAGGTACATATGGAAAGGAATAATAATAATAATACTTCTTTACAGCTGGTACATGCTTACAGGAATTAATAGAATTCTATTTGGTGAACATTTATTTCACTTTTTGTCCTTGTTTCAGCTGGGAAAGAGTTAATTTTCTTTCTTGTGATTGATGTGAAAGGAATGTCAATAATGCTGTTGTTTTAGTTGTTGCTATGCAATGTTTATACTTTTCAAGGACTCATTTCAGCTTCTCATAGAAGCTGAGAAGGAGCATATGGATACTCCTTGGAATGGCCAATGGAATATTCCATACTAGAAATGTCATACTGAGTATATAAATGAGAGTTGGCTGGGAGAGAAATCTGTAATCACTGCTTAGGAAGGTGTCAATTCACTGGGTGGTGGGAGTGACTTGTGTCTTATTATTAATATAACGGCTATTTTCCTTTCCTGTTATTAAACTGTCTATCTCAACCCATGAATTTTTTTCCTTTCCCTTTCCTCTCTTTTTCTCCCTCTTCTCCCTGTCCTTCTTGAGGGAAGAGGGAAAACTGTGTGGTCCTAGCTGCAAGATGGGGTTGAACCATGGCACATGTCCAGCTTGCATATTTTAATTCTTAAAGAGTTCAATATATGTTAAACCTGGAAACAAAATTGGATGTAAGTGCCTCGATGCACTCTTTTTATAGCTCACAGAATACTACTAACTTACATAAGTGCTATTAATATGAAGTTTGAGATAGATCTAGTCTATTAGTCTTTATTCCAATATGTCTGATGTCATTACAGGAGATCAGTAAAACAGAATGAATTACAAGATTTTCAGAGTGCTCAAAATCTCAGTGATGTTTCTAGTACGTTCTGATGTTTCTAATATTCGATGTTGAACAGGACCATTAACTAATCAGTTGCCTGAGAATCACTGTTCAATAAGCTAATGTTATGATAAAAGTTATGTGCAGGAAAGTCCAAATAATTTAGGTATCAAATAAGAGATCCTCCTTTTTTTTTCCATGTAATGACTGAAGAAATAGCATTAAACATCGAGATCCAGATTTGTCATCCATTATGTATCTTCCTTTTCTGTATAATGAAATGATGTTCTGGCACTGGAGAATGATGCTATTAGCTTGCCAGGTGTGCTACTGTTTCACAATTATAAATCAGGATGTCCTACATTTGTGTTTACTGGTATTTTATACGAGTGAAATTATGGCACAAAGCATGGATGACTTTGAAAAGCACTTTTTATGGACAAAATATTTAATTTCTATGCTGGAAACATTTCTAAGTATTTTTCAGGTAGGTTGGCAGGCTGGTTTTACACTTCAGAACTTTTGATGATTTGGGGTTTACCTTGAATATTAACTTGTTTTGTGCTTTTGTGGAAAGGGGAAGAGCTGTCCTTGCAAGTCAAAAAGAAATGATATACTATACGAAAAAAAGTTGATCTGACAAAACATCTTCTTTGGAGTATAAAATTATTTTTAGAATTCTCATACACAGCTTGGTAAATTACAATTTTTCACTTTGTACTATAAGAAAGTATTCTAAAGTTGACTGAGATTTTTCTCAAATAACAGCATAGCAAGCAAAACATAGAGGTTTCTGGTTTTGCTAAAATAACCAATATACCAGGAATAGGCTAATTTGGTTTCATCAGCTAATATATAATTATAGGACAAATAATTGCAATGTTTATCAGTCCAGTTTTGTGTACACTAAAGTAGCAAAGCTTATGTATAAATAACAGTGTGTATACAACATTAAAGGTTAATTAAAAAGTGACACTTTCCAATAAACTCAACATCTGTCTCCAAAAACTAATAAAAGCATACCTATGGCTATGTTCTAAAAAATAAATGTAAACCACCAACTATTATATTATCCATGTGACAAAAAATTCCCTCAGCATTATTTTTTTTTCTTCACTTATCTTATTGACTAAACCGCACTCAAGGAAAAGTGTGGGGATTTGTTTGGTTTTGTGCTTTTTTTCAGTCCATGAATGCTAGTCGTGCAAAAATGATAACAATTCAGATAAGAAAGTTATTTTGCCAATTATGACTCAAGCAGGATTAATCACACTCATATAACTCTTAATGAGGGAGAACTGAGGTAAATTTAGACCTCAGTACTGCCTTTTCTTCAGAAAAAATCTCTGAGCACATCACAATTTTTGATTTAAGAACGATTTTATCAAATTCTGAAACTTAATCACTGTTTGTCAGCCTCTACATTTCATGGAGACCTCTAATGAAAGTTCAGTCAACCATCACAAAGATCAGGGAACTTCCCCAAACTAACCAATACAAAATATTCAATCCATCCTATAATTCAGAGCACTGATACCTTAGTGGGGAAATGATGTTTTTCCTTTCCTTTGGGATTCAGAGTCTGGAGCTCTGTCTTGACAGCAGTCACCCTTGAAAGGACAGACTATTCTTGGGTGAAAGTAAGCATGTTTTCATTTCTTTCTGATCTTATCACAAATATGGCAGTGATGTTTGCCACTACTTGCATGAGAAGTCTGTAACTAAAACATTTGTCCACAAATGTTCAGTCCAAGATCAGTGCCATTACTCCATTGCTCTCACTCAGCTATCACTACTTGTCAGATGCCTCCAGCAAAACCCCAGACAGCTCCATGCAATTTTTCTGTAAGAGCAGAGCAAGCTCAGCAAGTCTCAGAAGGGGCTCAGCCCCCAAAGGATCCAGCTTTTGCTCCAGCAGACAGTTTGGTATTGACACACGCTACTCTGGAAACCATTAAGCTGTCTCTTTCAAAGCACAGCAGACCATACTTTCTTCTTTTTTCTTTCTTTTTTTTTTTTTTTTTTTTTTTTTTTTTCCCTGGCAAAAAAAAAGGAGAAATCAGGATTCTTAGGCACATCTGAACTTAAGTGGCTGATTTTAAGGTAAGTCTTTTTGTAAGTTCCTATGTCTTAGTGGGATTTAGATCTCTGTAAATTATGGGTATTCATAATTAATGTGTTCAGTGACTTAAAGGAGAAAATAAATGAATATGCATATCTAGTATAACCCATGGCATAAGGAACTACGTTGCACAACTAATTTTTTTTCAATAAAAACATTAAATTCCCTTAGAAAAGTTAACACTCCTAGCACATGAATTGGCTAATTTTAAGCAAGATCATATCAATTCATTCAGATCATATCTATCTATCTTTTTCCTCGTCATTCTCTTTTCTTCTTTCTTTTTACTGTTCTTTTGAAGGATAGAAAAAGCAGTGGTTTTCTTTTTATTAGATCAAAGCACCACTGCCATATAAGAGGTTTTGCAGTAAATGTATTGACAAAAATGACACAAAGTTTGAATTGCCAGTATTTAAAAAAATTAGGCCATTCTTTCAGAATACAACCGAATATTTTTGTTTGAAAATGCTGCTGGTTCAGCAGTCATCCAGAACACACAGGCACTCAACACATTCCAAGACTGAATTGTTTATTTAGGTGGCTGAATATAGACTGAGGTGACATATGTTATGAGAATGAATACTGACCAATATAGGTAAACTTGGCCCAACTGTACTTAAAACTGTTTAATTCTTATTATTAACTAACATGACAGTCCCAGTCCTGAAGTTAAGAAATAATAATAGATTGGGTTTGATTTTAGATTTTTTTTTCTAAGTACATTATCAGGTTCTGTGCAAGTATTTTAAATACATACATCCCATGCATATTATCTTCCTGAGACAGTGGCAGTTTTTATTGTAGAAGCTTTGTGTTGTACAGTCAGGTTTTTTTAATTTATTTTTTTAAGTTCTCTGCTCTCGTTTTATCTGTTTTATCATCCACGTACGTTAGCTGGATAGAAATCTAAGTGAAGAATCAACTAATTAAATATACTTGTCTATCTATGTCTCAACCACTGTACTTGTAGATAACTTCTCCTAACAGGGATTAGAGGTCAGAAAATCATGATGGAGAATGCTCTTGTAAAAATGAATCCAATGTGACTTTCTCAGTAAAGAGGAAAACTAAAGGATAAGAAAAGAAGGATGAAAAAACCTCTCAGTGTTCTTGGAAACTGAAAGTATCAGGTATCTTGTAGCTCATAGAAGAATGTGTGTTTGAAATAGTTATATACTTATGTTTCCTAATAATAATAGACTTTCTCTTTAGATATAAATTTTTCACAACCACAGTCTCATCAAATACCACATCACATCTTCCTTGCCTCTTCAAACCACAGTCCTTTCATGTTCTAGCAGATGTCATATCCAAAGTCAATGAAAAATTTATTAAAAAGATACTTCAGTTCCTAGTCCTTTAAATAGTTCTGCATAGCTGGATAAAGATTTAGGTTCTATCTGACATTTTCAATGACAGAACTTCTGACAATAAGTCTTATTTAATAAGCCTCTGTAATTGTAAAATAAATGATGTATACAAGAGGAGCACCATAAAGTAAGAAGAAACAATAAAAACTTTAAGAAGTCATTCTCTAAGAAAAAAAAAATGTTCATTTCTGTAATAATTTATTGCTGGGTTCAGGAATCGGTCGAATTCAGTTGTATTCACAATTTAAAGCACAATTTTCAAGTGTAATTGAGACTACATGGATCATTCTGATTACATACACCTTTACAGTATTCCATGAATTGCAGCTCTTTGTTTTTTTTTATCTACCTTTTGGGGGAGAAAATAGATTTCAGGTAGTATAAAACAAGAAGGATTGCAGGAAGAACATTGAATTGGATTAATAAGAATTTGGGTCAACCTGGTAGTTCAAAATATATTTAGAAACTAATGGACTAACAAACAGTTGTTGCAATCTTGGAAACAATCATAAATGGGTGACAACAGAGGAGTCAGAGTGATTAATATTTTTCACAATATTAATGAAGTAAGGTAATGAAAAGGCAGACTTGGTCTTAGAATGTTTTGGGGAAAGTTTTCTCAGGAAACAGAGGAAGCATTACTTTTGATTCACATGATGCTGTCGATGTGTATTCTGAAAATTTTTGAGTCACATCTAGAAAGCTAGAAGGTGAATACAACTGGATGAAGGTACATGGACAGAAAAAGAGCATAGTTTGATTATCCTAAGAAGAAGAGTGGTGAAAGAGATAAACAGTTGAGAAAAGATCTTAAAATAAAGAAAATTGGTGGTCTGGAAGCAGATGGGAGTAGACTAGTTGTGAACAAGTTTAGGTTAGACATTTCTAGTTATTGGAATCATGAGGTTCTGACGTGTTTTCAGTGGGCACAGGGGAGTAAAAAATCCTATATTATTTTAAGATGGATCATGACTGTTTTACCAAAAGGAATATATAGTGTAATTATTCTTGAGAGCATTTGGATTCAATAAGTCATGAGTCTTCTTCAAACAGCTTTCTAGCCTGAACCTAAAATTAGGGCAGCCGAGTCTTTTAAAACTGTCTTCTGATGTCTTCTTTGATAGCAAACCTCCTCTATTCCTTCTGCAACATTGTAGTAAGTTATTTCACCTGCAAATGAGATTCAGAATCCCTAAAAAATTGTCAGTACTTGAAATGCTTATGAAGGTCTTCACTGAATAAAAAATAGCACTGTTTCAGCATTAAAATTCAGAATCAAGTGACACTTCACACTTTATTCTGTTAATTTTAACAGAGTTATGCTGTTATCTTTAAATGTGTAGAACAGAGAGAATTTTACATTTTCTACAGAAACAAGTATAAGACATCTTAATCAGGTGTAGTAGTCTATGATAATCTATTCCTACTTGGCTTTTGTTAACATGATACATTGAAGTAATTAATGCTGTCATGGATTATCTACATACACTCCTCACGACAAAACTTATTGATATATCCATCATTCTTCTAAAATCTACTCATTGTCAATGTGCTAAAACAACATTGCATTAGCAGGTTTGCTAAATAAAATAACGTCAGCCAGAGAGTTTGCAGATTTCTCAGCTCTTAAAATATCTAATCAAGAGAACTGCACTCATGCATTTTGGCACCAAAGTTATAAATTATGCATAACACAGCATAACATTAAAGCATTAACATAATTTAACAATACCAATCTATCAGTTCCTAAGTGAAAGAAATAAAGGTGTTGTATCTGAGTGTCTTGACTTGAGTCACGTAGTTTGTACATGTTTAAGATTTATAGTAATAAGAATGATTATTTAAAAGTTTTATATCTTTACTAATATGCCCTTGCTTTTTTTTTTTTTTTCTTTAACTATGCAGTAGTTTTTTTCCATACAAGCCTTCATTTGCTGATTTTATAATTTTTTTTGGTCCAAATGACTGAATACTGTCCTTTTTTTAACCTACAAAACTGTACAGTTAGATAAGACTAGTTGCTTTGAATAGAAAAATAATCTGTGGATTACATCTAATTTTAATCTGCTCATTTTTGAAGTATTGAAATACATGTAACAGCCATCATCATCTCAGATACTTCAACCAGTTTAGCAACCATTTAGCAGAAAAAAATAGATAATACTTTTCCTTATGTGTGATGACTGTCACGCTAACAGCATTCCTAGTGGTTTTGAAATCTCAGCTGAATGTTTTTCAACTTCAAGTGTCTAGTCAACAATATGGAAGATGATGTCATTTTGTGGGGCTTTTGCAGTCTTGGAATCAAAGATCCTGGACTGAAATAAGGATTTCTGACTGTTTATCTGATCTTTAATGTTACTTTTTTTTTTTTTTTTTTTTAATTTGTGCTATTGTCTCAGTCATAAGTTACAAATACATAACTTTTCTTTTACAAAAGTAGACATAGTAAATACCAATACACTTGTAACTGATCTCTCAGGGTGTGTGACATCACCTTATGGTGCCATGCTCTTAGGCAGCAAGCCAGAGGAACAGCTATACTAAAAAAAACCCACGTATTTTTACTTTTTTTCCCAAGGTAATTAGACAGACTTTACTGAGAAATTCCTTGCTCATTTACATTTGCTCCTAATGCCAGTGTTATGCAAGGATGGTGTTCTGTTTCATTGTATGAAATGTGACATATAATGATGACAAAAATTTCAAACTAATATAAATAAATTTCATCTCACCATACATAACTTCATTCTCATACCTGTCTGCAATTATTTTCATTTTAGATGAAGGAGAAAACAAACAGAAAGACTAAACTTCCACAACAGCATTAAATTTTGACTCTTCTCCCACATAGTCTTCAAAAAAAAAGAGGGGAAAAGACATGTTTGCTCTAGAAGTGAGAAACTAAGAAAATCATACAGCCATCCAGGCACTTACCATTAGTAGTTTTGATTTTCAGAATCAAGAATGTTCATTTAGACACTGAGATCAGCTGTCTACACTAAGAGCACAGATTTGAACTCAACACCTTCCATGGCATTATAAAATAACCTTACACAGCCTGGTATGATCTCAGACAACCAAATCTTCTGTCTGCCTACAAAAATAATCAAATGTTTTTCTGTGAGAATGTAAATAAATAGCATGATTATGTAACATAACGATAAAGGTAGTCTTGTTGGAAGTGTTCTTTGGGAAGAACAAGTCCTCAATTTATGCCCTTTCTGGAGTACTTCAGTACTTTCATTCAAGACTAATGACATAAAACCCAGGAGAATGCTCTCATCAGCATGCAAGTGTCATGCTCCTTATTACTGCTTTTTTGAAGGTTCATGACTTTTGTATCCACGGCTGCACTGTGGGCTAGATTTTACAGAAAAGGTGGCCACAAGCCTAAGCTATAGCTCAGCAGGTGGGTATGAATTTTTTCAGGCAGAAGAGGGCACTGAATGCAAATCTTATTTGTTGGACAAGAAGCGTAGCTCTTGCTGTATTACAAAATGTAGGCAGAAGTAACAACACAATAATTACAGCCTGTTTCCATTTTGAAAGAAAAGTAAAACCTACTCATATTTATTAAATGCATACATTCTAGCCTTAGATAAGTGTCCCCCTTCAAGGGAAGGGCAGAATTTAAAAAATGCTCTTCTTTTAGACTTTTCATGTTATCATTTAGATATGTCTTTCATAATAAAGATGCTGTCTTCTATGGATCAAATACATAGGCGTTGCTATATTTGAAAGTGAGAGATAAATGCCTCCACATGGGAATTTAGTCCAGCTTCTAACAGGTGTACAAAGTAGGGGAAAGAAATCCTTGAAAGTACATTTATTGAAAAAAAAAAACCAACTCTTAGATAGCTCCAATTAAGTATGACAAACACTATCTTCATTGCACAGGGAATTCAGGTTCATAATTCATGGTTTTTTAATTTCTCTTTCCAAATTAGGGACCTAATATTGTGTTTGTTCCACACCATCAAACCTGAGACTGTTGTGGATTTTGGCATTAGAAAAAAAAAAAAAACATACAGCACTGTAAAGCCTAAATTAAAAACGTATTGCTCCATATTCAGAGGGTAATCAGGGGAATGGAAATGATACTCAAGCTCACACCTTAAGTGTTGTGAATTTGAAGAAATATTTGTTAAACAATTCAGAAACTGTTCTCCATTCTGTGCACGTGACAAAGATCACAAGTTCCAGTGAACAGAAGATGAGAGCATAGCTATATATTTAAGGAGTATATCAGAATCCAGAGTGAAATGAACCATGGCTGTAGAGTGGCATGATTTAATTTTAAAATCTCCAATCTTTTGAATACTTCACATGCAGCTTTAATACATGAACAGATATGTGTAAATAGATTCCCTAGGCATAGTAGGATACCAAAGTATTTTTTAAAACTCCCTACTCTATCTTTCTATAAATACTTCTACTATTAAAATTCTGTTTCTTATGTTGACTTTTTTTTAATAAAAAGTCTTTCTTGGTCAATGAATAAATGCATCTTCAGAATGTTATGTACTCTTGAAATACTGTAAATCATAGAATCACAGAAGGGTTTAGGTTGGAAGGCACCTTAAAGATCACTGAGTTCCATGCCCCCTGCCATGGGCAGAGACACCTCCCACTAGAGCAGGTTGCTCAAAGCCCCATCCAGCCTGGCCTTGAACACTTCCAGGGATGGGGCATCCACAACTTCCCTGGGCAACCTGTTCCAGTGCCTTCACCACCCCCACAGTAAAGAATTTCTTCCTGATATCTAATCTAAATCTCCCCTCTTTCAGTTTAAAACTATTACCTGTCATCCTATGACTACAAATCCTTGTAAAAAGTCCCTCTTCAGCTTTCTGCTAGGCATCCTTTAGGTACTGGAAAGCTGCAATAAGGTCTCTGTAGAGCCTTCTCTTCTCCAGGCTAAACAACCCCAACTCTCTCAGCTTGTCTTCATATGAGAAATGCTCCAGCCCTCTGATGATCTTTGTGGCCCTCTGCTGGGCCTGTTCCAATAGATTCATGTCCTTCCTGTGCTGAGGACTCCAAAGCTGGACACAGTACTCCAGGTGGGGTCTCACAAGAGGTGGACTAGAGGGACAGAATCACCTCCCTCAACCTGCTGGCCTCACTTCTTTTGATGCAGCCCAGGATAGAGTTGGTCTTCTGGGCTGCCAGCATGACCTGTCGGCTTATGTTGAGCTTCTCATCCACCAACATCCCCAAGCTCCTCTCCTCAGGTCTGCTCTCAATCCATTCTCTGCCCACCTGTATTTGTGAAGCTGTAAAACAGAGAACTGAATGGAGATTCAATAAAAGCAATTTCTTCCTCTGAATACAGTTTTCTAGCCATTTCCTCCTGTCCACTTTGCATAAAAACTATACACAGTAGTATTAATATGCTGTATTTCTTTGTACTCTCACAGTGTCTTTCCTCTTTTTAGAGGAAAAAAAAAGTTTTTTAACTTTATCTTCCATGACACATTTGGCACAGAAAATACGCAAATACAGTCAGGGAAATATGTTTCTTTGAATCTCCAGTACTTCTGAACTATGTGTGTGTTAGCCTTAGTGATTCTCTAGTGGACAAATGTTGATCCAGCACTGAGTGTATAATCAGCACAGCCCATAAAGAATGATGGAAACCTCAATAATAATAAAATAAACTGGCACAGAAACTTATCACTACCATTTCTGATATGGTGGCAGTTTCCAATATAACTTGACATATAGCATTTGATTGGAATTCCAAATATAGCTAAGTGATTTGGAGTAAATTGCTAGGACTTTTGAATTGCAGTTTCTTATCTGTATCTGCTCCAGTCTGATTAAGCAAAGTCGGATTTTTTGTAGCAATGCAAAGGTCTCTAAGTGTTATGTCAACTATCCTAATTTTACAAACATGGCCCTAAAAACAGATCTAAAAATGAGATCTGAAATCAGGTCATCCGGCTACTCACTGGTTCTGTAAGACTTGAGTGCCCATTTAGGAAAATGCATCAATTGGATTTTCAGTTTGAGTAGTAGCTCTACTAATAGTAGAAAAACTCTTTTAATATGTAGTAGGTGAGGATGCTGCATTGGCCACAGGCAGTGTATTAACAAAAACTCCTGAAACTAAAGCAGATCAGTTAGACTTGTTTTATGTAATCTAAAGCTAAGATAACATTCAAAAGCAAGAGATTTTTGGAAAACAAGAACTAAGAAATTAAAATTGTATAGAATGTTTTGTTACAGTAGTCATCCTACAGGCTTCCTTATATGCTGAGGTGAAGTCTGTGCCGTAGATGTGTTTGAGCTAGAGGGAGAGCTGAGTAGATGTATGTGTGTTTAGAACTCTTTCGAATGTAATTTGCATATATAGGACAGGTTGTCATTACTCAAATAAGGTATGCCCTCCTCCTACACATTTGCACTTTAAGTATTACCTATGAATATTTATGTGGCATTGTGCTTTACAGTTTCATATAGAAATATTGAAATTATTGAAGGGAGATAAAATACTAATTAGTTCTTTTCATATTTAGATGTCTACATGAGACAGTAGAGGTTTAAAAAGCCTTTTGTAAAACCAGTGGAAATAAAGCTGTATCTGGCAGACATGATTAAAATGAAGGTAGAAGAATAGGGCAGAAGTGGAATTTAAACAGATGAAGTTTTATGATGGTAACTACAACTTCTTTACTATAAACCATGAACAACAGTTACATTAAATTGGTCATGACTGGAAACCTCATACAAAAGCATCATCAGTTCTGCCTCAGAGAGGTTCTGTTCCTTTAGCCCCCACAGCATATAATCTCTGGTATTGCTTATCTTAGTTCAATTTAATATTTTTAGCTTGTTTTGTTTGTGAGTTTATTCATATTTGTCTGAAGTTCCAGGGAGTAGAACCTTTCAGATTTCTAATATCAGAAGAGGTGAGCCACTGTTTCTAGTGGTATTAACATCCACAGACTTTAAAATTGCAGACATCTCATCTGCAGTATTAACTTCTAACAGCCTAAAGGTATAGCCTTATTTTTGTGACAAGTTAATTGTAAAAGTGCTATTTGTGACACCTTTTTAATTTCCTTTGACTTATCATGTATCTTCAAAGTTTTTCTAATTTATTGCTGTGAAGTTATTTTCAATAAGAAAGTGGCATATTACATACCTTTAGTCACATTGTACAATAATCCCACCTATATTAAATAACCTCATATCCCATATAACCAGTCTACCATAGCGTGACAAACTTTCTAGGGTGTTATGACCATACATGTATTAGATCAGCTCCTGAAGGTGGAAAAAAATATGGCACAGTTTTGGGCAAACCAACCATTTTTAATTCTTATATTCTTATATCTGCGAATTTACTAAAATTGTGAATGCTACTACTATTTTAACAGTGAATCTAGGAAGTGTCTAAGCATTCCAATATTCTGAGAACATAAAAGAAATTATTCATTAAAAAAAAAAGTAGCTATATCTGACATATATTTAGCAACCTTTTGTTGTCAGTTTAAGTTCTCATGCTTTTCAGATTTTCTCTGTGATTATTTACCTTTTATTATATGGGATAATTATGTAGACACAGGACTCCAAAACCTAAAGCAATTATTTTCAGATTCAAAACAAATTTGAAAACTTGACCATTCTGGACATTCCATTTAAAGTATACATTAAAACACTTAGCATTGAAATTAAAAACTAATAACTATGTGCAGTGAGGAAAAAACCTCAGAAATTCCAAAGCATTTCTATGATTGTGTTAAGTAGAACTAAAAATACCCAGATCTATTTTGATAAAAGAAAATGGATAATCATAGGAAATCACAAACATGAAGAGAGTGCTTTCCCATCGGTCCAACAAGAATTTTTCCACCATATGGAATCTATTTTAGTCATAATTTTTGTGTGTTTCCTGAGGAAAACCTTTACATTTTGCATCTTTGTGTGGAAATAACACCTTTGGTCACTCAGAGTAAGTTGTCTGCATTTTTTCTCACTCTTGGAAAGTTATTTTTCAGCTATCAGGTGTCTATATTATTCTATCTACAGCTGTCATAGTCTTAAGTACTGTTCGAGCTTCTGTACCTAAATCTTCCACAAACTAAATCTGTCTTGCACCTTTTGTGTAAAACTTTTTTTTGTGACAGACTCAATATTTTATTTTATTTTATTTTATTTTATTTTATTTTATTTTATTTTATTTTTATTTTATTTGTTTTATTTTATTTGTTAGAGGGTGATAACTGTGATGAACAGTTTCAAGGATGCAGTTGTGTAGATGTTTTTACTGATTTGCTTGGCATCATAGTAACTCACTTAATTTGTTGCATATTCTATTGCTGCTCTGTAGTTTTCTTGATTATTACTGGAGTACCTTGGTGTACATAACTTTAGATCCTTTAACCAAAGGTATACAACTCCCTTATAGGTAGTGACTTACAGAGTATCCTGTATCACCTGAATTACCCATTTCTGAGTAATTAATGCAGTGTTTGTAATAGTTTCCAATATAAATATAACTACAGATCATATCATAGAATCATAGAATCATCTAGGTTGGAAGGGACCTTAAAGATCATCTAGTTCAACCATCAACCTAACTCTGACAAAAAATAAATAAGAAATAAGCAATTTAAAAAAAATAATAAAAAAAAAATCACTAAACCATATTCTTGAGGACTATGTCAACCCGTCTTTTGAACACCTCCAGGGATGGTGCCTCAACCACTTCCCTGGGCATCCTGTTCCAATGCTGGATAACCCTTTCAGTGAAGAAATTTTTCCTAATATCCAATCTAAACCTCCCCTGGCACAACTTGAGGCCATTTCCCCTTGTCCTATCTCCTGTGACTTGGGAGACGAGACCGACCCCCGCTTCTCTACATCTCCCCTTCAGAGAGTTATAGAGCACGATAAGATCTCCCCTCAGCCTCCTCTTCTTCAGACTGAACAATCCCAGCTCCCTCAGGCTCTCCTCATAAGACTTGTTCTCCAGACCCCTCACCATCTTTGTTGCTCTTCTCTGGACCCGCTCCAGCACCTCAATGTCTTTTTTGTGGTGAGGGGCCCAAAACTGGACACAGTACTTGAGGTGGGGCCTCACCAGTGCCAAGTACAGGGGAACGATCACCTCTCGGGTCTTACTCGCCACGCTGTTCCTGATACAGGCCAGGATACTATTGGTCTTTTTGGCCACCTGGGCACACTGCTGACTCATGTTCAGCCGACAGTCGACCAACTTTTTCTGCCCAGCAGCTCTCCAGCCACTCTGCCCCCAGCCTGTAGCACTGCCTGGGGTTGTTGTGACCCAAGTGCAGGACCTGGCACTTGGCCTTATTGAAACTCATCCTGTTGGTCTCAGCCCATTCATCCAGCCTGTCCAGATCCCCCTGCAAAACCTCTCTACCCTCCAGCAGGTTGACACTGTCATCCAGCTTGGTGTCATCTGTGAACTTACTGAGGGTGCACTCGATCCCCTCGTCCAGATCATTGATAAAGATGTTAAAGAGAACGGGTCCCAGTACTGAGCCCTGTGGGACACCACTCATGACTGGCCACCAACTGGATTTGACTCCATTCACCACCACTCTCTGGGCCCGGCCCTCCAGCCAGTTTTTAACCCAGTGGAGAGTATTCCCATCTAAGCCATGGGCAGCCAGTTTCTCCAGTAGGATACTGTGGGAGACTGAATCAAAGGCCTTGCTAAAGTCCAGGTAAACAACATCCACAGCCTTTCCTTTATCCAGCAAGTGGGTCATTTTGTCATAGAAGGAGATCAGGTTTGTCAAGCAGGACCTTCCCCTCATGATCCCGTGCTGGCTGCGTCTGATCACCTGAGCGTCCTTCATGCACTGCATAATGGCACTCAGGATGATCTGTTCCATGACCTTCCCAGGCACCGAGGTCAGACTGACAAGTCTGTAGTTCCCTGGATCATCCTTCCGACCCTTCTTGTGGATGGGCGTCTGGAATATCTGAGTAGTATGAACAAGCTCATTCCCTGTCATAATTTGGCAGTGTATCTTCAGTCCTTATGGTGGAACATTATATGGCTGGGAGAAAAGGAAAGATAAGTTCTCATGTCATATTCTCTTGTTACTGGAAGTTTTCATCTTCTGGCTGTTACAAGAGTATTGGCTACATTCATCTCTGATTCTTAAAGCAGCTTCAGGCTAAGTGCTGATAGCATTAGCTAAGCATTTTCCTTTCAAGCAACTACATAGTTACAACTCTGCTGGCTTTGATTTGTTTCAATATTAGGAAAGGCAAAGCTGTCCCCAGGGAGGCATTTGTTTCAGAAAACCAGTAAGTTAAACGCTATTCTCAATTACGTTGGTGTAAAGTAGGATTAAATCCTAGGTAAATTCAGAGAATTAGATCTACATTTACATCTCAATACTAGAGATAAGAATTTGGCCAATTATTCCCTAAAGCACATCCTGTAAATTGTTAAGTTTCTAAATTTATCAGTCACTTGAAAACTAATTGTTGAATTCTGTTGATTGAAATTGCTAGAAAATTGTTCAGAAAGAGAAGTGTTTTTAATCTATGACATGCAACATAACGGAATGGATATTTTACATAAAAATAAAGTATTTTGAAAATGTTGTTTATTCCCCGATTTTGATGTGTCAAAAATATTGTTGGAATAATTTCTTTTCAACATTTACTCTTCTGTTCCCAAGTAAAACCATCTCAAATAGAGAACAGAAGCAAAAAACATGCTACAAGACTTCCAAATTAATTAGTCATTTAAAAACTTTTTAGCAAGTTACTCAATTACTCACTTGGTTTCCCATGTTTCATTAGCATTTTGTTTGTGCTTGGTTTTTGGTTGTGTTTCGGTTTTGGTTTTAAGCATCAAGTTTCAGTCCTGGGTCCAGTGTGTTCTTTTTTTTGATATCGTTCTCTTAGCTTGAATTTTAAAATGTCTATTTAATTTTTTTATGATAAAAATATCAGTACCTGTCATATAACGTTTGTAATTATGCATTACGGAATCCTGGAAGATCACAGAACTTTTCAAATTTTGGGGTATACTGTACAATAAGTAACATTTTAAGAACCATGGAATTAGCTATTCTCCAAAGTTTAAGCACCTTTTAAAAATGACATCAATTAGTTTATTTTCAATGTCATGCTAACATTCCAGCAAGTCATCAAATAATTACTAATATTCTTGAGATTAAAAATAAAATCTGTAGTTACAAATGTTATTCTTAAAATAAATAATTCAATAGATGATAATAAAGATCCCATTGACTTGATCACACCAAAGTTCTTCATGCCATTTAAGATATTTTAGTTTATCAAAGATATCCACATGGGATGTGAAGATATTTCAGGAGAGGAGATTTATACTGGCAGCTGGATGCCAGAGAGGATATTCTAGAGCATATCATATAGCAATGGACAATACCGTGAAGCAACTCAAACCTTAGATTTCAGCGGATCATAATGGAAGCTTAGATATCCAGTAGTAGACAGAAGCTTAATTCAGAGCATAGTGTCCTCCCTGTCCCCAGACAGTGTTATGGTACAAATCTCCCAGCTGAGAGTACTGAGCTATATCTCTTAGAACCATGATCTTAGATATCCAAGGGCATTTGATGTGGCTCCAGATGCATACAGAAATACAGGTTACCAAACTGAGACCCAGTTTCTACTAAACGTAACAGGAATCCAGGCACTTAGCTTGCACATAGAAGTCAACATTTAGATGTCCATAGTACATAGCTGAACACCATTCAAAAATACCAATATCAGGCTTCAGTCCACGTCTCAGGATAACCCCTTCATCGATATGAACACAAACTATATGTTATTCCTAGAACTGCCCTTTGCATTGTAGATAAGAAATAGAAATCAAATAAGACTCAGTGGGTAAGAATTCCAGTAAGGTACAGAAAAGGGTTGGAAAAAAGAAGAAAAGCAAGTTGAGTCTTTTCCCTAAGTTTAGTTTAAATGTTTCAAAGACAAAGAACATGTATAGCCAGCTTCTCACAGATCATTGCCAAGAAATGCTGACTGTACAGCTGGACTGATCCAGATTGACATCAGTGGTAAGAGAGTCCAATAGAAGCTTTCAAAAAAACAAGATATTCTTGGCAATAAGACTAAAAATATGACTAGTTATACCAGTTCTGATACAAAATTGGCTGGCATTCTTCACATTTTTTAAAGGCATTATCAGTTGAAAGCAATCCAAATGGTGATGAGCAAAAAGAGAGCACCTGCTTTTCATTGATAAACACATACTGCTCAAGACATGAATTCCTGGATAAAGACACATGTGTGTGCTTCTGCAGTAACAGCCTGTTTAAGAAATGTCTGGGAAGAGAAAGTAAAGAACAATTAGAACAACATGACTACATTAAAAAAAGGCTTTCATGCTGACTATATATTAAGAGGGTAATTTTTCTTGCCATTTTAAATCATTATCAACAATAGCTGTTTCTACAGGATTTCCTTCCTCAGCCTAGATGCCCCTCCTACTTTGCTGTTCAGCAAAGTATTTTATTTGTATCAAGTTATCTGTGAAATAAAAATATTTTAATGAAAGAAAAGAATGACATTACTAATCATGTAAATTAAATACTTCAACATTATAGTGCTTATGTTTCTTTGTCAAGTACTGTTGCAACTAAATCCCAACCTGAAATAATACCTGAGGACCTTAAACTATAAAATATAATACACTATTAAAAACAAGTGAAAAGACTACAGATATGTGGAACATTTAATGCAAAAGTTGCATAGATCTTTTTTTCTTACAAAATTTGCTGACAATTAAGTGTAAGAATCCTATTCAATGTGCTATTGAATATCAAGACAAATATTTACCAAAACATGAAACTCAACTTAGGTAAAAAAATATTACTCTTCACAGCTGAACTCATGCACAGTGATTATTTTGCTCTCGAACTTAATAGATGAAATATGGTGATTAAAATAAATGTGAGAAAGTTGTACTAGATCATGCATTATACCTTAAAATATTAGCTGAATTTCAATACATAATCAAAATTTCAAAAAGATAAGGATAAGTATATTTTGAAAAAGGCAGATACAAAATATATTCCATTCTTCTCCAATAGAACAAAAAGATGTTTTTAGTACCTGTCAATTAACTTGCCAAGAAAAATAAAAATAAGTGACTTCTGAAATCGCAAAATAAAGATCGATACAATAAACTTTCCTGAAGTCTTGTGCCCACTCTGAAAAAGTATATTTTCAAATTATATATATATATGTATATATAAAATGTATATATCAAATTTATTCTATGTGGTAGTGCAGGGAAATGGCACTTTATGCATAGGTTTAATATTATACAAATACAGATAGTGTGGAATAGATTTTACCCCAAAACAGACTAGAAAAACAATCTTTAGATGGGATCAGGAAAGCACTGGGAAAGACAATAATTCAAATAGCTCATTTTATTTACATAAAATTGTTAAAAATCCTCTCATACAAGAATGAATTCAAGCAGGAGAAAGACTACTTGGACACAGTACTCCTATTTTATAGTCATAGTATGTAGGTCTTTGGCTGCTGAAATATATCCTGTGTTTTATTATCATAACATAACACCAAACAAGCACAATAGTACTCTATTACCATTTTTTGATTGATTAAAAAAAAATCATAGAATCATACAGTGGTTTGGATTGGAAGGGGCCAATCGAGATTGGCCCATCCGATTGGAAGGGTGATCGAGATCATCCGCCCCTGATGTGGGCAGAGACATCTTTAACTCGATCAGGTTCCTCAGAGCCCCACCCAACCTGACCTTGAACACTTCCAAAGATGGAGCATCCACAGCCTTTGTGGGCAATCTGTTCCAGTGTCTCACCAGCCTCACAGTAAAGAATTTCTTCCTGATATCTAATCTAAATCTACCCCTTTTTAGTTTAAAAGTGTTATGCCTTGTCCTATCACTACAGGCCCTGGAAAGACATGTCTTTCCTTCTCATAACCCCCCTTTAAGTATTGGAAGGCCACAACAAGGTTTCCCTGGAGTCTTTTCTTCTCCAGCATGGACAACCCCAACTCTTTCAACTTCTCCTCATAGTAGAAGTGTTCCAGTCCTCTAATAGTTTATGTGGCCCTCCTTTGGACCTGCTCAACAGGTTTCTGTTGCTGCGGATCCCAGAGCTGCATGCAGTACACCTGGTGGAGTCTCACCAGAGTGGAGAGGAGGAGGAGAATCACCTACCTCAACCTGTCAAGGTCTCTCTAGATGGCATCCCTGCAAGTTGTACCACTCGCTTGGGCTTGCTGAGGGCGCACTCAATCCTACTGTCTATGTCATTAATGAAAATATTTAACAATATCTGTCCCAATTTGGAATGCTGCGGGACACCAGTTGTTACTGATCTCTGATCTGAGCCATTGACTGTAATTCTTTGGATGCATACATCCAGACAATTCCTTACCCAACAAATAGTCCATTCATTAAATCTATATCTCTCCAACTTAGAGACAAGGATATTGTGTGGGATGATGTCAAAGGCCCCGCAAAAACGCCTTATCTGCCAAAACGGTCACTCCATTGTAGAAGGCCATCAGCATAGTTAGGTGTGATTTTCCCTTGGTGCAGCTATGCTGGCTCTCTCCAGTCACCCCCTTGTCATTCATATGCCTTGAGCTTCTGTCCCATGTTCTTGCTGGGCGCTGAGGTGAGGCTGGCCAGTACTTCCCAGGGGTTTCCTTTTTTCCAGTCACTGTGGACTTCACCTGACTGCCATGACTTTTCAAATATGATGGAGAGCAGCTTATCAACCACACCTGCCAGTTCCCTCAAGACCTTGGACTTGAGGATCACAACAGCTCTATTGGGCATATTAGAAGTGTCTTAGGAGAGGATGTATAATGCCATTAAGGCTTTTGTTTGTCTCTATAAAAAGAACTTCAAATGACCAGCTCAGCTTGCCTATGCTGTTAGACATGTAAGTGTAGACAGACGTACTTCACCTCAAATAGTGAAGTTATTATCAAACCATTAACAATCCCCCCTAACTATTAGGATATATATATTTATTTTTTTTAAAGGGTCTACTATGGACATCCAATGTTTTAGAAAACCTCTATGAAACTAAATCAATAATTGTGCCATGTTTGTACTTTCTGTCTTCACTGTGACCACTGAGGACCATATATTGGTCAGAATGCTGTGAATTCAACCACCACAGAAAACTTCATCTGCTCCATGTACTTTGCATTCATTTATTCCCTAGAGCATGAAGGCATACATGTATGAATATATAAGCCTGTCTAAGGTAACTATAGATGTTCTCATTAGCCATATAAATATTAATTTTACTTTTTTTAGTTTCATGGCCTCAAGTAACTTGTGGTAATGATTAATACAAGTTAATTAAAAGGATATAATATTTTGCAGAATGTTTAATTGCTTTACTTTTCAGATTAATTTATGTCTCTATGATCTTACATTATACTTAAATAGTGAGTCAGAAGTCATGATCTACCTAATCGTAATTTACACCATCCATTAGTTGGTATGCCTCCTTATGTTACTTTTTATTATTGTGCACTCCTAGGTAAATAAGATCAGTGTTTTCACTGCAAAGCTTTCTTTGCCCTAATCTTTTTCTTCAAAAGCTACACATCAAAGAAATCAAAATTCTAATATGTTTGAACTGGGATGACAAATGAAATTCATCTGAAGAAGTATTATAGCTTTATAGAAATCAATTATCGTTTTCTTCTTTTTTTTCCTATATCAATCTTCATTTGTGCTAATTCATTTTGCCACATTTTCATACTGTCAATTCCAGTTCTTAAATGGAGCACAGTGAAGGACCAATAGTGTGTGTTGTTGACTCACATTGCCAGTATTAAACGTCTTCTATTGTTGTGTGATCCTCTTACATACTTTGTTTGCATCTTCTCAATGTCTTACTAACTATTATCTGATCCTGAGTGATGTAAATAAAATAACTATGTTGTCTATATCTATATCTGTATCACTACTATTCACTTAATACATTAAATTATAAGATATTGATGAGTAACTATAGACATGACTGAAACAAGGAAGTAACTGTATTAATTGAGTCTGTATAGTAATCAATGTACCACTTCTTCCCTTTCTTTGCATCACCTTCCTCAGTAAAAAAAAAAAAAACAAAAAAAAACCAAAAACAAAAACAAAACCGAAAAGATTCCAAGTGTCCATGTCTTCAGTCTATGCTTATAAGCTTGCACTTAGACATGGAGTTTGTGATCTTTATTAGGCTTTGCTCATGGAAAAAAATGATAGTACCAGACTTCCTTAACTGAACATCAGGAGGGACTTTCTAAAAGTCTGAAGTGATTATATTAACTGTTCTCTTTTTCACAGTACTCTCACTGACATGCAGAAGATTCCAGTGTGGAGTTTGTCAGATGCTTTTGATTGAATATGTTATTTGTGAGCCAAAACACTTCACAAACACATATTGCCTTTTTTTTTTTTCAGTCCTTCTCTCATCCTTTCTTACTCTTATTCCCTTGCAAAATAGATTTTTCAAGACAGTTCCCTTCAAAATACATTTATAGACATGGAAAAATTTTGTAAAATGGAATTGTTTTCTCACAGCCATTTAATCTAGTGAACTAGAGAGATAATTTTCATTCTTTTTTCTTTCTTTTTTTTTTTTTTTTTTACCTAAATCATATTTTTCTCTAATCATCCTTTGCATTTTCCACAATACAGTTGGAGGCATTCTTTGGTTTTTCCCATTTATGATGAGATTATTCCAAGGCTGTGAATGAGCAGAGCAGAACACACTGCAACCACTTCTACCCTGCTCTCTTCCCTGGCAGTAATCCTTGCGGTAGTAATCCGAGACAGGAAATTTCCCTGTTTTTAATATTATTTTTAAGGTATCTATTTTTATCAAGTCTATGCATACATTTCTATGCACTTTTAAATTCTATTCTGATTATAAAAGGGAAGTATTTTCTTTTTTTTTGGTCTTTTTTTTTTTGAAACACTGTCTTTACCTGCCATATAATAGAGTAAATACAGAGCAATACAGAGTAAAAGTGAAAAACTGCCCTTTAAAAAATTATTTTTTATAATTTTGGAGACATGACAAGAAATCTGTCTTTTCTCCTGTGAGTTTAGAAAAGAGGTGGGCTGAGGAATGAACCAGCAATGTTAATACATGAATGGGTGGGGAAGCAGACTATTAAGAACTATTAAGTCCAGCTCCTGAAAAGCTTGACGGCCCATGTTGTAAAGCTTGTCTTACTGGTTTATAATAACCTCAACTTACTTATTAATTATATAACACATAAGAAAGTTAAAACTGTCTGAGTCATCAAAAAGGAGAACACAATATACTCTAATCTTACCTAATTTTACCCTCAGTATCAGAATAGCAGGCTACCTTAAGATTTATTCTGTAAAATATTATTGCATTATTTTCAGTAATCTCTTGGTTTGTTCAGTCTTGACAAGTAAATTGAAAGTTTTAGTATTTAAAATATCACAGAAGCATGTGTTTTTCAAATGAGATGAGTGGAATAAATTTACTTAGTTTAGACAGCTAGGGGTAGACTCATATTTTACTCTACAATGTGTGATCAATTACAAAGAAGATATACAAGTCCTGGTTTTATTCTCAGTTCTTTTTTTTTTTTTTAATATAGGAGTGATCCCAATGATTTTGTTAGAGCCATTTCTGATTTGACTCATTCCGTAAGAAAAAAATACATTCCATGCTTTTCTCTTTTTTTTTTTTTTTTTTTGTTTAAACCTTTTAAATCTTGGTTGTCTGAGATATTTACAACTCCTTAAAGCAGTGAAGATTCAGATGCAGTGCTTTTCAGAGAGCCACTGGTGAAAGACAAGAAAAAGAGGACTGTTGTGAGCAGATTCCTTGTAATTTTATCAAAAAAATAGAAATAAAAGAAATCAAGCCTCAAGTTCAATTTCAATATTATAATGAAACACAATTGAATTCCACTGTTAAATAAAAGATGTTTAATATTTAGCTATATTACTTCTATAGAGTTAATCTATGGTCCATTGCTTACCATGCTTTCCTTACTACTTTGTGCTCTCTCCTTTTGGTCAAGCATATTTTTGGTACCATTTGCTTACTTTCTAAGTTCTCCAGTGCATCTCAGTAGATTCTTTTTAAAAGTACTGGTGCTAAACTAATAAAAGTACTATAAATAATAATATAAATATGAGGCTTATAAATTACTGCTGCAGATGTTCAAACTATTTATAGTAGAAAAATATGCAAATGACAAAGGAAAACTTGATTGGATAGATCAGCATCACCACTGAGGATACTGATTTTGTAAGGAAATCAACAGAACATGCACTGAATTATATTTTTATCGAAACATCTTTGCATAACTAAAATAAGATTGATATGGATCCACTTCACAGTGGTCAGAGAATGCCTTTCCTCTTACCTGATGCCAAATGTTAAGGATGTGATTTGTCTGACTGAACTGTGTCTTTTGAAGGCATTGGTTTCAGAACACAGGGTACTTACTTATGAACAGTATTATAGAATTCACAGAACCCCAAAATATTTTATAATGATTATCTAGATTTATTTTTGCTATGTGGCAACTTTTAAAAAATCAACAAACTTCTGATATTGTTCTGCCTTTTGTGTGCATCATGGTTTAATACCAGCTGGCAGCTAGAATCAAACAGCCGCTCTCACAGTTCTCCCTCTTCCCCCAGAAGAGCAGGGAGAAGAGGTAGGAAAAGAGGGGAAAGGGAAAGAAAAAAAAAACCTCAAGGGTTGAGATAAAGACAGTTTAAAAGAAACAGTAACAGAAAAGGAAGTAACAGAAAATAGTATCAATAATAGAATGACACAAGTCACTCTCACAGCCCAGTGAATCGGCATAATCTGGAGTAGAGATCATGAATTCCTGCCCTTCCAGCTAACTCCCATTTGTATACTAAGCATGATGTCTATGGTATGGAATATTCTGTTGCCCATTCCATCGTTCTATGTTCCTTCTCAGCTTCTATTGGAAGCTAAAAAAAGTCTTGAAAAATATAAACATCACCTGGCAACAACTAAAACAATATACATTATTTGCATTCCTTTCATACCAAATCTGAAACACAGCAACCATTAAGAAAAAAATATTCTCTACCCCAGCTGAAAGCACGACAATATGGCAGTTCTGAAGATTTCCCCTTCACTCCTTTGAGCTTTATGTGATAATGAAGGACTTGCTCTGCACACAAGCAATCATTGAGGGAAAGGACTGGAATATCAATCGTTTTTCAGCCCTGCAGAAACCCATCCATGTATCAAAGAAACAGCCTCAACTAACAGAAAATCCCACTACTCACCATTTCTGTAGGCTATTTTCTGTATTTGCTTTTTATATTTTCTTTAGTGTTAAAATTTCTCCCCAGTGGCAAGCAGGCAATACCACAAGTACCTTCTTGTACTTCAGTACTAGGTACTTCAGTCCTACCAGACATGCAGTCTTTTATAAACACCCTAATTGCAAAAAGAGGATATACAGCTCTTTCTCAATCAAAAAATGTCCAAAATAGCACTTTACTAATTCAGAAAACAAAATCATTGTTAAGAAAACATAGCTAAGAGTTCAACAGTTGATGAGAAACTAAATTTGTCACTGCTAAAAAGAAAAGGGTGAGTCTGTTCATCACAGCTTTAAGGAACTAGCTAGTAAAATTGCAAAGTTGTAGTGTTGGATCTTTTCTAAAGTCAGTGCTGCATATTAACAATTAATTTATAACAGAAGGCATGATAAGTGTCAAATTTTAACCCACCCATGAAACAACACATCAACTGAAACGTGGGGCAAATAATATTTGAAAATCTTTGACATAAATATGATAGCTAAAGGAAGAGTGTAAAGTATGAAATTAAAAGAAAAATTCTAAGTGTTGATGGTAATATTTTACTGTCCCTTGAATTACATAAACACTAATTGTTTCAGTGGCAGTATTTATTTCCTAATGATGTGCATCTGTAATATATTTCTAGATCCAGATCAGTGAGTATGTATCTCTGTATGCCAGATTCATTTCATGTGTGTGTCAGGTTTATATTAAAAATATATTGCTAAGCAAAGTTCAGTCAGGCTCAGTGCCAAAGGCAGAAGGTTTTTAATGTAATACAAGCCTTATAGTTGGAAAAGGTAGCTTTCATAACTTCATTTGCCTTGTCAGAATCAAGATAAGAGAAAAATCTGTATGTGGGATTTGGACTTCATTAAGGAGGGTCCTTCCTTGAACATTTTAGAAATTTGGAAGGATTCATCAGTAAATCCAGGCTGTGCGAGCAACTGTCATCCTCAAAACAATTTGTATTTTCTGTCTCGCCATTCAGCAATAACAGCGAATGAAAATATTAGCATATGACTTTTAAAAAGCAAATAATACCAACTGGAATTAATATTTTTTTCCCCACGTAGTTTGTAGACCATATTCTCCTCAGCTGATACTGCTTCAATTGCAGTATCAATAAAAGTGCTGAGAGAATTGACAGATAACTTAATGTAAAGATCTTTCAACCTTTTCCAGTCCCCCAAATAGATGAAGTTTATTAATGGCCCAGGCAAAGAGTGGGGGCCTGTTTTTTTCTTGAAGACAGCTTTATTTGAAGATCAATACCCATGTTAGGGGACAGAGTGTACCCTCAGCAAGTTCGCTAAGGATACCAAACTGGGCCAGCTGGCCAACACTCCAGAGGGCTGTGCTGCCATCCAGCGTGACCTGAACAGGCTGGAGAGCTGAGCAGAGAAGAACCTAATGAGGTTCAACAAGGGCAAATGTAGGGTCCTGCACCTGGGGAAGAAGAACCCCAGGCACAAATATAGGTTAGGGGTGGATCTTCTGGAAACCACTACTGAGGAGAAGGATCTGGGAGTCCTAGTAGATAGCAAACTTTCCATGCACCAACAATGTGCCCTTGTTGCCAAGAGGGCCAATGAAATCCTGGCCTGCATAGGGAAGAGTGTGACCAGTAGGTCAAGGGAGGTCATTCTCCCCCTCTACTTTGCACTAGTGAGGCCACACTGCGTCCAGTTTTGGGCTCCGCAGTTCAAGAGAGACAGGGAATTACTGGAGAGAGTCCAACGTAGGGCAACTAAGATGGTTAAGGGATTGGAGCACCTCCCTTAACGAGGAAAGGCTCAGAGAGCTGGGGCTCTTTGGCCTCGAGAAGAGAAAGCTGAGGGGAGACCTTATCTATGCCTACAAGCATCTAAAGGGTGGGTTGAAGGACTGTGGAGCTGGACTCTCTTCAGTGGTTTCCAGCAACAGGATGAGGGGCAACGGGCACAAGCTGGAACACAGGAAGTTCCATTCAAATACAAGGGAAACCTTCTTTCCGTTGAGGGTGACGGAGCACTGGAACAGGCTGCCCAGGGAGGTCGTGGAGTCCCCTTCTCTGGAGATTTTCAAGTCCCGCCTGGATGCAGTCCTGAATAATGTGCACTAGGAGTTTCTGCTTTAGCAGGGGAGTTGGACTAGATGATCTCTAGAGGTCCCTTCCAACTCTGACAATTCCATGATGTTAGTTATGTAGACTTGTCTGGAAAGAGTTTTGATTTTTTGTGAAGGGTCAAAAGGATATTTTCTAGAAAAGAGCTTGCTTAGCATAGTATTTTAACACAGAAACTAACAGGACTTTGGAGGCAGGGGCCATATCTAGCATTCACCAAAGCTTCTGAAAAAAAGTTTTCTCATGTTCAAGCTAGAATGTCTGTATAGGTTTATATGTGGGGAGAGTTGGAGCACACCCAAAGAGCAAATAACCCTTTGGTAAATCAGAGGGTCGGTCTATGTTTGAGTACTGTCTGATTCAGGCACGGTACTGGGGCTTCAGTTTCCTGCTTTGTGTGTTAAGATCTTAACCATGGGCTCTTTTGAAGTGGCTCTTCAGGACCTCCAGAATGTCTTTACTATGAAAAGGACTATCAACATGTATCAGCTACTGAGCTGGGGATACCAGTAATAGGCTCACAGAAGTCTGCTGTATTGCCAAGCAAGTCTGCTACCTCTCATGTAATAGAAGAGCTCTTTAATGTTCCAAATATCTAACTTAAATCAGCATTGTGTAATCCATGAAACTACACCAGACTTTAATGGGGACTTTGTCATTACATGTTCAATAGTCCAATGAGTGAGTTTGGAAAATAGTATAGTCAGCTATACCTTGTGGTATACTCTCCAATGGTGAGTGATACCTTTTACCTGTTGTGCTGTCTCTTGGATATTAATCAGTTTCAGTGTTTCTCTGAAATCCTAGCAGTGACTCCATTGAAAGTAGTATATTTTTTATGAAAAATATTATTTCATGCACATTTTACCATCCATGTAGCAGAATAGCTGCAATTGCAAGTGGTAGAAATCAAAACCTTTCGTATTTATCATTAAGGCACCAGGAACAGCTTTCTTATGTTACCATGGATAAGAAACAAGCAATAGAATGAAATAACGTAACAAATGGTTAATTAAATTTACATTAGTAAAGAATAAAATCAATTGGTACATATACAATCCAGCTTCTGAAAAGAATGTTTTGTGGCTGTATTTCCCTTCTCTTGATGTCAAATCTGGGGCCTCTAACATATTTCTAGGCAGGAGACACATTACAATTAAATGGTATTTTAGTATATTCTCTGATTGCAAGGTTGATTCTCAAAAGCCAGTAATTGGAAATCAAAATACTGAAAGGGTCACAAAAATAGCTATCAAGTATAACTCACTTTCACATTGGCTGCTGGGTGAGGAAGAGAATACTGGAAAAATGTTCCAGAGGATTTTAAGATATTATTGAAGTAATTGCATGAACAAGCATAATTTGATTAAAGTCATTCAGCACTCAAGCAAATGAAAAAGCCTTCAAAGGTGTTATTGTCATGAAGTTCTGAGTGACTTTGGGTGATGGTAATAGGATATGGACCCATTCACCTCTGGGTCATTATTTCAAATTTAGCCAAGGTCAATGGTAACCAAAAGTTGTCAGTATCTTATGGCTTAGTGACATGTGTGAAATGAGCTGAAGGTCTCCTTTGTATGCTTATTGGACAGTAACCCACATCAAAAAAGCACCCTCACAATTGATGTTGCTTGTTGTCAATCTTAACAGCAATGAAGGGGCTGCATGTACATGAAGACTGAACTCTCCCCTGACCTGTGGAGGTAATCTTTCCAGGTCAAAACTAAAATATGCTGAGAGGTCAAAGCAAAGATATTCATTCTAGCAACAGTGTCTTTGCTGTACCTATACAGATATGTGAACAACCTAGCTCAAGTACTATATGAAAATAGGTATTTAAAAAAAAAAAAAAAAAAAAAAAAAAAAAAAAAAAAAAACAAAAAA
>NW_015090859.1:5575379-5785960 GCF_001431845.1 Calidris pugnax | reverse complement strand
AAAAAAAAAAAAAAAAAGAAAAAAGAAAGAAAAAGAAAACAGGAAAAGTAAAACGGGAAAAAAAGGAAAGAAAGAAGAAAGAAAAAATACACAGTAGTAAAAGCTTATGCTTATGCTTTTCTTGTTTTAGTCTATATGAATAATTTCCAAAAAAGGATTTCACAGAGGACTTAGTGAATATTACAGGTTTAACAAAAATACTGTAGAATATAAAGTTCATCTAAATCCAGAGATGAGTGTGTGTCTTGGGGAAATTTATCGTCAAGGCATAAAAGGCAGAGATTATTTCATTCAATATATGTACACAGTTGAAGTGTCAATAAAATATAATCTGTACATATGGGATAAGCATAAAATAGATTTTAAATTTCTTGGAAAATATAAACAGATAATTATTATATATATTTATTATATATTATATTTACATACATATAAACAGGTGTTTATTAGTAATAACTTTGTAATAAGCTTTTTTTTTTTTATTTCAAGTTATGAAGGCACTGAACGAGGATAGCAATCTGAGATGCCAGAGACTCAAAAACAAATCAAACCAATGCTGAGAATATTTGTGCCTGAAGCCTGATGCCAGATATGACTGGTCTGGGTGCTGCTTATTTTGTTTTGTTTGTTTAATTACTCATTCACCAACTCAGCTCATGACTCTTTCAGTATGGCTTTATCAGATTATTCTGAAGTCCAGAAGTAAGAGCTCTCCCTGAATAAAAAAGTGGTGTTTTCACTCCACCTCCCTCCAGACTCCCTGTGCCACACTTCCTGGGCATTAACAACAAATTCTGCTATGACTAAGGAGGAAGCCTCCTCCTTATTTCCACCCCCAGGGACTATCCCAAAAAGAAATGTTCTGAATCTCAAATGACTGTAGCTGCCTTCTGAGGCAGACATCAACTCACGCATACTGCTTGCCTAATACTGAACATTGTCTGGCAATAGATAGCTCCCTAGCCAACATGTGGTTGTGCAATGTAAGTACTAAATTCAATGATCCATATAAGATCACTGCAGAAGTAGCAGCATATTGTACATACAGCAGCAGATTCCAGAAACAGAGATAGCTAAGACAACCTGTGTATGTTAAAAATTACATAATGCTTACAGTATGTCAAATGAGATAGATAAAAACACTGTTAATATAAGCTTAAAAACATTAAGCACTGAAAAACAAACCTATTGAAAAAAGGTCTTACTCTAACTCTTTTTTTAAGTGTATGAATATTTTAGATGGCAGGCTGCAGGTTTAAAAATCTTACAGTCTAAAGAATTTTGTTTAAATTTGCTTTTAGATAAAGATATAAATCATTCCCAGTCTTAAATGTAGCTTTCAAACACAAAAAATTTTCTTTACTAAAAAAAAAAATAAATTTCCGTCTCAAATTAAAAACTGTTAGAAAATTGAGGATAAAGGAAAATTGGAGTTTCAAATATGTCCTAGTAAGTATGGCATACAGTGAGTAATTGTGCTGCACCAATCCAATGCAGAGATCAAGTATAGGATCCCATTGTTAACTTTTACCTAAATATACAACGGCTCTTCATAAAATGTCAAAAAGAAATGAATTAGTTTTCCTGAGTTTTGGGTTATTTATGCCTGCTACTATGCTATGATCACATTCAAATATGAAGCTTTTTAGCCCTTAAAGTCTTAATTTAGAAATCCTGTTGTTATTATTAGTACCTTTCTTCAGCTGATCTTTTCAATTTAATCCAGTTCCACTGATCTAATCATACAAGAAATGGTCATAGGGTTGGGTTTAGAGACACCTGAAGACATTAAATTTCATATGAAAGAGAAGATGCAAAATAGCAACAGTGAAAAAAGGGGAACTTTGGGCTGAGAGTTGTATTTAATTCTATATGGGTGATTGACTACAACAGGAAAAAACACTTGTATTGTTTAGGGGTTAAAAGTAGAGGGAACATAGTTTAACCAGGAAATGAAAAGCAAACAATGGATACAAACAGAAATATTTCAGTATAATTATAATAACCACATGGAATAATTTGCCACCAGGGTCAAAACGGCAAATGTTATCAATCAGATAAGAGAAAAAGCCATTTTCAGAAAAGGAAAGAAATGGAGATAAAAGCGACTTTTAACCTTACTTTTCAGCTCAGCTTTTCCACTTTAAGAACTACTTGTTTTCTATATAGTGCTACTCTATGGATCACTGATCATATCTTGCCAAAATATGCATAATGAAAACAGGAAAGTTGAATTTTTTGTTTTAAGGAGTACTTTACAAATGGGTCATATATAATAAAGACAATTACAGTTTTTTTACAAATAAGCACAGTAATGGGAATTTAAAAAGATTTTATTCCCCCATTCTTTTTCAGGATAAAAGGCCAACAATTTGATTTATTCTTAAAATAAAAGAATCCAAAATATCCACTCTAATTAATGTATTATTAAAAAAATTTTACTCCTTTTGATTGTATTAAATCTATATTCTACCTTTTAAACCTCTCATTGCAATGCTTTAAAGCAAATGTTTGTTTAAATTTTCACTATTTTAAGAATCTTAATTACTTTAATCAAAATTTTAAATCTTGACAGAGGAAGTTTTCAGTTATTTTGCCCAACTCAATATGATGCTTTGACTAAATATTCTTTATTTGCCTTCAGAAGGAGAACAAACTCCAGGAATCACCCTATCTGCCTCTTTCGTTGCTTTGGGTCAGTTCAGGTTTACACTAATTATCTATATGCATAATAATATATGTTATTATCACATGCACTAGCAGCACATGCTCTTATAGAACATAATATAAAAATACCTATTAATTCATAAATTCATTTTTTTAATTTTGGTAATTTAAGGGTGAAGGGGGATGTGTCACACTTCTTTGTCCTTTTATCATGGTGAATAAGCCATGTTTATTGTGGTTTGTCATTCATAAATAATTCATATGTAGAACAAACTAGTCTATGTTATTCTCTTTTATTTCTATCTACCCATCCAACTGTACCAGCAGATACCTACACCAATACAGATAAATCGATAAATGCGTAGGTAGATACATGGATGGATATGATAAGTAAATAAATTTTTAGCTATTTCAGTGTGTCACAGTACATAAATTCTCCTGCAGCGGTTATTCACAAAATTACTCATATCCAAAAAATGTTAAGTGATGGTCTATGAAGAGGGTTGGCTATAGTTGCCACTTTGCTTGCTCTAAGGTGTTCCTAATTAAGAAGAGATATATATACATGAAATAATGTCCTAGTTGTACTTTCTCTGTGTAAAATATCACTGGTCCCACAGACAATTGTTGGATAAGCGCAGGACATGAGACATTTATTTGGTGCTAAAATACAGTCATAATCATATTTATACTTCAGTTTATGACATTTCATTCTCTTTTGTTTTACCCCTGAATCATACTTGCTTATGTATGTTATACACGTGCACCTACAAGGGAGGAAAGATAAAATACAAAAGCCTCAAAAAACAATAATTGCTATATTTTGAAATGTTAGAGCAGCCTTGAAAAAGGTAATGATTCATCCAGTGTTGGTCATAGCATATAAAGGCAAATGTTAAATATACCTCTGTCATTAAAATTAACATAGTGGTAAACGAAAGAATTTTCTATATGTTTATTTATTTATTTCTATTTGGCTACATGGTCAATGAAACATCTGCTTAAAAACAAAGAACCCCTTACTACTTCTTATTTCTTTCCCTCATTTGTCTTACATACTACTAACAAGAATCAGCTTTCCCTCTACAAAAAAACAACCCATACTGCTTATTGCCCAGATGATATGCAAGAAAAAGCTCCACATTTGTGGGAAGACTCTTATCTGTGGCATGCAGAAACACATGAAATATTGAAATAGAAATGCATCAACATTAATGTCAGCAAGGAGAAGAGAAGCAGGACCTGCCACTTTGATTAAGAGATCACCTGACAGAACTCCTTCCTGTGCGCAAAGAACAAATACATAACTCTGGCAACCAGGCAGAGTTGCTGTTTTCTCAAGTCACAATTATTAATTGCTTTGTAATCTTTATTACACCTCACTATAGTTACCCTATAGCAAATAAGACTGAAGTCCAGACTTTTTTTTGATATTTGCTCCATATCAAGTATATTAGAACTGTTTCTTCTTAGCTGGGATATTAACTTTCTACAACTGTTTATGCCTCTCCTGTACTGACTCTTTTCATTAGTATATTATATGAGTGGTTTTGGGTAATAAACTTTCCAGAACTATCAAGATTGGTTTTTTATGTCTTCTTGTTTTGTGAAATAACCCTGTGTATACAAATGTGTATGTAAATGATAGATTTCTCCTGTCATAATGACTGCCAGTCAGGAACTGTACATATACTTAAATTCCATGCAATTTCACTATATTTAAGCGGTTCTAGTACTTCATATTTAATACACTTTCCCAGCCACTCCATGAGTAGCATCATGAGTGGGTAAGTGCCAGTGAAATGGCACGATCAGAAACTCATAGTCTAGTCCAGTGCCACAGGGACTTAGATGAAATGCAGTCCAAGTGTCTTTTTATCCAGCTAGTACACATCACTGAATATTCTATCCATACTGCCATTTAGTATAGTTCTAGATAGTCCTTGCTTTCAATAAAAGAGCTTCCTGAAAACCTAACAAACTGTTTTGTTCTCACTGCAATTTTTCAATTTTATTTCCCACTCCACCCCCTGAAATAATGGCAGTAAAGAATAGAGAGGATCAAAAGCCACTGGCTGCTGAGAGATTCAAATGTGGGACCAGCACTGGTTACTAACTGCCCATGCTACCAGGATCTTAGCTTATTCAAGTATGTTCAGCTTCTGGTAAGGAGAGGAACAGATCATGCATGATTTAACTGTCCCCCTCAGCAGCCATCAGGCCCAATGCATTTCTAATGTGTAGCCTTTAGAAGGGATATAAAACCAGATTTTTACTCTCTCCATTCAGTATTGAAGCAGATTGAAGTCAGACAGTATGACATTTGGGTACCCCACACTGAGTGCCCTAATAGTGGTTTTACTGCTCTGCACTTAATAAAGCTCTGCAGTAAGCCTGTAAAGAAATGTCCTTAAGAACATGCAGACAATTATTGCAAGTATAACTAAAAGCATTACATTGCTAGTCTTAAAAGGTTCTGGCTAATCTAGTGTTGAAATTGTACTGCACAGAATATCTTTTTCGATATATAATTTCATGGAGTGCTATGTTTCTCTTCTTTGACTTTCACTGCCCCATCAGATTACTTCCTCACCCATAATTTCTGAAATCCGTTTGGCAGCATGTAATGGCTTGGGGAAAAGGCATGTGGCTTTTTGTGTCCTTTCAGGCTATTAATCATTAGTAACCTTGTATTCAGAGTTAGTTCATTAAATATGTATGCCTTTTGGTAATCTGATGCCTAATATATATTGCAAACATTGTGCACTAACAGCAATTATTATCTCTCTAATGGGTTTTGTAATTGTAGTACCATGTTGGAGAAGCCTGTGAAGTCTAAAATTCTAAAAATATCAGTAAACCAGATTCTTCTAAATGATACCTCTGTAATAAACACATGGAGAATTGGATTAGTTTGGAACATGACAGGATAAACTATGTAAGGAACTGAATTACTAAGATTCATCTTTATTTCAATCTGATGAAGAACAAAGAGATGAGGGGAAAAAGCATATCATAAACACTGCAAAATATCAGGGCACTATCCTGCCATTGTTCAATTCATATGTCCTCACTGCTCTAAACTTAGCCTGCTTCAAATTTGCTAAAACTTTGTCTGTTTCTTTTTTTCCCAGTGCAAATGATCCTTTTGAGAGTTAGATAATCAAGGTAGGTAATCAGAATTCTTGGTGGATTTTTCTTTTTTTTTGGAAATAAACTACACCATGAATATTTACTAAAAGCATTTGAGTAAGTATCTTTATTTGCCTTATGCGTTAAGTCTGCAATAATAAGGACAATACTATGTTTCTAACTAAAAAAATATAAAACCAAAACCATCTATAGACCTTCATTTATGGGGCTTTTTTCCTTGGTACTTGAATGTACCTTCATAGAATATGATGACCTGTCAGAAAATATTTGACATGCTTTAGAACTGATTTAGAAAACTTATTATAGCTGGCAGTAGCAAGTTTTGATGTTTAGGTGCATAATGAAGCTTTGCTCTGATTGTAACCTAATTGAAGAATATTTATTAAAAAAGGGGTGATGAGAGTATTCTTTTTTTCAGTTACAGAGGTTTTTAAATATAGATACTTACGACATTCAGAAATATCACTGACATAGAGCAAGGTCAGTGAAATCTGAGGAGTGCTTACTCCAAAATTTCTGACACATTGTAGATGTTGAGGGATCATTGTGACTGAGATTCCAAATGATATTTTGGCATTTAATATCTTACATTTCTGTGGTGCAAGAAAATCTTTAAGGTTCTTGCTAGGCTATGCTAATAAAAGGCTGGCCTCCACACACACAAAGAAGGGCAGAGAAACAAGTGTAGGTGGAGAGTCATAAAAGTACCCTGCCCTGGCTAATCCCATGCCCGCTGCAGGAGAACCTTCAGCCTGTTAAAGGCTCCTCCACAACACAAAGGAGTAGAGAATCATGACAGCAGACAGGGCAACCCAATAATCCAGACAGATACACAAGCCCCCAACCTGTTTGCTCCTGCAGCTGTCTCAGGGAAGTCTCCAGTCCCATGGGCTGGAGCACCATGAATCATCTGCAGCAGCTCTCTGGAACATCTTTTTGATGGAGGTATTTTACTGCTTGTATAGGTATGAGACACAGCATGAGATGCATAGGAAAAATATTTTGGGATTTTGCAATGTTTATTTGTGGATGTTTAGCAGATGAACCAAACATGGGGAAAGGGAAGTATCAAGCTGGTTTAGGAGGAACAGGTGTAAAATAGACAGATAAAGGGATAAAAGGAGTAGAGTGCATGAAGACAGGGGTCTAGTATATAGACTTGTCTGGCCATGCCCTGTAACCGACCAGCACAGTTTGTCCTGCTTTCTTATTAAACACCACTAATAAGTGTTTTCCTGGGTGAGGAGACTTTAGTGTGTGTGTGTATATGGTGGTCTGTACCAGTAACCAGAATGGGGTATAGCCTCAGCAGCTCCTATGTCCAGATGCCAACAACTGGGAGACAATGTCTAAGGCCAGCTACTGGAGGAATCTGCACTGTATATACATTTATATTTCTATTAACAGACCTTTATACTGATCAGCCAGAGAAAGTAACAGAATAAGGCCATTTTTGCTGTATATTTCTCCATACATTGATCTGCATGGCTGGCTGTATATATAGTATACGTACACTGTAGAAGTGCATTTATGGTGTGCCTACCAGGAGTACCTTATCAGCCTCACTACTGGTTGGACCTGGGGACATGGAGCTGCCTCTCAGATTTTTGGATTCAGCGACTCCCTAAAAGATCTAAGCCCTCAAACTCAGGTTTGAGCTTAGTTTTCCTAGAAGAATATGTAATTTATAGGAAGGACTTGTTCCCTTCATCTTGCAAATGGTCATTAGCTTGTCATCCCAACAAACTTCTGTGAAATTATTTGATTGAACAAACTATGAATTCTGATGAATTTATTTTGTATTATTTAGAAATTCCAAGTTAATTGTTTTACAAAATATGTAAATGTTTGTATCAACATTTACTAAGAGCTGTTCTTGTTCATCAAGAAAGACTCATTGGAATTAGAGAAAGTACAGAGAAGAGCAATTTAAACAAATAAGGGAACAGAACAGATACTTTTAAAGGTGAATTTGAAAAGGCTAGGACTATAATTTGAAAAGGAGAAGGCTAAGAAGGTATATTAGTAAGATTTAGAAAAAATAAGATTAATGGATAAGACGAATACAGAACTGTTATTTGCCAAATGCCACAGTACTAGACACAGGGAGCTCTCACTAAAACTAGTACAAGATAAACAAAAAAACCCCAAACTACTTGAAACATTAGGCAACACAATTCTGGAATTTATTGTTATAGTAGTTTGTGAATGAAGACTATATTAGCAGATACTAAAATGGATTAGAAGAATTCATAGATAGCAGGTCCATAGACAGATATTAAAGTGAATGCATAGGGATACGCCTTATAACATCCCTGATTTAATGACTATAGATAATAGAATTTATGAGGGAAATGGACTGCAATAGCTAGGCTTGTATGCTCTTTTGAAATGGCACATCCCGCTGACATTGCTGGAAGAAGGACTAAGTGGATGGTTACTCAGACTTCAAGAACATTTCTTACATTCTTATTTTTATGTACTTCCATCATGTTCAAGACTCCATTTACTTAAGTGTTACACTGCTATGTTCCATAAATTTGTGATTGAAGGTCCTCATTCTGCAGTTTTCCACATGAAGATGTACTTTTGCACACACAGTTTATCTATTTTCCACTGTCACACCAGCGCAGTAGAAACAATAACAGGTTTATGGCCTGAAACTGTTAAAAGTTGCAAAAAAGTAAAATGATAATTAAAGAAATAAGTTCCAAAAAGGAATTATAGTGACAGCTAATCAACTTGGTATTAGCAGCATGAATAAAATATCATAAGAGGAAATATTGCTTAGAACCACAGTCTTAAAATAAAACATTAAAAGCATTTTAAGCATTTGCTAGGAAATAGCCAGGTACAGTCAATAGACATTGTATTTTTAGAAGATTCTTTAGAGCCAGTTAGTAGAATCTTCTGGTTCAGTCTCACTATTTAAAGAAAGCTCTGCTGTTAGCTCAAATGGTTTGAGAGAATGCTCTTTGCTTGGAGTATGCAATAAAGCACTTTACAGTTCACTAGAAATGAAGAGCACATCCCCTTCAGAAAAGTTAGAATTTACAGTAAATATAATATATTTAAGGGATAAATTAGAAAGATTGCTCTTTCTTCACATTGGAAAAATTCATGACTTTGTTTAGAGAGAAAGATCTCCATTAATTTATAAAACTAATTAATTGGAAGAGATTTTATGGAGTTTTATGTAAACAAATAAGGGAACAGAACAGATACTTTTAAAGGTGAATTTGAAAAGGCTAGGACTATAATTTGAAAAGGAGAAGGCTAAGAAGGTATATTAGTAAGATTTAGAAAAAATAAGATTAATGGATAAGACGAATACAGAACTGTTATTTGCCAAATGCCACAGTACTAGACACAGGGAGCTCTCACTAAAACTAGTACAAGATAAACAAAAAAACCCCAAACTACTTGAAACATTAGGCAACACAATTCTGGAATTTATTGTTATAGTAGTTTGTGAATGAAGACTATATTAGCAGATACTAAAATGGATTAGAAGAATTCATAGATAGCAGGTCCATAGACAGATATTAAAGTGAATGCATAGGGATACGCCTTATAACATCCCTGATTTAATGACTATAGATAATAGAATTTATGAGGGAAATGGACTGCAATAGCTAGGCTTGTATGCTCTTTTGAAATGGCACATCCCGCTGACATTGCTGGAAGAAGGACTAAGTGGATGGTTACTCAGACTTCAAGAACATTTCTTACATTCTTATTTTTATGTACTTCCATCATGTTCAAGACTCCATTTACTTAAGTGTTACACTGCTATGTTCCATAAATTTGTGATTGAAGGTCCTCATTCTGCAGTTTTCCACATGAAGATGTACTTTTGCACACACAGTTTATCTATTTTCCACTGTCACACCAGCGCAGTAGAAACAATAACAGGTTTATGGCCTGAAACTGTTAAAAGTTGCAAAAAAGTAAAATGATAATTAAAGAAATAAGTTCCAAAAAGGAATTATAGTGACAGCTAATCAACTTGGTATTAGCAGCATGAATAAAATATCATAAGAGGAAATATTGCTTAGAACCACAGTCTTAAAATAAAACATTAAAAGCATTTTAAGCATTTGCTAGGAAATAGCCAGGTACAGTCAATAGACATTGTATTTTTAGAAGATTCTTTAGAGCCAGTTAGTAGAATCTTCTGGTTCAGTCTCACTATTTAAAGAAAGCTCTGCTGTTAGCTCAAATGGTTTGAGAGAATGCTCTTTGCTTGGAGTATGCAATAAAGCACTTTACAGTTCACTAGAAATGAAGAGCACATCCCCTTCAGAAAAGTTAGAATTTACAGTAAATATAATATATTTAAGGGATAAATTAGAAAGATTGCTCTTTCTTCACATTGGAAAAATTCATGACTTTGTTTAGAGAGAAAGATCTCCATTAATTTATAAAACTAATTAATTGGAAGAGATTTTATGGAGTTTTATGGAATTTATGGAGAAAAACATCTCTTCCTGCATACATTGGCTTTGCTCATCCCACAGTTTATTGTCCTTTTAGTTGAAAAGAGGTTTGAGTAAAATGTTCAGCTAGCTAGTAATAGGTGAGTTGTTTTCAGTTCAGGTATGAAGAAAAATATACACCCATAAAAATAACATTAGAAAGACAAGTTGTGATGTATACCTGATGATTCAGTGCCTATGACACCTCTTGTTTGATCACTCTCATGTTAACAATTTCTCTACAGAGGTCTCATTTAAAGCAAATGACGACCATTGAGATAATTTTAAAATAAATACATCATTAACATCTCTAAACATTACAAACTTAGAAAACAGTTGTATGCTGTGAGGAATTGGTACGCAAGGCATAATTGTCTTAGCTTTCAGCATGAGCAACCCGTTAAGTAGCTGTAGTGCAGTGTTTCTGGTACTACTGCTGGAATATTTAAAGCAAAATCTTGGAAAGCATGTCCTGATATGGAATGCTTCTTCTTGGGTGTAAAGCAAAATTTGAAACTGTAAAGGATACTTTTAATCAGTGTTGTTTACCAATTATTCTCAATATTCAGAGACTAACATTAAGCACACAGGTCATTTAAGTTGAATACTCTAGAAATTCTATCCCAAGCTGAGAGGAGTCTGGAAAACTTGGGCATTAACTGCCTGCTGTGTGGGCAGAATCTAAATTCAATATTTAAAGCTATTGTCTGTGTTTGCAGGTGCAAAAAATGGTGTGTAAGATCAGTTACTGTAACAAAAAATCACTCAGAAAAATAGATGCCCAGTTTAAATAATCAGTACTAATAACTCCGTTACATCTGTAACTTCTGTGATTCCATGATTGCTGTAAAGACGTTTTGAATGCATCTATTTCTATGCAAATTCAGTGTGAACATGTCTGTTTATATGCAAATAAAACAGAATATGAAAATGGAATTTTTTAGAAGATGATTCACTTTTTAAATGTAACCACTAAAATACACTCTAATATCTTTGTTCTTTTTATGTAATTGCTATAATTTCTTTGAAAAATTTCATCTATCTTCCATCAGGTGCTGGGTATATCTTAGATAATAAAATCTGTCAACATAAAATTAAGGATAGCATCAGAAGCTTGCAAGCAACATTTTTTGCAAAAACATCAAAAGTTGTGGAAAATATAGGCATAGGAACTACAGAGTTAAAGGCAAAACTGACATTTAAAAGCAAGAAAATGTATCGTTAAGATTCCCAAGTTACCTTAACCTCCCTCCTTAGACATCCCATATCTTATATTCCTTTTTCCTTCCTGTTTTCAAGACATGTTATTCTTGAGTCTAGTTTTCCTGAAAGAACCTCAAAAATTCCAAAACTCATGCACTGAGTCTTCAATTTTTATAGATTAATGATAAACATCTGTCCTACAAACTATAGTCATGGGTTGGTTTTCGTGCCTAAAAACTGGGTCTGTATTTGGTGTACTGGACCAGCATTTTACATTGCCCATAAGACACTATTCTTAAAGAGCGCTGGAGTCTCAGGTGCTCTTCAGGAATGAGTGGTGAAGTCCAATTTATCTACAGGCTAATGTTCCTTTAAAAGAAATGCAGAAATATGATTATGTTATCACCACACTTAAGTGTTTAGTTGGACTGAAAAGAAGTTGCTATGCAGAGGAACTTTTTTATCTTCCAAAACAAACCCTGCCAGAGCAGGATGACTCTGAAAAACAGTAATCTAAATCTTCAATAATTTAAAAGAAAATCCTCTAAGCCAAGACACCTTCTATACCAAATGAATCACCTCTAGAGATTAAATCATACCATAATTCTTAAAAGAGCTGTAGCTGGTGGACTGAATCAATGAATTTCTGCTCCAAGATGCTTTGGCTCAAACCAGGACCTTGCCCAGCCAAATTCTGAATATAGCCAAGAATGGAGTGATTGGTAACATTCACAGTGGAATATGTTTTTGTAGTATCTAATTGGACTTTCCTTGTGCCCATTGCCTTTCCTCCGAGAAGAATGCACATCCAAAAGAGCCTGGCTCCATCTACACCCTTCCATTAGGTAATTGAAGACAGCAGAAAGGTGTCTACTTCTCCTACCTTGCTATGGGTGAACAAACTCAGCTTCCTCAGTCTCTACTCATACATCATGTACTCCAGACTCCACTAGTCACTTTGGTGGCCTTCCACTACTCCAGTGTGCCCATTTCTTTGTTGTACTGCAGAGCCCCAAACAGGCACAGCACTCCAGATTTGGTCTCATAAGTGCTCATCAGAGGGAATGAATCAGCTCCCTCTACCCATGGGGAACACATGCTGAAACAGCCATGTGACTGACCTTCTTTGCCACAAGGCCACACTGTCGCCTCGTGTTCACCTTGTCCATCAAGACCACAAAGTCTTTTCTGCAGAACTGCTTTCTAGTCAGTCAGTTTGGGGTTTTCCGTCCCAGGTACAGGACTTCGCATTTTCATTGGCTGAACTTCATGAGGTTCCCATCAGCCCATTTTTCCAGCCTGCTACTCTCAGAATAGCAGCTCTACTCTTTCCCAGCCCATCATCTATGTCCCTAATTAAGAAATGAAATATAATTGGTATGAACCTCCAAAGGATACTCCTAATATCCACTAGACAATTGGACCTTTTACTAATGACCACAAGACTGAGCCTGTCACTCCAGATAGCTTTACAGTCCATTTATGCAGTTCATTTCTCACTACTGAAGTGTGCTTTGAACTTACGTTTCTCACTTCTCTGAAATTGCTTTATGCATGCATATATTGCTGATACACAACAGAACCTTAGATTAAGCATGACTTTGAGTAGATTCTATAATATATATATATTTAAGATAGTTATCATAACCTTCTCCTAGGGGGCTGACCTATTTCCAGAGCACACTAGTAGCCTCTTTTGATGTCCAACCCACTATCTGTGTGAACCAGTACCATGCTTTTTGAGGTAGCATCTCTCCTAAAAACATATGTACAGGCTTTAGCCTAATGGTGTATTGTCTCTCATATCTTCAGGCAAACAAACCGTGTCTGCATGAAGATTTTGGATTGTACTGACTTAACATTGCTAACAATAGTACTAAGTACTTTCTTACAAACTGAACTCTGAAATCTCCAGTTTAAGTTGAAATAGAAACATCATTGTTTTGATTATAAAATTCTGATGAAAATAGATTCACCTTTTGGATGAAAAAAAATAATAAATAAAAGCATCTTCACAGAGCTCTCTTTTAAACAGAAAATAGTGAATCTTTGAGAATTTCAGCCTCAAATAGACTCCTTGTTAGATGAGAATTATGACTACTCCAATAACTTATTCACAAACTACCTATCTAATAATTTATCAGCAGGAACTAATGAACTCCCTCCCAGTGCACTACTTCATTTAGGCTAGAAAAATACACATTAACTTGAAAGTCATCCATATAGTCTATATTCAAAGCACAAATTATAACTTAAATACAGAGCTGCTGTGACACACAAACTCAATAAATAAACTACTTATTTTAAATACTCTACTGATTATCATAAAGCAGACTGAGAAACACCAAAATTGCCTCCTTCTTCCAATATTCTATTTACTTTAATGCATTGTCTTAGTGTTATATTGATATAAAGATGTTTGAAAATGGTGCCTGTAATCTACATTTTTGATCTGTTTAAAGAGCTGCTGGCTTCAGCAGAACATTAATGCAAATCTAATGTACCTGCTGGTATGATTAGCCGAATCAAATGATGGCATTTAAGTAACACCTAAATAATCTTAATTAGGATCTTCAGCTCATCTTAGCACTTGGAACTCTACAGATGGATAGTCTTAATTATCAGCCTTTTGATTAGGATAACAGCTCTAATCAAGATGATGTGGTTCTGATAGACAGCGTATCAGTAAATTAATGACTGTTGTTAGGAGGAAAACATAAGTGAAAAACAAGAGCTGTCTGCTATCTGGAACACAGTAAAAGAATAAAGTTTACCGTATGTGAAGAAATTAATGTTTTGTGGGAAGAACATAAGTATTCACATTTGGTATGTGTGGAATTGAGCCAATAATAACGCCTACTCCCAGTTTTCCCCATTCTGCTCCCCCACACTAAATATGGCTATGAGTTCTCGCTTGCAGAGTCACAAATCATGAGTAATGCAAATTAGTTTATAAACATTCCTTTTTGACACCTTGTGATTTTAGGAAAGTCCAAGGGACACAGGGCATTTGAACCAATGCCCGTGAAAAGGTTCCATATGTAGGTAAAAGTAACAAATGGCTTGTTAGTGGGTGCTGTTCATTTGAAATGGAGGCTATAAATTTAAAAGTATTGCTACATCACAAGAAACACAACCCCATATATGAAAATGCAACACTTTCTTGCAGCCAAGTTACATGGTGTAACTTCCGCTTCTGAGATGTTTCATCATTCACTGAAAGTTAATGTAAATGTCGGACCAATTAGGATACCATGGTAGAATATGGCAAAGTGTTTGGTATTGAATATCCAGATATTGAAATTATGAGTTAAGTGTTTCCAAAAAAATATTTAATTAATCCTAATTAAAGTAACCGTATATTTTATTTATATATCAGTAACTGTTTTTAGAAGTTATTTTGTATTAGCAAATGAAGGGCACTGAAATGTCAGCTCTTTTTGCCTAGTCCAGATAGTTAGACTGAATAATTTCTCCCTTCCTCATGAGGGTGAGACCTATGGAAAAAAAAAATGTTTCAACTTTAAATTACTATCTTGGGCTTACTTTCTGATGCACTCCAATTCCTTACAGAAGAAAAAAAACTTCACCACAATAGTTTGGGGAATGCAAAACAAAACAAGAAACACCCCAAACCATACAAAACCCACTGCACTCAAAAAGAATCAGCATAATGAAGGTGGGAGATAGTATCTGTACGTGAAAGACAGGTATGTTTTGGGGGAAGAAACATGCAGGACAAGAAAAGTAACTGACTCCTTGAATAACAAACACTGAAACAATAGCTCATATACACCTGCTTATCAATGTTTTCTTCGAATATTCAAAGACTTTTGTGGGAGAGAAAGCTTAAGGGTTTGCACTCTTATGTTTTTTTTTCCAGGGAACACTGGCAAATCCACGCTACTTCTATAAACACTTAGCATGGAAACCAAATGCTATACAGAAAATGACCTATCTTCTATAATCAAACTAACCCCACATGCCATGACAGTTAACAAGCTTATCTGATTGGGGCTGTCTATAAGACCAAATGACCTGAGAAATTCTGGGTTTGGACACATGAAGAAAGAAGTTTTCAGGGGCAAGTGGCAGTCATAAATGCTTTGAGAGATAAAAAGAAAATAATTTTAAATTACTGACACTGGCATCAGATGGCACTTTTCCTAAAATAATCATTGGAGGAAATATTAATGAAGACTCAGCACTTTCCTGATCATATGACCTGACAATCAGTCAGGGCACACACTGGAAAACCTCCCCTTGAAAGTGGAGGAGAGTAATGAGACTAACCTAAGAATGCTTAGAGAGCATTAATAGTGACAGTTTCCCAATGATGTAAAATTTCCACCTTAAAATAGCAAACACTTGATTTATATTAAACACCAAGTCAAAGAATCCCATACAAACAGTATTCATCTTATGAAATGCATTTCATTGAGATTAACAAAAATAAAACTGATATTATGGTTTGTGTAATTTCAGGCAGCTGTTCCTCCTCCCTCAAAACCTCTCCCCATCTAATCCACAAAGGCTAAAGAGAAATGATTCAAAGGAAAAATTAATGATTAAATTCTCAAATTATGCTGTCAGGTGGGACATGATGAAAGGTATATCTTGAATTTCTAATACATGCAAACACAAGACAGTTTGTGACAGATTAAGGGGAAAATGAAGGTTAAAAAAATGCAAATAAAGCTAGACTTTAAGCCTCAATATATGTATGGTTTTAGTACAAGAGAAGTATACTTACTGGTGCATAAATTTATTTCTACTGTCTGTCTGTCCTCCAGTTTTGTGTGCTACTTTTGACCACTGCATATTTTCTTACACTTTTGACAGAAATTTTAGCCTTAAGCATTTAGAAAAGGAGACAAAGAATAGTGGAGGAGACAAAAATATATTTATAATAAATTATTTCCTCCCTTTTTTATGCATAATTATATGTGCGTACATTATATGTATGAAGAATCATAGAATCATAGAATGGTTTGGGTTGGAAGAGACCTTAAAGATCATCTAGTTCCAACCCCCCTGCCATGGGCAGGAACACCTCCCACTACAGCAGGTTGCCCAAAGCCCCATCCAGCCTGGCCTTGAACACTTCCAGGGATGGGGCATCCACAACTTCCCTGGGCAACCTGTTCCACTGTCTCACCACCCTTATTATTAAGAATTTCTTTCTAGTATCTAATCTAAATCTCCCCTCTTCCGATTTAAAACTATTTTCCCTTGTCCTATCACTACACTTCCTGACAAAGAGTCCCTCTCCGGCTCTCTTATAGGCTCCCTTTAGATATTGAAAGGCCGCTATAATGTCTCCCCGAAACTTTCTTTTCACTAGGCTGAACAACCCCAGCTCCCTCAGCCTGTCCTTGCAGGAGCGGTGCTTCATCCTTCGGATCATCTTCGTGGCCCTCCACTGGACCCGTTCCAGCAGGTCCATGTCCTTCCTGTCTTGAGGACTCCAAAGCTGGACACAGTACTCCAGGTGGGGTCTCACGAGCGCAGAGTAGAGGGGCAGAATCACCTCCCGTGACCTGCTGGCCACGCTTCTCTTGATGCAGCCCAGGATGCGGTTGGCTTTCTGGGCTGCCAGTGCACATTGTCAGCTCATGTTAAGCTTCTCATCCACCAACACAGACTCACAGAATCACAATGGTGAGAAGGAACCTCTGAGATCATCGAGTCCAACCAAAAACTCAAAACCCCCCCACCACAAAACACAAAAAAACTGCTCATGTTAAGCTTCTCATCCACCAACACAGAATCACAGAATCACAATGGTTAGAAGGAACCTCTGAGATCATCGAGTCCAACCAAAAACTCAAAACCCCCCCACCACAAAACACAAAAAAACTCACAAACCGATAATCTTGGGCACTAGAGCATGCCCTGAAGAGCCACGTCTCCATGTTTCTTAGATACCTCCAGGGATGGTGACTCCACCACCTCCCTGGGCAGGCTGTTCCAGTGCCTGACCACCCTCTCAGTAAAGACATTCTTCCTAATATCTGATGCAAACCTCCCCTGCCACAACTTTGGACCATTTCCTCTGGTCCTGTCATTATTCCCTTGGGAGAAGAGGCCACCACCCACTTCTCTATAACCTTCTTTCAGGTAGTAGTAGAGGGCAATGAGGTCTCCCCTCAGCCTCCTCTTCTCCAAACTAAACATGCCCAGTTCCCTCAGCCTCTCCTCATATGACTTGTTCTCTAGACCCCTCACTAGCTTGGTGGCTCTCCTCCTCTGCTCCAGCAGCTCAATGTCCTTCCTGTAGTGAGGGGCCCAAAACTGAACACAGTACTCAAGGTGAGGTCTCACCAGTGCCGAGTACAGAGGCAAGATGACTTCCCCACTCCTGCTGGCCACACTACTCCCGATATAGGCCAGGATGCCGTTGGCCTTCTTGGCCACCTGGACACAATGCTGGCTCATGTTAAGCCGGCTGTCCACCAACACTCCTAGGTCTTTTTCTGCTGGGCAGCTTTCCAGCCACTCTTCCGTGAACCTGTAGCGTTGCCTGGGGTTGTTGTGACTGAAATGCAGGACCCAGCACTTGGCCTTATTAAACCTCATCCCATTGGCCTTGGCCCATTGATCCAGTCTGTCCAGATCCCTCTGTAGAGCCTTCTGACCCTCCAGCAGATCAACACTCCCACCTAGTTTGGTGTCATCTGAGAACTTACTGAGGGTGCACTCAATCCCCTTATCTAGATCATCAATAAAGATATTCAACAAGACTGGCCCCAAAACTGAGTCCTTAGGGACACCACTGGTGACCGGTCGCCAACCGGATTTCGCCCCATTAATCACAACTCACTGGGCACAGCCATCCAGCCAGATTTTTATCCAGTGAAGGGTACACTTGTCTATGCCATGATTCGCCAGTTTCTCCAGAACACCATGGGGGACGGTGTTAAAGGCCTGACCAAAGTCCAGGTAGACAACGTCCACAGGCTTCCCCTCATTGAGAAAGCGGGTCACATGGTCATAGAAAGAGATCAAGCTGGTTAAGCAGGACCTCCCTTTCATAAACCCATGCTGGGTGGGCCTGATCCCTTGCCTGTCCTGCACTTGCCATGAGAGCTCTCCCAAGGTGATCCTTTCCATGATCTTTCCCAGTACCGAGGTCAGGCTGACAGGCCTATAGTTTCCTGGATCCTCCTTCCAGCCCTTCTTGTAGATGGGCCCTTCTTGTAGATGGCCACCCTCCAGTCATCTGGTACCTCTCCTGTTGACCAGGATTGTTGATAGATAATGGAGAGAGGCTTGGTGAGCTCTCGCGCCAGCTCCCTGAGTACCCTTGGGTGAATTCCATCTGGCCCCTTCTTGTAGATGGCCACCCTCCAGTCATCTGGTACCTCTCCTGTTGACCAGGATTGTTGATAGATAATGGAGAGAGGCTTGGTGAGCTCTCGCGCCAGCTCCCTGAGTACCCTTGGGTGAATTCCATCTGGCCCCTTCTTGTAGATGGCCACCCTCCAGTCATCTGGTACCTCTCCTGTTGACCAGGATTGTTGATAGATAATGGAGAGAGGCTTGGTGAGCTCTCGCGCCAGCTCCCTGAGTACCCTTGGGTGAATTCCATCTGGCCCCATAGACTTATACGTGTCCAGGTGCATAAGCAAATCATTAACTACTTCCTCCTGGATTACAGGGGATTTGTTCTGCTCAGCATCCTTATCTTCCAGCCCAGGAGGATGAATACCCTGGGGGTAGCTGGTCTGACAATTAAAGATGGAGGCAAAGAAGGCATTAAATATCTCAGCCTTCTCCTCCTCCTACCCCCTGCATCCACTAAGGGATGGACTTTCTCCCTGACTCTCTTTTTGTTGACATATTTATAGAAACTTTTTTTGTTGTCTTTTATATTAATGGCCAGGTTGAGTTCCAGCTGGGCTTTCGCCTTCCTAATTTTATCTCTGTATAACCTAACAAGATCTCTGTACTCCTCCTGAGTTGCCTGTCCCCTCATCCAAAGGTGCTAAACCCTCCTTTTTTCCTTAAGTCCCACCAAGAGCTCTTTGTTCATCCAGGCCAGCCATTTTTCCCGCCCTTTAATTTTGCACCTCATGAGGACACCCTTCTCCTGGGCCTTTAGGATTTTGCTCTTGAAGAGCATCCAGCTTTCCTGGACCTCTTTGCCCTGCAGGATTATTTCCCAAGGCACTCTCCTAGACAGCGTTCTGAACAGCCTTAAGTCCACCCTCCGGAAGTCCAAGGTGGAGGTTTTGCTAAGCCCCTTCCTTATCTCACTAAGAATTGAAAACTTAACCATTTCATAATCGCTAAGCCCAAGACAGCCTCCGACCTCTACATCTCCCACTAGTCCCTCTTTGTTTGTGAGAAGTAGGTCTAGCGAGGCACCTCCCCTGGTAGGCTCACCTACCAGTTGTGTCAGGAAGTTATCTTCCATACACTCGAAGAACCTCTTAGCCTGCCTGCTCTCTGCTGTGTTATATTTTCAAAGACATCCGGTAGGTTGAAGTCCCCTATGAGAACAAGGGCTGGCATTTGCAAGACTGCAGCCAGCCATTTATAGAATACTTCATCGACCTGCTCATCCCGGTTGGGTGGTCTATAGCAGACTCCCAGCACAAAATCACCCTTGTTAGCCTTCCCTTTCACCCTTACCCATAAACAATCAACTTCATTGTCGCTGAGCCTATCTCTATACAGTCAAAACATTCCCTAATGTACAGAGCCACACACCCCCCCCCCTTCCTTGCCTATTCCTTCTGAAGAGCTTATAGCCAATCATCGCAGCATTCCAGTCGTGACCATCATCCCACCATGTTTCTGTGATGGCGACTACATAATAGCAGTTCTGCCACACAATGGCTTCTAGCTCCTCCTGTTAGTTGCCCATGCTACACGCATTAGCATAGATGCACTTGACCTGGGCTATTGATTTCACCCCCACCCTTGGCCCTTTACCCTCAGGCTCATTACCAGCAGGCCTGGTTTTATCCCCTTCCCCCTTAACTTCTACTTTAAAGCTCTGTCCATGAGCTTTGCTAACTCCTGGCCTAGTACCCTTTTCCCCTTCTGGGAAAGGGTTTTCCCATTGTTCACAAGCAGATATTTCTAAGCGTCTTTCCCTTTTCTCAAATGAAATGACAGAACGAGAGTCCTCACTAATGCAGCATTCTTCAAGTCCTGGCATGCTTCCCATAGGTTTAATCCTGACAAGCCCAGTTATCTCCCCTTCCCCCTTCATACCTAGTTTAAAGACCTGTCAATGAACCCTGCTAACTCCTGCCCCAAAATTCTTTTCCCCCTCTGGGACAGTTGTATCCCGCCTGCCACCGGCAGGCCAGGTGTCTCATGTAGCTGCCTATGCTCAAAAAACCCAAAGCCCTGCCAATAGTACCAGTCACGGAGCTACAAGTTGATCTGTTGCCTCTTCCTATCAATTTCCTTATTCACGGTTGCCACTGGAGGGATAAATGAAAACACAGTTTGCGTTCCTGATCCCTTGAGCAGTCGTCCCAAGGCTCTGAAATCTCTTTTAATTGATTTTGGCCTCCTCCTACCCATTTCATCACTACCCACGTGAAATACTAACAGGGGGTAATAATCAGAGGGGTTTACTAGGTCTGGGAGTTTGTCCATCGCATCCCTGACCTGTGCCCCAGGGAGGCAGCAGACTTCCCCGTGAAGCGGGTCAGGGCAGCATATTGGTCCCTCTGCCCCCCTCAGCAGAGAGTAACCCACAACAATGACCCTTCTCCTTTTCCTTTTGGAGCTAGTAATGATGTTGTGTCTATAGTGATGTGTACTTCCTGACTTCTCTAGTCTTGGTATGCCATCCTCCTCTCCATCAGCCAGTTCCTCCTGCAGGACTCCGTACCTCTTCTGCAGGGGTAACTGGGAAGCTGGGAGAGGCTGGGAGGGGATTCACCTGCTTCCCTGAGCAGCGACCTGTTTCCATTCCCCTTCTTTGAATTGTCCTCCTATTGTTTGGTGACAAGAGGGGAGGGGGTCCTCTGATTTACGTGGGGCCTCAATCTGTTCCCCTACTCTAAGGGAGCGGGCCCACCAGTCAATTTCTCTCTTGCGCTCCCTGATGCTCCTCAGCCTCTCCACTTCATCCTTCTGCTGGGCCACCAGGTTGAGCAGATCATTCACCTGTTCACATCTGATACAGGTGTTGTCTCCACTGCCCTCCATTGCAAGTGCCAGGCTTCAGCACTCTCTGTAGCCAGGGGCCTGGACGCCCCCATGTTTGCGTGGGGCCTCTGACTGGAAGCCCACAGCCTTCCTAAAAACAGCCTTTGACCAGGTAGAAACACATAGCTGAGCCCCCTAGACTGACTGAACATACCTTGTACTCTAGTTAGAGGTGCAGCGCCGGTCATGCAGACTGCAGCTACTGCAACTGCCGGGGATGCACCCAGCCCTGGGTGCTCACTCTGGGCTCCATGAGCAGGGTCATGTCCCTACCCTCCCTGAGGCTTCCTATCACCTGAAGGTGTGATCAACAGGGCATGTGGTGGCTCCGCTCAGGCTCCCTCAGCAACACCACCCACCAGCTGGCAGCCCCAGGTCAAGCAGAGGGCTTGTCCCGGCTTCAAAAAGCCCCCAAAAGCCCCTAAAAGAGCTTCTTGTTGGCCCTTTTTGCTACAGATCCTTTCCCCAGCACAGTCTTACCTGCCCTGAACCTGGTCTCCGTGACAACACCCCCAAGTCCTTCTCCTCAGGGCTGCTCTCCAGCCATTCTCTGCCCAACCTGTATTTGTCCCTGGGATTGCCATGTCCCAGGTGCAGGACCCTGCACTTGGCTTGTTTAAATGTCATGCGATTTGCACGAGCCCACCTCTCAAGCCTGTCCAGGTCCCTCTGGATGGCATCCCTTCCCTCCAGTTTGTCAACTGCACCACCAAGTTTGGTGTCATCGGCAAACTTGCTGAGGGTGCACTCTACCCCACTGTCCATGTCTCCAATGAAGATGTTGAACAGCACTGGTCCCAGTACGGACCCCTTAGTTTCCATTAGTTTCCAATTTTGAGACCAGTATATTATGCAGGACAGTGTTGAACACTTTGCACAAGTCCAGATAGACGACATCTGTTGCTCTGCCCTTGTCCACCAAGTGTGTGGCAGTATAATAAAAGGCCACCACATTTGTCAGGCACAATTTGCCCTTGGTGAAGCCATGTTGGCTGTCTCCAATCACCTCCTTATTTTCCATGTGCCTTAGCAGAGATTCCAGGAGGATCTGATCCATAATCTTGCCAGGCACAGAGGTGAGACTGACAGGTTTATAGTTACCTGGGTCTTCTTTTTTTTCTTTTTTGAATATTGGGGTTATGTTCCCCTTTTTCCAGTCTGAGGGAACTTCGCCAGACTGCCACGATTTCTCAAATATGATGGAAAGCGGCTTAGCAACTTCATCCGCCAGCTCCCTCAGGACCCATGGATGGATTTCATCAGGTCCCATGGACTTAGGCACCTTCAGGTTCCTTAAGAGGTCTCGAACCTGATCTTCTCATACTGTGTCTGTTATATATGATTAAGAAAGGTTTAAAATGTATGTTATATTCTCTACATGTCCTAAAATCCCTTATGAATTGTGTGTTTCACAAGGACAGGATCCAGAATTAGACAATACCTAAAAAGTAATACCTTGATAATCCTTCATCTATCCTCTACCAGCTTAGTAAATCCTGTATTTAGAAAGGTAATATATGTTGAATTCAGTAAGCAGAAATATGTAGTTTATTAAATCAGCCATTAAATAGCATCTAAAATGTATTTATTTTATACATCATATAATCTATTTTAATTAATTGATTTTTCATAAACACTTGCATAGTGCTTGTTATAATGTCTGTTAAATGCCTATTTGTAAGTAAATAACCATTACCAATTTACATTTATAAAGTATCGACCTGATCCTGCAAGTGGAACCACACTGATGGATTCTGGTACCACACTGTCCCCAGTAGGACACAGCAGAAAACACAAGGAGAGCTCACAGAATTCCAAAGGCAAGAAAAAAAGCTCTAGTACAGTTTTTGTTGGGGGGGGAATTTTTTTGTTTTTCCTTGGGACCTGCCATACACACCATTGCCTGGCATGCTGCATTCAAAACCCTGGTAACAAAAGCTGAAAAATTGCAGGCTGGATCCACATGGAGCACAAGCTCTTTGCCCACTGACACTTCTATGTGACATTTTCTGTATTGTGTGTGTTTACACCCACATTTTAGTGGTGACATTCACAACCAGCCCTGCAGGTCTTTGCTGACTCCTTATAGGGCTGCTTCATGTTCATCTTTGGTGTTATTTCATTTACTTAAAGGAATTAAGTCTTTAGTGTGTTTCTAATGATACAAAAATCTTTAAAATATTGCTATTTTGTCTCACCAAAAGAAGCGAAGGCCGGGGCAGGGGGGGGAGAGGGGAGAGGGAGGAGTGGAGGGGAGGGAAGAGGGAAGAGGGAAGAAAAATAAAAAGAAAAAGGGCAGTGACATAACAAGACCTGAATGACATTTGATATTGAAATTGCTCATCATTTGTCACGGTGTTAATTGGTCTCCATTTAAGACTTTTCCATTTAAAATTATATGCTTCCCTGCTGTAGGTTGTGGCTATCAATTAATCATAACAATGACATTTCCAAATGAGAACTGGATCAATGTCAGCACTGAGTAAAGTTTTAAAACCCACACTCCCCAAAAAGTCTAAAATTATTCAATATTTTAAGAGATACATTTTCAATTTTTTTCATTTTTGTCAGCTAGTTACACTGTTGTGTATTGTAAAGTATTGTTGCTGATACATATTATCTGATTCAAGATGTTTATGCTAGAAAGTTAAACCCATGAAATATTAATGCCACAAGAAGCTAACAGGGATGTGGGAATTAACTGTTCTTAAAAGTTACGGAAATAATTTCCTGCTTGTCTTTACAAGACTACAGAATTTTCATTTATTTTCAGTTCAGGTTTTTAACATAGAATTGGATAATTAAGTATCAATTTAAGACATATTAAGTAGAAGAAATTAAACTGAATTTAGCATGCAGAATGTGAAAATATTTTTTAAATATATCTGGAATGTAATAAATGTTCTTGACTTCTTAGAGTAGGTATTTTATATGGACTATCTGTGCTGACATGATACCTAAACTGTAGGCAGATAATTTTATAGTTTTTTTTAACAATTTTATTTGTTATTGGGTTATTTGGTAATGTTTCTGAATAGGTAGTATATTGTGAATATAGTATTTAAAATATTTACCTATGTACTGAGTGATCCAGTAGATTATGCTAGGTACTCTTAACATGCTATATTTGAAATATAATTCACTGATTTTTTTTAAATGTTTTCATCACAGGATTGTAAGCATAAAAACAATATCTGAAGACATACAGAAACATCATGATGACTAAATCTCATGAAACTCCTGTGGATTCACTGCTTTCCTGACTCCCATGCTTCTCTCCTGTTTTTTCTTTTTTCTTTTTTTTTTTTTTTTTTTTTTTTCTGGCAACCTGAAATATATTCAAGAGTTCAAATACATACCAGGCCTTTTTTTTCGGTGTAGTTCTGGTGCATCAGTGAGAAAGGCTTGGAGTGGTAGTCAGTGTAGCACATCTTCAGTCACACATAGGCATCCAACTTGACCTTCAAACATTCTGTTTCCCCATCTTGTCTATCCCATCAAGAAAGAAAAAAACTTGTCTCTCCTGTTACCTATTCAAATTCTCCACACTCCCTGTTGACTAAGATTGGCTGAAGGCAGACCTGAACCATGCATATAAAATTACTAACCATTGTTCAAACTGAAAAGATGTTCCATTGCTATAACTACATAATGTGCTATATAATAATATGTTATGATAATCTTATAATAATAACGTTAAAATAATAGCCATGGGCATTATAATCAGTAACAGCCTTAGGCATGACACTATGATGACCATTCTATCTTTAGAGAACAAATGCAATATACAGCTGGCCAGAAGAAACAATTGGACTGGGGGAGGGGAGGAGAGGCGGAGGAGAAAAAACAAAACCTAGCATTTTATTTTCTTTGTATAGAAACCAAGTCCTTATTTATTTTCTATGCACATAGTTTCTAAAGATATATGTATGTATAAATATATATAAAATATATGCACACACACACATTCCACTTATCTATCTAATTACTTAATAAGACCTGCTACTCCAGTTCCTAAGTAGCCCAGTAGTCACATTTGGTCAAATAAATTCTTATCCTGTAATAATCATTAGTTTTCTTTTCTTATCTGTTATAATACAAAACAAGATTCAAATGCCTGTTTTGCACATGACAGAAAAGGAATTTGAATTTCATTCATCTAGGCTGTTCTAAACTCTCTTCAAAGGGGTGAAACATCCAAAAAGCATTCCTAAAGACATTTTCACTGACTCTCTTTTATTTTTCTTTGAAACTGTATTTGTTGGTTTCAACAAATCAGCTTTTTTATATAAAAATCAACCAAATAAACAAAAAAACTATGTTCTTAAAAATTCATAGCTGTTGCAATATAGAGATTTTTATACCTTTAAGAACTGAACATTCATTAATGTCAGACTGCTCATCTGAAAGTAATTATAAAATCAACCATTTCAATGTAGTTAGAATAATGAGGATGGACATAAACATTATTGACTTTAATCAGATTCTTTCTGTGACAATATTTTTATCCTCAAAGTTCCAAATTCATAAAATTCTTTGAAAAACTTTTCTAGAAAATAAATGTATATCTCTAAAAAAAAATGTTATACTTAAAATCAGCATTATTTCTTGTATCTTTTATTTGAAATTTTTTAAAAAATGCTATATTTGTATAGGGTTTTATTTAGTTATTCACTTTAAGATTAATTTTATTTAAGATTTCTCATCTTCAACTTGACCATTGACTTAGTTTTTCAAATTTTTATCTCATAAGTTAGGTGTTGCTTAATGCATATTTAAATCAGTGAAAAAAAAAAAAAAGAAAATAAACATCATTTACTTGGCAGAGCTTTTAGCTTCAAAGCTATATACTTGTTTAAAATATATAGCTCATTAATTTCAGGAAAAACTGATTCTGAACTCCAGATATTGGGAAGTTAATCTCAGGCAAACAAAGTCTGACACTAATTGATTACAATGCTTATGATAACAAACTGTTAACAGAGTAGACTTAGAGTGTCAATTGTCAACCAGTGGGTTGTGTCACCAACTAGATGCTTATTTAAGCAAGTTGTAAAAGGTAATCTGAAGACGTTTCAGGTATATTTGGTTTTCTTGTCATTTTTGGAGGGTAGGAGAAGGAAAAGAAGGAAGGAGGATGAGGGCACATATGGCAGAATATATTTCATGTAAAAAACCCATTTTAATAATATTACAAAACCAAAGATTTAATTCTAACATTAGCTGAAAGTGTTCAGATACCATCAGATACGAAGGTACATGCTCAGTGTCAAAGAGAGTAGTTAGGAAAGTCATCTAGGGAGTGTGAAAAATCAGGGTGATTCCTTCCATGTCTGCAGAGGTTCCAAGTCATGAAACCCGTGACTATGGACCAATCATCAGAAATTATGACTAGTTCTGGAGAGTCCTGTTGCTATGAAGCAGCACAGCTCTTCAGTATAGCATCTGCCTAGGAGGATAAAGAGTTGGATTTTGACTTCCTTTTGCCAAAAAAGAGCTGAAACTGTCTGTCTGCCAGCCACTTTCTGATCACAAAGACAGTGTATAAAGACAACCCAGTCGCATCCTTTCTAAAAATTCCTAAGAACAGTAGCCAACACTGAATTTTCTTTGGAGAATTGTTTTACTGGTGGACATGATGCATGCTGGCCGTGCCCATGCTGAGTTAGTGCTCTTCAGAGATTTATAGAGAAATGTGCCTGCTGCTGCATGGGCATCTGCTTTAGATGAGAACTGGATATCAACCTGCAATGAAGGCTTCTCTCTTCCACTATCTCTCTTCCTTTCTCTCTCTCCTCCTTTCTCTCTCTCCTCTTCTCTCTCTGTCTTTTCCCCTAAAGCCGGGTCAAGTTCTGAGGGAAATGAGATTAATTAATAGCAGAGTCCTGCTTTTATTATGCAAAATAGGACATAACCATCACACAAGAATAAAAGGATGTGGTTCAGATAGAAAGATTTTGACAACAAATTTCATAAGGAAAAGCTCAACAATATCTTCATAGCTTTATGAAGAGTCAAATTTTGAGACTAACTCCTGGGTTTGAAGTTCCATCATGGATAGAAATGTATCCTGTACATAGAACCAAAAGCAGCACGGGTAAATCACAGTACTTAAAATCATGAGGTTTAGATTCAGTTTTACTAGCTTAGATGGGAATTTACACGAGATAAGATCACACAAATTTGACACTGTGAATAAATCATTTACAGATCTGCAATCTGCAGGAACACCTGTGTAGTTTCTGAGTGTTGATGGAATCATACTGGGAGTACAGTACTCTTTGCTTTTGTTGTATTTTAGCTAATGCTGAAAAACCCTGGTGAAATAAATATTTTTAGTAAATTAATAGCATTTCAGAATCTGGTTTTAAATGCCTTAAAGCTGATTTTAACTTACTCAGATTGTAAACCTAACTTACATCTATGCAATCTACTTCAACTGTTGAATTATTCATTTGTTGTTACAAAGTTAACTACCTATATACTGGAACAAAATATTAGAGAAAATAGTATGAACACACTTTAAAGTGAGCCATTTATATCAAAGTCAATACAAATCTCAAGTACAAATAATAAATCCTAGGTGAAAAAAAACAGAACAAACCCCCTCACATAGGGAAAGAGAGGCAGGGATTGTGCACTTGTGTCATTTTTAACTTTCCTGTTTCATTCTAATTTGATTGTGTGAACATATTTGTATTCATGAAGTTGAGAACACATAGGTATAAGCCAAAACTAAAATCAGTGTTTGGGTTTTATTCTGTTAATTTGTTTTTTTGTTTTGCTCTAAGGTCTAAATAGGGCAGTCTTAGATAGAGACCAATATATTCATTTTCTGTTGAAAAAAGGAAAAAAAAATTACATATTCCCTTTCTTGTATGCTTTTTGTTTTCTGTTACAGACAGTTTGAAAACCAGATATATCACTGAAGGATGGTCTGGAATGCCCATATTTTGGTATGGAATTTTAAAGTACACGTATTATATCTTCTAGAATCTATTATTCTGTGATTTATGTTTAGGGAAAAATACTAATAGAAGTGGACAAATAAACAAAAGATGTGAATCAACACTCAGATGAAAGATTTTTTTTAAATCCTCCATCTTAAAGATGAGGTAACAAGCCAATCTTACAGTATAGAGAAAATTATTAATTTTCTTTTGATCTCAGGAAATTCCTTTCCTGATGGCTAAAATGGCACAATAATAATGAAATCCCTTTGAACATCACTGCTCTGACAAATTCTGTTGTTTTCATTGAAAATTATTAGTTTAGTGAAATGTTTTAAGACAGTAGTGAGACTTATTAATATTTTCTGTGTGATCACATTCAAGCGTCTAAACAGTTAATTGCATTGAAGGTATATGAGTACAAATATAAAAAATCATTTTATTGGAGATCGGAAAACATGTTTATAAATTTATTTTTACTTAACATTTCTGTTCTTTCCCAATTCTGAAAAGAATCATATCTGCTTCCATGTTTAGAACTCCATGTGCAATTTGGAACCTCTAATAATGACAATGATAATACTTCTGTTGACATCACTAGCTACTGAACATACTGTAGACTAAGAATATCTTGGAACAGCACTATGTGAAATAGGATCAATATTGCTATATCAATTGTTAAGAGAAATAAAATACTTTAATGAGTTTCTGGGGAATGTATATAGGGTCAATTCTCTTCTCTAAACCCTGCCATCTTATATTTATTGTTAGAAAATGACAGCACTTCAAACTTCAGTTTTCCTAATTATAGAAAAACTACACTGTGCTTCTATTAAATAAATATATGAACCAGCTTTGAAATCAGGTCTGTATGACACTGAAAGTTTTATTCAGTGAAAAGTTAAGTAAATTAATGCAATTTATTTTGCCAAAAATTTTCATGGTGCATGACCAAAAATTCAGTTGCACTGTACAATTCATTGCTCTCTCCTTACATCTAGACCTGGTTTAAATACTCCTTTCTTGTTCAGTCTCTCCATGTCAAGTCATCTATTAATTCAGGTTACAGCTTTTCCATGCAGACAATTGTTTTATAAAAGAGACATATGCATACACTATAATACAATCTATAATAATAATAATAATGCTTAGTATCTACATTTTGTATTCAATTGCCTTGTCAAGTTGGCTCTCCCAAACAAAGGACATTAACTTCACAATGGAAAAGAGAATGGTCAGGGAAAGAAATTACAGTTCCCCATAGGGAAAGGAGGATCACTATTAAGGATAATACAATTGGTTTGGAGACAAATAACCTAGGAGTTCTTTAGTACTCCCTGAAATATATCTCTAACCTTTTCCTTTTACTGTATTACCCAGGCAGTCTGACTACTGCTATTTTGTACATGACATGGATGAAGAATGCCTGGGTCAGGTATTCTTGTGAAAGCAGTATATAATCAGGAGCACTGCTGTCAATTTGTGTTAGCTTTTGAAACGTTTTGAAAAGAAGTTTCATGGGCTGTCTATCTGCCTGGTAGTTCTGTGTAGTTCCAACATTATATGTCCTTGTTAGCATATTATAAATAGTACTACTATCATGTACTAATTCCATTTCTATCCAGCCCAGAATTTGTAAAGCTGTTAGCTGGTATTAAGTGGTGTTGTCAGCTGCTCACTGGATGTCATCAATAAATTATGTGAGAAATAAGCTTCTATCCCAAATAAGCCATTTCCTTAAGTTCAGCCTTAAGGAAAGAAGAAAAGGGAGGTAAAAATTATAAATCCAAAGATCAAAGACCTTTTCTGATAAGACTGCTAAAATGGCTGAGGGTGATTCTGCAAAGACAATGGATGATGTGCTGAAAACTGTTCTGGTAGCTGTTTGAATGATACTCAATCTGCTGAGGCAGCTCAACAAGTTTGACTTGTGATCTGATGCAATGTGTCTGATTTTACCTAAAGCAAATGACAAAGCACTCACACACTGTTTTTCCAGAGAATATGTGCAGATGTTGGTAGCAACTTAAGTTGATGTTACAAGATCTTGACAAGGCTTTCTCCCTCCGACCACTAGGGTGGGAAGTCATAGGAATATATCGTGGTGTCTTCTTGACTGCAGTCAAGATAAGGCCCTTTCTAATTCTCCTTGATTAGCAGTTTTGATATACTGAAGGGATTTTCCAAGGCTTGCACTGAAACTGAAGGAAGTAAGTATTAAATTTAAGCCACATTCTTTTATGGGGGTTGTGTCTGTCAAAGTTTTTCTCTAAGATCGTATACAATCTACCAAATGCAGTGGACATCATTGTCTAAAAATTAATCATCTGAGATCCATTTTGGGGTACCTTACAACTGACTATGGAAGGCCTGCTATATTACTTTTATTATAGTTTAAGTAACCACATGGAGTACCCATTGGGTACCCTACAGCTATGTAGCCACAAAAGTTTAGCAATCACCATGAACTCGAGGAACTTCTAGACAATTCCTTGGGAATTGTCTCTACTCCTCTTTGCACATAGACACATAAACCCATATTTAGCTGCCAAAAACCCAGTCCTGAAGCTTAAGGCACATTCTCATGTCCTATCCACTAGACTAAACTGTCTGTTATAACTATAGCTGACAGTTTAAAGAAGGGTGTGTGAGAGAGGTAGAAGCTACTGCAGTAAAAAAAATAAATGAGAAAGACTGCTGCCAAAGACAGTAGGAAGTGTAATAGGAACACTAATGTAGTACTAAAACATATCCTGAACAAGCCTGTGTATATTGCATAACTAACCAGACATTTCTTTGTGCAGTGTTTTAACACAGTCCAATTTTTAAGAAATGAATTATTTCATATCTCTTTGTTTATAAATGTTTGTGTTAGAAAAGGAAAGTAAATGATTTCTCAAAAGGTATTAGAAAGTGGTGCATTCCTAGTCAATGATCCCAATTGTTTAAAATTTATGTGTAAAATTCAAATCTGCTAAGAAATAAAAAAAGGCAAAGTGTCTTTAAAATACCCAATAAATATTATTTACAATAATGTTATTTTCCAAGGTGTAAATGACTTGATAATTTATTTATTACAGAAAAGGCCTCTGAATTTGTGAAATATAAATTTTTGGCTTAGCCTATCATCAGGGAAAAATTGGAAAGATAATAAACTGTAAACCATCACAGTGCTTTACTATATTACATCGTGCCACACTTTGATACTGTACTTCATTATTAAAATGGTAAATTGTTGCCTTATAAGATAAGAAGCAATGCTTAATCAGAAGTATGGTTTAGTCTTTGCCTTATCTTGAAAGACCAACTACATTCCTAGAATAGTTTCTTACTTTATGTAGTCATTTATGTTTTATTTTATTTTTGTGTTTTATTGATACGACTATTTGCTATAGACTACTTATATCCACCTTTCCAATAATGAAGTACATCCATAAAACATCCTACAGTTTAGTAATTTGATGCAATTTCCCTGTATATCACAGAATCAAAAAATTATTGAAGTTGGAAGACACCTCAACAGACCACTTAGTCCAAACACCCTGCTCAAACAGGCTCACCTACAGCAGGTTGCTAAGTACTATGCCCAGACAGGTTTTTTGACAGGTTTCTTCTCTAGCCTGGGCAACCCCACCTCTCTAAGCCTTTCCTTTATGTGAGGTGCTTCAGGACCTTAATCATCTTTGTGGCCCTTTGTTGGACTGTATCCAGTGGTTCGATTTCTCTCTTGTACTGAGGAGCCCAGAACTGGACACAATACTCCAGATGTCGTCTCACTAGTGCCAAATAGAGGGTAGAGTATCACCTCCCTTGACCTGCTGGCAAGACTCTTAGGGCAGTCCAGCATGCTGTAGGCACATTGCTGGCTCATGGTCAACTTGACAAACAAGCAAATCTTGCCAGCAAAACCAAGGCAAAGAAGGCTTTAAGTACCTTGGCCTTTTCAATGCCTTTTGTCTCCAAGTTTCCTGCTCCATTTAGGAGTGGTCCCATGTTTTTCCTAGGCTTCCTTTTGCTGCTAAGCTACCTGTAGGTGCCCTTCTTGTTGTACTTTGCATCCCTTGCAAGATTCAGCTTCAGGTGGGCTTCAGCTTTCCTAATGCCATCTCTGCATGTTTAGATAGTGTCTCTAAATCATCCCAGGTCACCTGCTCTGCTTCAGCTTTGTATATATTTCCTTTCTGTGTTTGATCTTAGCCAGGAGATCCTTGTTCATCCATTCAGGCCTCCTAATGCCTTTGCTTAATTTCAGTCTTGTCGAGATGAATGGTTCTTGAGCTTGAATATCAACCAGTTTTCTTCATCCCTTCTCCTCTCTGGGGCCATATGGCATGTGATTCATCCAAGCAGATCCTAAACAGGCCAAAGTATGCTTTTCTGAAGACTGGGGTTGTGGTCCTACTTTTAGCCTTGCTCTCTCCTTGAAGGATCCTGAACGTGACCATCACACAGTCACTGTAACCAAGGCTGCCCTTGACCTTCATATGGCTGACCAGTCATTCCTTGCTTATAAACATGAGGTCCAGAAGAACACCTCTCCTAGTTGGCTCCTCAATCACCTGTGTTAAGAACTTGTCAATAGTGCATTCCAGAAACTTCCTTGTGCTCTACTGTGTTGTCCCTCCTGCAGATGTTGGGGTGGCTGCAGTCTCCCACGAGGACCCAGGTCTGCAAATGTGACGCTTCTTTTAGTTGGCTGAAGGAAGTACCATCTGTTTCATTATGGCCAGAAACTTATAATATTGTCACATGGATTGGTCAACCTACTAACCCTGATCTCAGCTCAGCCCTAGGCAGAGCTCTAGGCATTTCTGTCGCAGCTTCCCCTCCTCAAATTTCTGTGTTGTCCATAACTTTGTTCACATTCATTGAATATCCTGGTGATTACACATTATGTACTCATCTCTAATTAAATATTTCTCCCCAGAAAAAAACCACATTTTCCTCTGGTCTTATACATAAATACAGACATCTTAAATATGCCAATTCAATTTTAAAATACCATATTGCCCACGGATCATGAAAAAAAATTAATTAAATTAATTGATTAAATGAATTACATAAATAAAAAAATTTCATAAATTCATAAATAAAAAAAGCTCAAATAACTTTTGAACTAAGATAATAAAATTCCTAATTCTTCTCAAAAGATGGTATACTAGTTAAAATACATAGCTGTAAAAATCAAATATTAGCAAGTAGATAATTACTAAATAAAAGAAAAGGCTTCCTTTATTTCTTCTGAACTTAATAGTTGTTTCTAGCTGTTCCTGTTTTTGTGTTTGTTTCTTTTTGGTTTTCTTTTTTTCCTCCAAATACTTTGATAATGATGATCGGAGGGCTGGAGCACCTCTCCTATGAGGACAGGCTGAGAGAGCTGGGGTTGTTCAGCCTGGAGAAGAGAAGGCTCCAGGGAGACCTTATATCGGCTTTTCAATATCTGAAGGGAGCCTACAGGAGAGATGGAGAGGGACTCTTTATGAAGGAGCGTAGTGATAGAACAAGGGATGATCATTTTAAACTGAAAGAGGGGAAATATAGATTAGGTACTAGAAAGAAATTCTTTACTGTGAGGTTGGTGAGACCCTGGAACAGGTGCCCAGGGAAGTTGTGGAAGTTCCATCCCTGGAAGTGTTGAAGGCCAGGCTGGATGGGCCTTTGACTAGGTGTCCCTTCTCATGGCAGGGGGTTTGAAACTAGATTAATAACCCAAACCATTCTCTGATTCTATAATAATCCAGGTGGAACAGCAGCATTTTCTTTCTCTTCATAGTGTACACTCTGTGATTTCTACTCATTTTGGCTTGCTTTCCATGTACTGTAATTTTCTTAGAGCTAGAATTTACCTTGCTGTTATTATTACCTTGTTATATGTTACCTTGCTGTCTAAGATACTTTTTTATTTTTTTTATATTTTCTAGAATAATATAAAAACCAGTTTAAAATATTTTTTTTTCTGAGCTACAGGAGCTTAGAGTTTTAAACCTATATTAGATTTTAAAATTTTTACATAAGAAACTTTCTTTTAGAATAGGTCTGTCCATACTATAGACAGCAGTAACTATGAAGAGAAACCCTAGCTCAATCAAGAACTGGTAGCACTTTTTGAAAACAAAACAAAACAGAACACACGCACACAAAAATCAATTAAAGTTAACTTACTCTGCTTTTCAAAACATCTTTTTTTTTGGAGGGGGGTGGATCTGACTAAGCTGAATCACATCTATTTGACTGCTTGCTGTATGTCATGTCAAAATAACCAGTGTGTGCAATAAGAAACTTGTATGGACATAAGAAATGCAAATATCAGGGGAAAACCACAGGATATATAGGACTTGCTAAAAAACATGCAGGGGGCTGTCAGCAAAACCCACAACAAAACTGAAATTTTCTGGCTTCCAGATTGCTGACCCATTCATTGAATGCCAGTGTTTTCCATTAAATGTTGAGTCCATTCTCCATCAAACAAAATTAAATACTTACTAAATGTCTATAATATCTTTTAGGGTGAAACTTCCTCTATTTGTATAAGGTTATTATTGCATTGTTGGAAGTCGACGAGTTTTTCAATGTAACTGCATACAATCTGAACCACCCATAAACTGGACTGTTTCAGAAGTACTTTGGTGTAGTCAAAATGTGTATTTGTTACTTGTTAAACCTTTTATTTTCAGGATAGAGAATGTTGTTGAAGTGTAAAAAGTAAACTATGTATTTTATTAGTTTTAGTGAATTTATTGTGAATAATGGTATGCATTTTGAATAAGTAATGTTGCCTTATGTTCTACAAACTACTTCTGGAAACTGAAATAATAAATATCATAAATTGCATATTAAAATATTAAAGCACACATTTGTAAGACATCTTCATTTATTTCCATAAAAACTTCTCTAAAAACAAGGGGCTGTTTGCCAAGGAGTCAATCAGGTAAGCCCATATGTTTTTGATTCCTCTGTTGCTCTTCATCATTTAAAAATAGCATCAAAACTGAAAAGCATAAAAACTTGCACTTTAATGTCCTTTAAATCCATTTCTTTCATCTTTTACTGTCTGTGGCAAACAGGCATGCAAAGTCTGCTTGGATCATTGAATTTTTAAGGTCAGTGTTAGGGCCTGTTCTGCGATTATGATGTCATTATTTACTCAAAACTCAGTCTTTATCTGGTTTTAAGTAACAAGTTTACACATTTATGACGTGATTCTGCATGGGAAATCATATACAATTAAATAGATAGTAATTAAAAAGAGAACTTATAATTCAGGTTGTTATAACTCTTGATTTGGCAGAAACAAAGAGCAACGTTCACCACAGAAATGACACGTACATCTTTTCAAATTTGTGTTCATTGTACTAAAGCAAACCTATGGGGCACACTAGTGGGGAGAATTAGGGATTTAACACAAGTTCTTCAGCTGTATGAATGACAGGCCCATGTCTGCTCTCTCATATTCTAGATTTTACCATCCATGGCATCTATGACACCCAGATAATATTGAGCAGATAAATTGCTTTCAGGTCTTTTTCTGGAAAAGTATAAATATTTTGAACCCAGATTCCTAAAAAAACTTTAGAAAACTCTGTAGATATGCCATAGAAAGCTATATGAGACCAACATCATAGCAACATGGACTGTTTTCCTACTAACCGGGTAACCTACTTCTTATGAACCAGATTCATAAAGATTTTATAGATCAAGCACGAATCTATGAAAAACAAAAAAGTATATCACTTAAGTTTTACAATTTTGTTTTTAAATCAGAACTCTAACAGCTCAAATGAACTGACGTTTTCAACTGTGGCATTCTTTGCTTTTCTTCATAAAGCCTTTCCGCTGCAAATGACATGTAGTGCTAACAATTCCAAATTCCTTACACCACTTAAAATCAAGACAAAAAAACTTGATGATCTATATTACAGGAAATCAGTTATGTTTTGCTTCTCACTTTATCATCTGGCATAAATTTTATTAGTTACAGGAGCTTTTTTCTGTGGCTTTTGGATATTTTGGGTTTGGGTTTTTTTGCTGGTTGTTTGGTTGGCTTTTATTTTTGTTTTGGTTTGGTTTTGGTTTTTTTTTATTAAGTTGTTACTTAGTTTTTTGAGATCTGGCTAGATTGTAGACTGTAAGTTTTGAATTATGAAAGCATCTATCATTATCTTTTATGAACTTAAAATTTATTTATGTTTCTATGTGCTTTAAAAATGTTAAATGTCTTAGAGGAACTATGATAATACTGTAAATAAAGTTACTTATGAGGAAGAAATATGAAAGCTACCAGATCAAAAAAAAAATCCCTTTAATGACTTGAGTATTAGAAAATCCTGAAGTGTAAAATTAATTTTTGTGCATTTGCTATTGTAGAAGTTTTGCACAATGCAGAGAGAGAAAAATCATCACTAGCACCTTGTTACACTCCAAGCCTTTTATTGACTTGACATTTTACAAGCGTAAACTATTTACAGCAAAGGTTTGTAGAATTATGCTCTGTCTGCATTTGAATTTTAGATGTTTTTCATTGTTTGCAAGTGTTCTCAGCTAAAAAGATAAAAGAATTAAATTGTTAACTGTTGATTATGAGGTGGAAATGCTTATATGAGGAGAAGTTTATTTGCAGAAGGATATGGTGTTCCCTCTGAAATGTCTTTTCAGTTTCCTTATCTAACATGGAAAGATCTTAATGGGAAGATCTGAAATGTAGTGTTATTAATAGTACCGAGTCTTGATCATGTGTACTTGCAAAGGAGCAAAAAAACCCAGATTATTTGTAGTTTTACTCAGCTTTGTGTCATCAGTGAGACCAGAAAAGTGCTTGCAACATCCAAAAAACATGGTTAAGGACAAACAAATAGGGGAAAAGATAAGCAAAAAGTGAGAAAAAATTTTGTTGCTGAGATGTTACTGTAAAACCACAAACCGGAAATTCCAGCAAATAGATGCAGTAGACCTTTATAGGGTAGTCACTTAATCTGGTTATTGCCAGTCATGATTAGCAACATATTTGACTGTGCTTGAGAGATCCATTTAGATGAAAACAGAAACAGAGGTAGCTCTGAAGGTGAAACATTGACAGATAAGCCTTTAGAATATTTCCAAGAAATATTCTCTGTCAGCCCTATACATGCACTGCTATAACTGTCATGAACTTTTTGTCATAGGCAACAGGTTTCGTAGAATCATAGAACTCATATGATCATATTTCATTTTATTGGTATTTGAATACCTAAAATATTGGAAGAGCTGTCCTTGACCATATCAATGATCCCTCTACCTGAGAGTCATGTTTCTAAGAGTGCTTGGTAATAATTTTTTTGTAAAGTGACAGGGTAAATATATAAGGTTCGTTTCCTTGGAAAAATCTTTCAGCTTGCAGAAAGTAGATAGAGTTGGAGCTACATTTCATTTCAGGTTTTGAATTAATTCCTTTTGGCTCTGTTTACTGAAAGTAAATGTCTGAGGGTTGATATTAGCATAAGTATTTTAAAGGTGTATTTTGAAGCTTGTACTTGGTGTACTTATACATGACAATAATTATACTGCTATATATTTTTACTAACTTTGGTTATCTATTTATCCAATCAGATGACATAAGCATTCTCTCTGACTTTTGACCAGTCACAAATATTATAAGCAACATACCCTTTGGATAATTAAATCCAATCTTTTAAGAATGTAAATGAATATTAATTGAATGAATTTGCATAATGAATACATTTAAGAAAGTTGTGATCACTAAGCTGTAGCAAAAAAACCCAACAAAACAAAACAAAAACAGGAAAAAAAAGAACCACAGCCAAATTCATTGAATAAATCATTCACTGCTTTTTTTTTTTCTCTTAATTATTCATTCAGCTTTAAATGTAACAAGTAACAAGCCTCATGTTCAGCAGCTTTATTTGTGTTAGAGAACCAATGAAATTCTTCTTTAATTTCCATGCAGGATTGCCGCTACAATTCATTGTTAGGCTGTTAATTTCTGCTCCGGTAGTTTACTTATTTCATTAATAACTTTCCTCTTGTTAGACCACAATTCATCCATTTTATTTAGACCTGTTCTCAATATTTCTAGGTGAGTTTTTAGGTCGGTTTCTGCCTGGAAAACAATATACACAAAGGAGCCACTTGGCTCTTTTCTGGGGAAGCCTAGCTGCTTTTGGTGAGAGATATGATAAGCTTGTTCTTTTGACTACAACTGATTGACTTCCTCCATTTATATTAATATGAAGACCTCTGACAGGGTTATCAAATGACTTGAGAGGTTTTCTGTATAGAATCATAGAATGATTTGGGTTGGAAGAGACCTTAAAGATCATCTAGTTCCAACCCCCCTGCCATGGGCAGGAACACCTCCCACTACAGCAGGTTGCCCAAAGCCCCATCCAGCCTGGCCTTGAACACTTCCAGGGATGGGGCATCCACAACTTCCCTGGGCAACCTGTTCCACTGTCTCACCACTCTCACTGTTAAGAATTTCTTTCTAGTATCTAATCTAAATTTCCCCTCTTCCAATTTAAAACCATTTGCCCTTGTCCTATCACTGCACTTCCTGACAAAGAGTCCCTCTCCGGCTCTCCTATAGGCTCCCTTTAGATATTGAAAGGCCACTATAAGGTCTCCCCGGAACTTTCTTTTCACTAGGCTGAACAACCCCAGCTCCCTCAGCCTGTCCTTGCAGGAGAGGTGCTCCATCCCTCTGATCATCTTCGTGGCCCTCCACTGGACCCGTTCCAGCAGATCCATGTCCTTTTTGTCTTGAGGACTCCAAAGCTGGACACAGTACTCCAGGTGGGGTCTCACGAGCGCAGAGTAGAGGGGCAGAATCACCTCCTGTGACCTGCTGGCCACGCTTCTCTTGATGCAGCCCAGGATGCGGTTGGCTTTCTGGGCTGTCAGTGCACATTGCCAGCTTATGTTAAGCTTCTCACCCACCAACACCCTCAAGTCCTTCTCCTCAGGACTGCTCTCTAGCCATTCTCCGCCCAACCTGTATTTGTGCCTGGGATTGCCACGTCCCAGGTGCAGGACCCTGCATATGATTATAGAGTAATGTCTATCCACAGAACTCTACAATTTATTTCATGTTACTGCATTTTATACATTGTGAAGTCCTTCCATAACTCCTGTGTTAGTAGCTGCGGGGACTGTATCAAGTTTTCCTTTTTAGAGGATCACTAATAAACACTAGTTTGAGCTCTTACCAAGACACCTGAGAAAATCATAAAATGCAACATGTACTCTATGAGCTTTGTATCCTTGCTCTCAAAAGATTAATGAAGTGGCTTGACAAAACATTAATTTATTGGTGAGAGAAAGTAAACAGACAACGCAAATAAAAACAGGGTTATGTTGTACAGCCACATGTTTCTTTTACTTAAAATGTAATCACTTGAATATTCTCCTTCTAACTTCTTGGTAAGACAACTGCTTGGCTATTTCTTTTTAATGACACCTTATCTAGTGTTTCTAACAGTAAACCTGAGGGATTTCTTATCCCTCTTGCTGACTACCAAAGCTTCACTGAAGCCAAGGCTGACATTTAAATATGTAATATTCACCATCCAATGTAGATAATCTTTTCCTCCTACTAGCTTCTCCTGCTATTTAACAGTTTCTGGTTGTTTGTGAATTTACACATAGCGTACAGGATTACACACAATGCTTTGGGACCAAAACACTTTTTAACTCTCTCTCCAACCCTTTTGATTTACTGCCTTTGGTTAAACAGGCATTCAGCACAGGAACAAAGCTGATTTACATAAACTTTTAAAAATTTTGAAAATGTTATAATTTTCTCTTTTTAATATTTTTCTCTCAACCATTTTAAAAGAAGTGACCAAGACACAATAAGATATAAACATAGATTCAGTGAGTTGCAACAATCTGACTTGCTTTTCTCCTGCCAGATATCTCTCCTTCTTCTGAACTCCAAGCCCTTTAGAAGCAGGAGTATGGAACTTCCTTGGGAAATTGAATCTAGCAAAATAGATTCTTAAAGAAGTCTCAGCAATCCAGTGTGAGTGCCCTGATGACTGGTACTATTGACTGAGCAGAGAGAAAGAGCAGCGTAAATGTTCCTGCGATTTTGTATTCTTAACTTTCCCTTTGGCTTTTATTATATCAGGAGGGTCAATAAGTCTGCTTTTCACTTCTTTTCCTGTACTATCTCTTTGCCTCTGTCTTCCCTATAGTTCAACTTTCTTTTTAACCAGAAATACAACAACATATATGCTAATGTCTGTATTACAAAATGAAACTATGAGAAAAGAATAAAATTATACTTGCATCTTAGTGATTTGAGTGAACCATTTAGAGTTTGTAGAGTTAAACCAGGAGTCATAAAGATTTTGCAAAATCCTCCCTAGGTATCAGTCATACTGAATTTGGAAAGTAACTGTAATATGTGAATGATATTTAGAAAATCTGCATAGCTTTATTTAAGTGAAAACAAACACTGAAAATTAATTCTTCACTACAAGCTGCAGATCCATTTCAAAAACAGCACCACCTGCTCACAAGGAACACAAAGCCAAGCATAGATTCAAAATAGCAGTAATGTTAAAAATATTATATAGACAGTTCCAGCTACCAAAACACCTTTCTCTTGAATCTCTGTCCCCCAAAGTGCCTTCACATTAAAACTTACAGAAAATTCCTGTGCTGCTTAAAACCTGCATGTTGAGTTTCAAAAAGCAGAAAGTTTCAGAAAGAGTAGGGTACTTTGGGTCAGTGAGAGTAGAATAGAGTCACTGAAAGGCTTATCTCAGCCTTCACCCTGGAAGAGATTAATGTCCTTCCAGTGTCACTAGACACACACCCACCCCACTCCACCCCCAACACCACCCTTCCATCCCCCCCCCCAGCTTCAGGCAGATTACTTTAAATATACATGCTGACTGCAATTTCACTTTTTCTCAATCAGCAGCATCAAAGTCCAGGAAATAGCAACATGCTTAAATAGGCCAAAGACCTGCAAATTATACAGATATTGCAGAGTAGACTGCATATAAGCACCCCCACCCCACTCCCCCCCCAACACCACCCTTCCATCCCCCCCCCCAGCTTCAGGCAGATTACTTTAAATATACATGCTGACTGCAATTTCACTTTTTCTCAATCAGCAGCATCAAAGTCCAGGAAATAGCAACATGCTTAAATAGGCCAAAGACCTGCAAATTATACAGATATTGCAGAGTAGACTGCATATAAGAAAGGCATCTGAGCAGTAGTAAAGATAAATTTAGCTATCTTCTCTAGCTCTCCTCAATGCAAACAATGGAAACACAGGTCAGTGCCCATTTCCTCCCTACAAGACTCAGCTCCACAAATAAACATCCCAAAGGCAGAGTAACTACTTAGGAATTTAAAAGCTAATAAAATGTTAAAGTGAAAAAGAGCAAAGAACAGCTCTCTGAAAGACAAGTTGATTATCAACACTCGGTCTCCTTTCCTTAGGAAAATGGAAGCAGACTATATCTCTGTCGAGCATTGAGTCTTATCATTTCTGAAGAGAAGTCAAATGCCATTTCTCTTTGCTTGTCAAAAGGAAGAAATTATCCTCCCCAGCTACACGTTATTATCCACCATCTGTGTGATAGCTTCTCATAATTACTTACATACGGCGTCTTTGATAAGCCTTATTCCTGGTAAACAGAAAATAAAATTAACTCTCATACTAGATCAGTCACTGAGAAGACTTGGAATAAATATAGTAGAGCTTTAATTTTTCTCTTTCAAAAACCTGACAAGACAGCTGCTGAAACACACACTTAGAAATCTTTGTTTAGAAAGAAATTCTAAATGAAGCTACAGCCTTTGAAGACTAAATGTGCTGCACGGTCAATTGAAAGGAAACATTCAGTTGTTTGCTTTAAGAAATGAATCAACAGCTAAATGAATATGAGACAATGGCAGACATATATGGTAGTCAGGGTTGTTTGCTTTTCTTTGTCACTGAATTTTAAATTCTACACCTGGGTTAGGCACTAGTAAGGGATTCAGTTTATTTTTTAAAAAAATGATTTGTTTTGTTTTTACTGATTTTACACATCTGTTTCACCATACTTTACCTTTATAAGGTTAAGCCCTCTGATGACAGATCAGTTATTACTCTATTAGTGATTTATTATGTTGTATTATGACTGAAAAAAGTGATAACCCATCCTTTCCCGAATGGAGTAGATTTGAATAAAGAGAGGAAATGGTGTGTTCCTTGAAGCACACCAGAAGCAGTTTAATATCTCCACTGTTTGGCTTATTGTGCAAACGTATCGTCTACGGTGACAAGGACTAAATACTGTTCCCCCCACAAAAAAACCCTGGAAATTATAATGACATTTCATATACATTACAGGGATTCAACAGTCTAGTGAGGATTAACCTATTAGGCTCAATTCATTTAGTCTTCAATTTTGGATGTGTTTTTAAGTACAGTCCCTTCATCATTCATTTTAAATCAATGTCTTTATAAAACTGGCATTTATTTTTCTCCGATGCTTGTCATTGTTGCATGGAAACTTTGCTATTGACTTCAAGTATCAGGTATCTGGCAATATAATCTAAGTAATTTGAAGAAAAATGGATTTAAACCCAACCATTGAATTTAATCTTAAGTAATCAGGCAGATTGCAAAATTATAGGGGAACAATTGTTGTATCCATATAGATTCTTTTAAAGGAGCAAAATTTTATCTCACCAATAACATTATACTGGAAATAGTCTTCAAGTGCAATATAGGGGAATACATAAAGTCTGAACACTTTTTTTGTCTTCATAGCAAGACTACTTGTTCTGTGACTTAGGACTATTAATTTTTCTGAGCCTCGGGGAAAGATTTAGAACCTAGTGAGAGGAATTTGAGAATGAAAACTTTCTGAATTTTAATCTTAACTAAAAAAAATGTGATTACCTTTTTTAACTGATATCCATTTGTTCTTACTCTCCAGGAAAAACATAATGAACAAATTCATTTACATAAATGTTAAAAAAAAGACATTATATTTTGTCAAGTATTAGAGAGGACTTATACAAAGTGAATGTAAAACTATCAAATATGAATAGCTACACTGGAATTTAAAAGTTATATTAATCAAAAAGAGGATTGAATTATGTTACTTATAAATTCAGTGCAGCTATATTCAAGGTAGAGAAGTGATTCAGACAATCTAAAGACCTTCCCCCGGTCCAATATATCATACAAATTTGTGAATACCATCTAAAATGCATATTTGTATATCTGTATATCCAACATATATCTGTTGGATATGTTACAATCCTTTCCCTGGAGACTAGTAAAATGGTGTAAGACCAAGTGTACTGGTTTTGGCTTTTCTTCATAATATCCTGTATGGTTCCATGTTTTTTATTCGTGATGAAAATGGTGTTGATAAAACAGGGACGTTTAAGCTATTGCTAAGCAGTGCTTGCACAGCATCAAGGCCACTTGTTCTCACACTGCCCTGTTAGTGAGCAGGGCAAACAGCCAGGACCGCTTACCTCAGCTGACACAGGGGTATCCTATACTGTATGACATTGTGCTCAGCAATAAAAGCTGGGGAAAGAAGGAGAGGGGGGCCATTTGGAGTTATGACATTTGTTACCTGTGATGGAGTCCTGCTTTCCTGGAGATGGTTGAACACACGTCAGTTGTTGGGAAGCGGTGAATGAATTCCTTGTTTTGCTTTGCTTGCATGTGCAGCTTTTTCTATACCTATTAAAATGTCTTTATCTCGCCCTACTTTTGCCCATCCAATTCTCTCCCCTCTCCCACAAGGAGGAAGTGAGCGAGTGGCTGGGTGTGTCTCAGGTACCTGCAGGGGTTAAACCGGCACTAAGATGCAGAAGATCAGAACCTACACCATCACTCCCCGCTTTCACAGGTATTCAGGGCAAATATTTTTTTAAATAGTTTTCTAGATAATATTTTTTCTGGCATAGACTTGTCAAAAAAGTGAACAGGATTTCTTAATATTGTCCTTTTACATAAAGAATAGTTTTTAAATGTATATATTACCTTGTGACAAAAAGTTTACCAGGACAACTGGCACTTCTGGCTAAGAAAAAGCAGCTATTTGGAAGGCCTGCATACTTCTTTTGCTCTGTCATCATACAATTCAAGAATTTTTATCCTTTTGACCTCTGTATTGTCTCATCCTTGAAAAAGTTTAAGAAAGGTAAAAAAAAAAGAGATAAAATGAATTCTACCTATTAACTAAAATGCTTCTTAACCACAATTTAATAATAAAAGTTCAAAATTAGCTTTGATATGTACATGTATAAAAGTTTCTCATCACTTAAAAAACATATTTTTTAAAAGTGTAAATAATGATACATAAAGTATAATACACACATTATCAATATTCTAACGTCAGCATTCTGTGACATGTTGAAAAACCTTGTAGCTTGTACTTTGAACTTAGAGAGGATGACACTAATAGAGCACATTACACAAAAAATTAAGAAGTCTGTAACTCTCAAAATAAATACATTAATCAAGAACTGACGCAAAGAACAGTTAATATCTTTTTCTTTACCTACTTACCTACTAAACTCTACAAAGAGTCTCTTTAAATGAAGAGCTTTCTCAAAATAGAACTAATCCACTAATAATTAATTTCTACAAATTTAAAATTCCTCATGAATTTTGTCTCCCTGTACTTGGCACTGGGGAGGCCTCACCTCGAATACTGTGTCCAGTTTTGGACCACAAAGAAGACATTGTGGTGCTGGAGCGGGTCCAGAGAAGGGCAACAAAGCTGGTGAGAGGTCTGGAGAGTAAGTCTTATAAGGAAAGGCTGATGGAGCTGGGGTTGTTCAGCCTTGAGAAAAGGAGGCTGAGGGGAGACCTTATGGTTCTCTACAACTACCTGAAAGGAGGTTGTAGAGAGGCAGGGGTCGGTCTCTTCTCCCAGGTCACAGGCGATAGGACAAGAGGAAATAGCCTCAAGTTGCACCAGGGGAGGTTCAGACTGGATATTAGGAAAAATTTTTACGCTTAAAGGGTTATTAAGCATTGGAATGGGCTGCCCAGGAAATTGGTTGAGGCACCATCCTTGGAGATATTCAAAAGACGGGTTGACATAGCATTTAGTGACGGGGTTTAGTGATGTGTTTTTTTTGTTTTTGTCAGTTAGGTTGATGGTTGGACTAGATGATCACAAATGTCACTTCCAACCTAGACAATTCTATGATTCTATGATTATATGACTCAACAATTTTCTTAGATTTAACTAAGAACAGCCCAGGAAATTCTTTGCCTCTCAGGAAAAAAGAAAAAAAAAAAGGTGTGTGTTTGTTTTGTCAAGCTTATTTACCGACACAGGAGACTACTGAACCTCTGTTCAGAGATTTTCATAAATCAATTATTCAAACTGAATTATTTGACTAATATGATTTGCCTTTGGTCAGACCTGTATTATGGTGATATATAAGGGCCTGGAGACTGTACAAAATGGAAAAAAGATTACAATGACTTGACTGCCATGTCAATGGAAACAATAAAAACACAGTTTACTGTGCCCCAGAATATATTCTGGCAGACAATTTAAGAAGGAAATAATTCCCTTACTAGTGTGCAACTTGTCTATGGCCTTATAACTCCTGACTAAACTTCCTCTACAACTTTATCCATGAGGGATTTGGATTAAATGAGTCTTAAGGTAATTTCAACCGAAGATGTTTTGTGAACTGATAATGAGGTCTACTTATAAGCCATCTGAAGCATGAGGAAGAGTTTAGGTACAAAGCAACAGTCTAGATGAGCTTCAGAAGCTTCCTCCCCCAGCCTTTAATATTCAATGAAAATATTAAAAAAATATGGAGTTGAATTTTTTTCTGAATAAATATCTGAGAATGAAATAGACTGGAGTAGATACAAGTAAATGTAAGAGGAAGAACTAAATACATAAGGAGTAATTTCTTTCTCACCCTCATTTTGTCTACTGTCTGATCATGAGTCAGAGAGAGAATAATCTTTAACTTGAGTTGAAATGTCTAATGGCCTAAGTAGCCCTGATGGATTTTAAAGGAAATGATTTCTATTAGATGCCTTTAATTTTGTAAGAGAGAGGCAAGAAAGGACTGTTGGAGGAATAGAGGGAAAAAATATTGGAAGTAAATAACTGACTCTACTGTCCACTGCAAGTATCTATTTCACAGCAAATAAAAATTATGGTCTTCCACAACCTGTTTAAATGACTCAACCAGGCTCAAAAGACAGGATTGAGAGGTGGTTTCCTCATAATATCTCATGGGGTGCACTCTTAGAATACAGTTCAAAAACTTTTTGTTTAAGAACTGACGTGAAATCTTATACAACTGACACTAATTAATAAGCTCACTGAGTAAACCCAGTAAAAATCACTTTGAAATAAGCTTTTGTCACAGATACCACAGACTAAATATTTTTTAAAATTGAATTTTTAAAAATAATAATATGTTTGTTTACTTTGCTGATAATACTTTTGTTCAGCAGCAAATAAGTGTGCAGCACTTCTAAACGGCTGAAGCCTGCATAACTTGTCAGAGTTGCTAGAACAAGTGTAAGGAACTTGGGTGGTCGAAGTCTTAAAGACATGGACTAAGTATTGTTTATTTACACCCCTGGGACAAACATTTCATTTCTCATACATTTCTTTATTGTGTTCTGAACAGAAAGACTTAGCTACACAGTTTACATCTTTTATTAATAACTGTCCTGGAAATATAAACATAATAAATTTGTTTTGTTACCCCAGTCATCTTTAGCTACAAACTGGATTTTGACATACAAATAATCCATTGCCTGTAGGAGTTTTTTTTATAAATGTAGGGATGTAGTCTGAGTGTTTTTAAAATGACTATTGTTTGCTCTATGTTTCTAGTCATCTAAATAACCTGGTTAACAATCAAGTATGGGTTTTTCTGGAATACGTCAATCTATGGGATGTATAGCCAATGGTTAGGTCTGTAGCACGATGTAGCACTAGTTCTTTTTTCTTTGTTTTGTTTTGTTTTTTTTTTCTTTGTTTTGCTTTTTTTTTTTTATTTGGGGGGGGAATTGGGATTTTTTTTATTGTTTAAATCTGAAACCAGAGAATCAGTCTGGGGATGGGCTGAGTGGAGAGCAGCTCTGGGGAATGGTCCCTGGAGGCAGCGGGCCGCACAGGAACCAGCATTGAGCCTTGGCAGGAAAAATGGCCAGCAGCATCTGGGGCTGCATCAGCAGGAGCACTGCCAGGAGATCAAAGAAAATTTTTATCCCCCTCTACCCATCAATAACACATACTATGTTCAATTTGGGGCCCCAAATACAGGAAAGACATCAACATGCTGTAGTAAACTCAGTGGAAAAGCACCAAGGTGACCAGGCTTGAGAAGTTGCTCCATGAGGAGAGGCTGGGAGAGTGGGGCTTTTATAACCTGGTGCAGAGATAGCTTCAGGGCACCTCACAGCCACCCACTGTGAGGGAAGGGGACTGTGAGGACACAGCTGCACACTTCACAGTGGTTCATTATGACAGTGAGGGATAACAGTCATCAATCGAAACAACAGAGGTTCAGGCTGCATACGAAAAGAAGCTTTTCTTTCAAGGATAGTTAAGCACTGAGACACATTATCTGGAGAGGTCATATGCACTCCATCCTTGGATATATTCAGAACCCACCTGGATAAAGCCCTCAAGATCTGGTCAGACCATGCTGTTAGCAATAGGTTGGTTCCAACATGAACTATCCTATTCTTCTACAAAAAGAATACAAATGTGGACACTGACTATTCAAGAATATGTAGACATATGTAGACCTTGGACTGAACTGAGTTGTCTTTATCATTTCCACAGAATTTTAATTATTTCTTGTATTCCCTGGTTAAAAGGAACCCTAATGTAACTGATGATTGAATGTCTTGAATTTCTACTTCTAAGATGCCTTACATACTTCAAGCAGTGATTCTTTAATGAAAATTGTACAAGCCATTCTTACAGGTCCTGATCTGGGACCCAAAACCTGCAGCTGCCATAGAAGCTAGTGTTAATGGTATATGGTATTATCTATATTGCTTTTTCTCTCTATAGCACCATGAATTCTTCACCTTATCTTGGAGTTAAAATATGCAAAAAATTGTTTATTATAGAAAGCTCTAATGTTTTAATGTTTTTTTTTTACTGGAGTTTGGATAGTCAAAGATTTCTAACCTGGCATTTTATCTCCACCATTGTAAAACCCCAGAGTGACTGTTGTCTGATGAAAGCTTACCTAGAAAAGTGTCTTGCTTAAAGGCCACTTTTGAGCAGTTTTTACTTAACTTTATAAGTTGGCTCTAATTCTATATTTATTGCCTTCTTCCTAACAGATGTTACCATCTTCAAAGGTTGGAATTAACATAAGTATGTGCAATGTAAAAAAAAAAAACAACCAACAAGATAAAAGTAGATATACTTCCTATTAACAAAGAAATTATTGTAACATAACGTGTATATAAGAATGCAGAAATCTTTATTAAGATACAGAAAGCTCATGCACCTATACAACTAACTTTCAAAGTGCTGTTTACCTTTAGAACATGTTTTCAGTAGTTACCTAGTTTTTAAATTAAATTAAGTTTAGTTAAGATTAGTCAGGGAGCCTATAATATGGACAGACAACCTGGTTTTGTAAGGAATTTTTGTCAGAACTTTGTCCCACCAAAAGACTTTTAATGATAGACTGATCTGAACCATTTATTAATACATGCTTTAGAGAAAGAGACACAAATGGGTGGAACGTAATAAGAGAGTTGTTAAATGTTTGAAGCAAAAATCTGCACTGTAATATTGCTGCAAAATTTAAATTGGCTGTAAGTTTTGCTTAGGGGCAGGGAGTTTAAGGAACATCTGGAGATTCTGAAATAACCTGCATTCATTTACGTTATTTAAGTTGTAAAATCATATTCAATCTTGACCCACTCAGGAAATCTAACATAAACGTCCTGCTGATTTTGACAGTCATACAGCAAAAACACCCTCTAATGAGCATTTAATAGTCACCAAAAGTTCTGCATTAAGTACAAAGCCCTTTTGATTACTTATTCCACTAATTTAAAGTAAATGCTTTTACAGATGGCATCTGTTAGGACGCAGAGCGTGTGCTGCATTTATATGTAGTCATTGAAAATAAATTCCAGCTTTCGTATAAGGATTGTACGAAAAAGATCAAACATGAAACACTGAGTAAACATTTACTAGTGATATTTTTAAAGCTCTTCATAAAAGCTTATCCAATACCAGAATACAATACTCAAAGTATATGAAGTAATTTAGAAATACTTTGGCAAATTAGCACCTGAAGAAAAATGACTGAGACAAAGTAATTGAGCTCTTCCATTTTGTTTATCATCTTCCCTAGGGTGCACAATATTGTATTTCACTGTCCTTTCAAACTCTATTACCTTATGAATAACGGCAAAAATAAACAAAACAAAAACCCCACACTTTTATTTACTAGAGATTAATAGGAGAACAATAATGGCTCAGATTTAAATGATAACAAAGCAAAGAAAGCTAAAGTACTTATCTACTTTTTTGAAGAAGGATATGGGGAAACATTAATTTATTTTTGTGCCATCACCAAGAATTTCATCAAAAAAAGTCATGCTAAAACATGCTTTCAGAAGTGTGCAAATTAAGAGTGATTTTTGTCAGTCTACAAACATGGCCCCAGTGACCAAATATTTAACAGTTTGATATGTTTGTAAAGAAATACCTTCTGCACATGAGGGCATATTTTTAAAAGAAAATGTCAGTTAATTTAAATGCAAAGTATGTAGCTGTGTTTTATGGTTGTTTCCAGTAGTTGCCATTAAAACCTTTATGATTACTTATTACAAGCTATTACCATTATCACAATGTGTGCTGTCACACAAAATGTACCAAGTGAATATTAATTTCTGAGTAAAATTATAAAAATCTAAGTAAAAACTTTGTAATAGAATATCAAGTTCAATCATTAGCTTCAGTCAAGTATCTAAAATTCAAGTGTTATCACAGTTGTAAAATTTTCAAGTTTTACTTGTCCCTGTGTTCCAACACACAGAGCTGTGGTTCCTGGCCTTTTTCACCTGTTCATCAAGATTGGACATTATCTCAGCTTTCTCCCTTACTGTGCACCTAAAGTTGCTTTTAGTGAATATAAGATCATCGAGAAATGTGCATTTGTTTGTGTGTGTGTGTATGTGTAATAAATAAAGTTGATCAAGTTTCATACCAATAGATGGTCAGGAAACAATCAAGATGCCCACCTGAACCCAGAACACAAGAATACTCAGTTTCAATAACTTGGATGAGAGCTGTGTCTCCTTTCCCTGCTTTTAATAAAACTAACTCTCCTATAGAATGCCAAAAAATAAGAAAAAAAATATTGTTATATTCAGATACCAATTACTGACCCAGTCTTTTTTGTAATTTTTATCTTCTTGTAATTGGGATTAATTATTTGTAAAATAACCCTTATTAACTACTGCAGTTAAAAGTGCTTCTACACATATTGTTCTACACATAGTTATACACTTGTGACACTTGAGCCAAGTAATCAGCCAGACCAAGTCAACACATGATGAACATTTCTTGCATTCTTAAGAAGGATGTTCTTTCCCATGAAATTTATTTACTGTGGAATGTGGGAGGCAATATTACTAACTGACAGAGGCACAAAGGAGGAAGAAGATGTTTCCTTTTCTTTCTCATAAAGGTGAATAATGGTAGTGAAGGAGCTCATGAGCACATGAAAGAGCACGCTTATAAAGAAAATTTAACGGACAATAACAGCCTATATTTATTTCAGTTTCTAACTAGTATGCCCAAAATATGATCCTGAAAAAGTTACGGGTAACAAACCCTTCCCAAGTCTATGTTTGGCCTTTATCAGTTTCATTTTGCTAGAATGATTTCAGTAGTAAGAGAGTAATGAACTTTTCATCCCTATAGACTACAGCCTGTATTTACTTTTCCATCTCTATAGAACAATAACTATCACGGAACAAGTGCATACACAGGAACACCATATTCATGAGCTGGTTTTATTCCAGTTACCTTTTTGTAAGGCAACAGGTTCAACACAAGTTATTAGTAATAAAAGACCCAAGATACACAGGAGTGTAAACTAAGGTTATACAGCCAGAACGTTCACTGTTTTTCTCTTGTGATTGATGATTGCAAAAAATAGATATAAGTTATGAACTTAAAACTTTACACCAAATTTACATTGTCTCACTGTTAAGTGTCCACATCCCGAGCCATAAGTCTTTATGTTTAAACATCATATGAAGATAGGCTGAGAGAGTTGGGGCTGCTCAGCCTGGAGAAAAGGCAGCTCTGGGTAAACCTTAGAGTGGCCTTTCAGAACTTAAAGGGGGCCTGCAGAAAAAGTAGAGAGGGACTCTTTCCAGGAAATGTAGTGATAGGATTAGGAGTAATGGTTTGAAACTGAAAGAGGGTAGATATTTAAGTTACATATTAGGAAGAAATTCTTTACTCTGAGGGTGGTGAGACCCTGGAACAGGTTGCCCAGGGATGCTGTGAATGCTCCATCCCTGAACATGTTCAAGACCAGGCTGGATGGGGCTTTGAGCAACCTGGTCTAGTGGGAGGTGTTCCTGCCCATGGCAGGGGAGCTGGAACAGAACTACATAATCTTCCAACTGAAACCATTTTATGATTTATGATAATTGAAAAAAAGAGATTTAGTAAGTAGAACTAAAATAGTTTAAAGCTAGAGTTGCAGGAGAATTAAGCTATCTCTCCCTTATTTTGACCCGTGAACTTTTAATTCTATTTTCTCTCCCCTGTCCAGCTGAGGAGGGAGAGTTATAGAGTGGTTTTGGTGTGCACCTGGTGTCCAACCAGGGTCAACCCACCGTACACTCAGATAGGATATTAAAGGCAAGGAGAAAGCCTACGTGAATGGAAACCAACACTGAATAGGGAATAAAATGACAGTCCTAGATATCAGGAAATATAGTGATAAAATGAGTATTACTAAAATGTCAAGTCAGTTCAACCCTAAAGAAGAAATTAATAGAAATAATAAAAGCTATTTGTTATATAAATAAAAATTAACAAGTACAGAAGAAAAATGAGGCCCCTATTCAGCCAGGATATAGCAGAGATTAAAAATAATATGTTTACTATCTATGACAATATCGGGCTCACTTTTCAATAAGAATATAGATATGACACGTAAGGAAAAAGTCAGGTTAATTCATTAAATGAGTATGTGAAGACAGAAATATAGTTACCTCCTAGGTAGAAGCAAAGTTTCAAGATCTCAAAGTGAAGGGGGTCATATGATATTCATTGAAGAAAAATTGAAAAATTTGGCATATGAAATTATAGATCCAGAAACAAGATTTTTCAATGAACCTGCCTTTATCATGAAGTAATAACAAATGTTCCTGCTTTAGCAAGGGAGTTGGACCAGATGATGTCTAGAGGTCCCTTTCAACTCTGACAATTCCATGATTCCGTGATTCAATATTTACTTAATGGAGATGTGATTGAGAAAACTTCAGGATCATTAACCCAATGTGTAAGCTTTTAGAGAAATTGTACTTGATAAAGACGGGAAAGGAAATGGAAAATAGAGTATGTTGCAACATCAATTTACCAAAGTACGCAATGTTAGACTACCATCTTTACTATCTGGTCACAAATATTTTCCTAGCAAAAGGAAACATGGAAGAGTTTGTTCATTACAGTTTGCTCATAGTAAAATCATTATTAACAATAATCTTAATAAGCATAATTACTATTCCATTCTTCTCAAGACTGATAGAAATTGTGAATAGTACCCACAGAGAAAACCATGTGGAACTGGCCCCAAAAATCTTCCTATATTTATGAAGAAAATGGTGCCACATATAAGAAATAAGATTGTTTTAAAATCACAGGGCAGAGACTGGAAGGAAAGAACTGGTTGGGTTTGAATATATTTATAGGGCACATAGCCCATCTGCTTCCTGAAATCTATTCACCTGTTAAGTAGGGTCTGTTACTTGAACATATCATCCTATCAGGAGTTCATTTTAAGTACTTACCTTCTAGGTTCTTAACACCTTTCTTTTGTTAAGAACTTTCTCTGTCATCCTGCCAAGGACCTAGTTTTCAACCTTATCAGTACATACCCGCTACATTATTGGTTGTCAAATGTCCACTTAAGCACTGAAAAAAAAAATCATCTAAGTTAGATGTAGCACAATGTTCTTAGCTTGTATTTAGATTAAAGTTTATTACTTTGTCTAAGTGTGAAGAGATATTTACATACCTAAGAGCATGTCTGTTTTAACTATATGTGCACAATCACGTGTGTGCATTTCACTTCTTCTATATGCAGTTTTAAACCTCTTAAGCTTAAATTAAATTTCAGTTGCCTTCTGTAACAACCTGAATGTTTATTCGGTTTATGGGTGTATAGAGATACTATGAAGTGTTGAGCAAATTTGAAACAGTAAACTGAAATGAGCAAACACACAATTGTTAGTCAAAGATGTCACACTCATGAAACTCAGGTTTTCCAAAGCAGAAACCTCTTGGAATTTCATTTAGTAAAATAAACATTACATCCTTTTAGCAGCCTGTACATGATCATAGAATCATAGAATCATTTAGATTAGAAGACCTTGAAGATCATCAGGTCCAGTTGTAAACCTAACACTGCCAAGTCCACCACTAAACCATGTCCCTCTGCACTACAGCTACACTGTCTTTTAAATACCTCTGGGAACTGTGACTCAACCACTTCCCTGGGCAGCCTGTTCCAAGGGTTGATAACCCTTAGTGAGTATAGTGTCTTAAAAACAACCCCAAGACATAATTATAATTTTTTAATTCATTTTGAGGTTTGTCATTCAGATATATCACATAGGTAGGATGAAAAATTATTCCAAGATTTCTGGTGTGTAAAACTTCGTAAAAAAACTTTAATAGGAATAAAGTATGAGTTACTGTATGTCAATAGAGAACTTCAGGAAAAAAAGCCTGCCACATTACAGCATGCATACATGTACAACTCTAACTGAAACATAATATAAAAATGGAACAATAAATAAATTCTCTAAACGACATTTTCACTGGGAGGTATTTAGGTATCTTAGTTGTAGAGCAATTCAATGTATGTGACTGTTGCAAATACCTGTTGCAGTCTTATTTCTTTCAATATATTAACAATCCTTTCAGCCTTGTTTGAAAAATCATGTCCTCTTATAGCCAGAAAGACCTAGAGACATTCAACAACTTAGGAACAATATATGGTGCAAAATGTTGTCTTAAGTACAAATTTTAATGATGAGTTGACTTAAATTTAGAGGAAAAATAAGTGAATGATGGAAATAAATACAAAGAAGTGAAGCAAGAATTTGGAGGAATACATACTGTGGGGAGAAAAAAATATTTCCAGTGAAGAAAGGGTTGTTCAAATAAATTTGAAACAAGCGGGAAATTTGGCTGTGTAGGAATATGTAAGGAAAAGGAACGACAGGAGGGCATTTGTAATCAGGAAGTAATTTTAGTTTTAATGAGGGGAAGCAGTAGACAAGACAGGTCTTTAAGTCACCACCTGGAGGACTTTAAAGGAAGAGGAAAGCTCAGAAAAGACATACCAGCTTAATTTTTTGATGGATTTTTTTTTTTTTTTTTGAGAAAACACTGAGGCTGCATAATCTGAAAGCAAATAAAAGATGAGGCACTTACTGGGAAATCTAGGAAACTACCTATGTAGGAGATGGTATGATTGATGAAGGACTGTGATCAGAGAAGTCTTCTGAAGTCAAGAACTGTAAGGAGGATAGAGGATTAATGATCACGATATCAATTGCTAATCCAATTAACCTTTTTACATTAAATCATTCATATAAGAAGTAGCACTTTTAGGCAAATACTTATAGAATGAAGTGAGATTCACCATGGGAGAAAGGAAGGGTGAGAATGGCTTAGAAAGAAGGTCCTTGTACAAGAGCCCTCTAAGAGCAGAAATAGGTAAACTGTGGGAGCAACAACAATGGCTACAGAAGAAAAGATCTTAAAATGCTCAGAAAATTAAAAAAAAAAATTAAAAGATGTCCTGGTTTGAGGTAAAACAGAACTAACTTTCTGTTCAGTAATTTTACTTTTTTAGCTGGGCCTCTTCTAACTAACTAAACTCTGAAATTAACAGCATATTGTTCAGAAACTGTTCGCTCTCACAGTGAAAAGACCTGAGTATACCAAGGAATGGTATGCAGAGAGGCCCTTGTTTATACTTATTGCTATAACAACCAAGGTCAGGCAAATTTGTTATTTGACCCATTGGAGGGTTGGAAGTGGAAAAGTGTAGAGGGGTCACACCGGTAGGGAGGAGCAGACAGTACAGGTGACCCAAAACTGACCAACAGGGTATTCCATCCCATCCGCATCATGCTCAGTATAAAAGCCGAAGGATCAAAGGGTCAACTCTTTTCCTTCAGTGGCTGATGTCCAAGGAGGACCCTGTCTGTTCGTCTGCCTTTGATCCCGATCCGAGCGTTCCTAACTCCAGATCCAGAATCTGGCTCCTGTCCATCACCAAGTCCAGCCTTGGACTTTCCCCTGTGCCTGCTGATGACGTGATCTTCATCCTGGGAGCTTGATATGGTTTTGTATATACTGTATACATTTATTTTTTAAGTAGTTTAGTCTTTTTCTAAACTCATAATTTTTTTTCCCCCTGTTCCTCTCCTCTCTTTTCCTTAGTGGGGAGAGGGAGGGGCCATCTGTCGTTCTGGTTGGTCAATTCGGTCAAAACCACGGCAAAAAGAAAGGCAGAAGAAAAGGTGATAGAGAGTTTTAAAACTTGTAAGTTTTATGTGTGCTGCTTTATGTGCATTTGCTTTTCATTTTTTCAGATGTATTTCCCAAGAACCCTAACATGAAGCCTCTTATTTTTGTGTACAGAACATTGGTGTGTATTGAGAGCATTCCTTGCTCAATCAGGGTCCTAACCCCTTCTTCTGGAATGAATTTCATTCCATAACATTAACTGCTCTTTGAATGAATTCTTTGTTTTCTATTATACTGTGCATAATTTCTTGAGCTTTTCCCTGCCATGCATTTTGGAATTAAAATGACATCACAAATTATCCCCTGAGGAGTACCTCACTTGACTCATTCATGAATAAATTAATATTTTAATGTACCTGACTTTATTGTTTTAAAAAATTATTTCAAACATTTTACTTTTTAAAGGGATTTTTTTTTGCTTTTTTAGAACCATGACTTCAAGGCACCCTGCATGCTTTTTCCTACCAATAATTTCATTTAAATTAATAAATACATAAGGGGTGAAAAATCCTTCAGCAGAGTTGCCACTTGAATAACTTCTTAAACCCAGAAATAAAAATATGCATGTGCATACTCTAACTGTTATTTTTAAATACACTGATTTCTGTTTGTGGCAATCTGTTTATCACTTTAAACCATAACTTCACAGCACCGTTCAATAAATTGTTCAAATAGATGTACTTTGTTCAAAATTTGATAAGGAAGTTTACTACAGAAACAAATATTTTTGAAACCAATTGTAGTTGATACTAATATTAATAAATTCTTATGTTCTCATTATTCTGTATTCCAAAGGTATTGTGGTTTTGCCTGAAGAAGCTGAGTAGGACAGCTCATTTCTTTATAAACATATTTCCATTTAGAAAATAATAAAGATTATTTTCCAAATTGTTACACAGCTAATAAAATTATTCTTTAAAATTTTCATTCAGGCTGGAACAGCTGGGTTATATCTTTCTGGATGTATCATCCTTCTCTCCCCACACAGAATAATGAACGAGGAGGTCAGATAAACATGTACTTTTGGCAGAGGACAATTAAAAAGTAAACAGTCAATGTTGTTTCTAAATACAAAAAACTAATGAAAAAAATCTAATGGGAAAAGTAACTCACAATTATAAATACAGAAGCCTGCTGTCTAAAACTAGCTTTTGGTTGTCTTTTTAGCTGTTTGCTCTGTGATCTGGGTTGTAAACTTCTATTACTGTCACCCATTACTGTTACAAATACCATTTAGTAACTGAGATATATTATTTGAAAAAGAATGTTCTAGTTTTATCTACTTTAATTCTAAAATTAGGATTAAGATAAATTTATGTCACACATATACTTTGACAATATGGCTCTCAAAAACTGTCAGCTTGCTTTAAAGAATATGAATCAATCAATAAAACTCACATTGGAATGTGATCGACTACCTTTTTTAAAGATGCTAATGAATAATCAGAAAATAGTTCTTAGTTTCAGTATCTAAAGGAAATACCTTGCAAAGCAACTTGCACTTTCATTCAAGAGATTGCAAGCTTGTAAAATTGGAAACAATCAATTTTTGACAACATTTTTGTTCAGAAAAATCTATCTACTAACTAAAAGAACTAGAGATATTTGAAACACCTAAAGAATAATCATTCTATAAGATAAGAACGGAACAGCAGACCGATAAAGATATGTCTATGATGAAACATGCATATATGACCTATTATCTAGTCCTGATGGCATTTTGGTCTTCAAATGCATAGTAATTCAAATTTCAGGTGATGTTTCTGAAGAGATACAGTATAATTTCCAGTGATAATATTTGCATAAACATAATAATCTTACTGATAGTTGAAGTTATATGTGACCAATAATCAGTTAGAGACTAAGTGATATTGTATAGCCCTGAATATATAATTTATTTCCTTAAATAGTTTCTTCTGCCAAGAGAGTCTAAATGAAAATCCAAAGCACTCCATATAGTTTTAAATACTTTAGTAAACCTTTGGAAAGTGTTTTCTGTCCTTTTGTCTCTTGTAGGGTAAGTGAAACAGCAAAATAGCTATCTGTGGAATGCATCCAAAGGAAAAAACATGTCTACAAGACAACTGAATTTCAATAGCACTGGAGACTTTCTGAAAACATTGTACTGCTTTCCCCGAATCATCAATATTGACATCATTCTCATATGACCCATTTTTAAACAGCATTTGCATCAAGGACTCTTAGCAAGGGTTACTCCTGGAGTCTTCTGTTTTGCTTCTGTGTGGAGACTCCTTGTATATTGCTTACAATCCATGTTCATTTAAAGTTTCTTTTACTGTTGATGCTCAGAGATTCTATAATCTACATTCTGTGGAATACTCTATATGCCTACTTTTCTCTACTCTCTTGCTACCTGGATTCGCTACCAAAACTACTAGTCTGCACTGAAGAGAGAACAGCTTTCATTTAAAATTATTTCTTCTGTAGATACACAGACGGTGAAGGAAAGATGGGCACTGAACTTGGACTTTGATGGTTGTGATATGTCAGAAGGTGTCAGAGAAGCTAACCAAATTTAGATCATGTCTAACCTGCAAAAAGGATGAACCTAAGCCACAGTTTATAACCTCCCATTTTTTTTCAGATTAAAAACTATATATAATTTAGTCTAGTTGTTGAGAAGAGTGAACCAGCAAGTTCACTGGGATTTATAGGTGATTGACCTATCTAAAGAAAAAATAGCTTTAATTTTTTATGAATTGTTAGGAATTAAGATATGAAAGCATGAATATTTTGATTAAATGCCCTTTTTCCTAAGAATCTTGCGTTCCCGAGGTGAGCACACTGCTTTTTGTAAGTCTCCTCTGAATAGCAGTTTTCTCAAACTTTCCTCACCTCCTTTCCCCAGGTATTCATGCTAGTCAAAATTATCTTTAAATTTTATGTAGTGATTCAAGATTAATACTAAAAAATGTCCTTTTAAAGGCCTTTAAGTATAACTAAATGCTTTAAATTTTAGACTGCAGTATGTCTTACTTCGTAGTGTTTCTTCTTCCTGCTCTGTTCTGAAAGGAAGAATATGTGCAGCTATAGTTGATGCTTATGTTGTTTATTCATTAAGGTAATTTAAACTATATCTTAATGAAGTAGAAATTTATTTCCATTCTGTAAAAAAAGATACAGGGTGTTTGAAATGTAATTAAAGTCTTACTGACATCAGCTCTTTAGTGAAACAGCTGCAAGTGTAGGAGGCCTGAAAAAGAGATAATATGATCTGACACTGTATATTTTTTGCCCAAATCTTCTGGAATTGATGTTATTGATAAGGCCAGCCCTCCACCTACTTTAGTGAATATCTGAAAGAGTGTAACTTTGACATGCCTATGCAAATATCTAAGAATTGTAGGTTTATTTCACACTAAGGTCCTTCAATGACAAGAAAATGCCCTAACAAGACAGTAGTGCTCTGGAATGCTCTCTTGATAAACTAGTCACACCAATAAAGATGATTTCATACACATCACAATTAAAACTGTCAGTGCCTCTGTAAGAATGATCATTTCTCAGCTTCTAAATCCTCTGCAGCTAAATAGAAATTCATAAATCATAACTGTAAACAAGCAAGAAATGGAAAACTTTCTCACTTTTAATGCAACGGCTGATAATGTACAGCACAGCCTGCTGAAAAATAAGTGAACACCTCTGTTCCATACATACAAAGATTATTGGCTCACAGATTGTTGTCTTTCCTTAGTTAAGTTTTACATGGAAATAAATCACTACAACATGACCACGGAGCACATACACTTGGGCTAATCACTTGTGATATTGACAGACTTTCATAGCTGAGGATTTGGAAAGAAACTGAATTATTACTCCCTAATCTGATTCCTTGACTCTGGAAGATCACCATTTCTTAAATTGAATATGTTTCTTATATAACAACAGAGTAAGTGAAAGAAATTGACAGCCTCTAAATCATTCATTTTAATCCCTTATATTCATTCAGTTCAAACATTAAAAAATAATAATAATTTTTGCTACTTTTTAGAAAGTCTGATAATAAAGTCTGTACAACATATTCTACATATTAATCTGTGTTCCACATGGAATGCTTTTTAAAGTTAATGTTAATCTTTCCAGCAATAAATTGCCTCTCATTACCCTTCCCTTCATTTTTCTTAAATCTATGGTGCCACAAACCAGCTGTTTCATGCCAGAGTGGGCTGCTATAGATATTTCTAGCTATCAGAAAACCAAAGAATATCCATGCAAACAAATAACATCCTTATTTCAGAAATATTGCTATTTGGGTATTTTTGTCGGTGTTTTAATTATTTATTTATTTATTTTCCTGGTTTTGATGCACAGGAGCAGAGGAAAAACGTATACTCCTCTCCCCAGTTTTGGAGACATAAAGATTTAGTAACTGGAATGGCATTCCTCTTAGGAAAGACTACTATATTTGGCTTTAGGCTCACCCAGAGCTTGGCAGCTCAGCAACATGAGGAGAGAAAAATAGATCCTATCTTTGGGTGAATGTTCCCTCTCAGGAGTGTTCCAATTACTTTCTGGGCAGGGCTGACTCACCCTAAACCTGTTGAGTAGAAAGGCCTTAATGGTATTTATAAAGCTTGCTTCTATGAAGTCTCACAAGAGGAACATCAAGGTTTCCCTGTCCAAGGCAGCTGAAGGCAATGGTGCATTATAATGCATTTTGCAAGGTAAAGCAAGCTAATATGGAGAACAGTTACACTTTCAGCCAGAATCTGTGAAAAACAAGTATGTTACATTTATAGCATAATCATCCCTGTCACTGTATTTTTAAGACACAAAGCAGTCTAACACAGATTAAAAAAAAAAAGAAAAAAAGACTTAATTACCACTCCTAGTCATTGCATTGCACCAGATGTTGGCTTAATTGAACAAGTACTGTCTGTTATGATTACAGTGAAGCATATTGTAACTATGGTTATAACAGACACTGACACAGATCACCAGCCAGCATAAATCAATAGAATCCCATTGACACCAGTATATGTCAGCTGATTGTCACAAGCAGAGGTTTTTGGCCTATAATTTTCCAATTATAAGAAAGCATTTTCAACATTACTTTATAAAAATACATTTTTTTAGTGTTTTTTTTTTTCATTTTTTTTTTCCTGGCTGCAAAGGCACACGTAGTCATTTCAGCTGTCTGAGTGCAGCTTGTAATGAAATACTTTATTTGTTGAATTAGCATACCCTGTCATATTACCATATCTGAAAACATACCTTTCAAATTCAGAAATTAAGGCAAAGGTTTTATGCTGTCCAACATAAAGCTAAGGTAATACAAATTATTGATTAAATAGCTTTATCAAATACTGTAGCGGTAATTTCTGTGTGACTGCTACATATGCATAACATTACGCAATCATAGTGAAAGGTTTTATATGTAGTGTTCCTCTGGGGTTTATCAAACTGTCTTTGTTGATAAATCTGACACAGATTAAAGAGCGTATTTGAAGTAAATTACATTTTTAGCATTCTTTTTTAATATTTTGCAACAAATGGAGTATCTTTAATAAAACTCAGTGGACTATCACAAATTTAAAATGTAGATTTTAGATTTCCAACCATTTTGAGATAAAACAGTATTAAAAAATACAGTATACATCAGGATTGTGGGGGAAAAGTGCATAAATCTAAATCTATTAAGAACTCTTTGTATATATGGAGTTCCAGAAATGCATCTAATCTGCAGTAATCTAATCTGTAGTTTTCTACACATTCACTACAGCATTTACAGGTACAGGATCAGTACATATCTAATTTCCACTCTTTAATAAGGAGATTCAATATTGAATATATGCTGCTTGAAGGGCCCCTTGAGCTTTGATTATTTTATTGTGAACTCTGCCTAGAATCACTTAGCCAAGTCAAGAGATTAGCTGGGGGCCTCCCATTCCTATCAAGGTCTGGTCCAAACTGTAGTTAACAGATTAAGTTGAAGAGCCCTTCTTTTGGGTGTTTTCATTGTTTCATTCCTTGGAGTACTCCAGCTACAAGACACCAAGCTGATTACATACAATGTAAACAATCTGTCTTGTTTTGAAATTTGTTTGTAGGGTAATGAACATTGTAAACATATGTAAAACTTTACAGTAAGTTATTTTAGAGCTACAGTTTGGTGCTTATTAAAATTCTGTCTTTCTGGCCTTTATCAGGCAATGTCATTCAGCTATAGAGATTTCACCAGGGGTGAAATATGCCTTATTCAGAAATGGAAATCCTAAATTCCAGGAACACAATGATACAAAGGGGTCAGGCTCTCTCTCTAAACTGTGCATGTCACTTATTTCCCAGAAACTGAAGTAAGCATAAAAATTCCACTTAAACAAAGAAACTGCAGCTAAAATTTAAATTGTCTCCAACTGAGATGACAAAAATGGTTAGAGGAACAAGCATGCTGCTCCCAAAATGGCTTATAATTATAATTCTTCATAATTAGCACCATCTTTGAATTTTTAAATATATTTATCTTTTAAAAATATTCAGATCTCTCATTCTCCACAGACCCCCACCCTTCTTTCTCTTTCTGTGTAAAGCTAAAGGAAAATTAAATGTTGGCAGTTAAAGTAGCTACATAAGTATGGCAACCATCCAAAATTCATACAGACAGATCTGGAGTCATCTTTACATGTGCGAAAACAGTTGAAAAAGATTTTAGCACTCTAGACATTTTATCTGGGTAAGATCTTACTCAGTGGAAGATGATTGACAGCAGCTCTTATGTTTGAAGATTTTAACAGAGAATGTACAATGTCTAATAAATGGTGCTCCTCACACAGTTTAGCCATTTATTTGTTCGGAAAACCACATACAGAGCACTGTGGGTCAGATGCTGGGGAAACGTTTTGTTGTTTTATGTAGATGAGGCTGTCCTTTTCTACAGACCTACTATATTTACCAAAGTAATTGGTAATTGTTACACAGAATATCACTTCTGCCACAGAAACGTGACCGCTGGAGATTTAATGAGCTGAACCTGTGTCAAAAGAAGCAGTTTTATTTACTGCTATGAATTTTGTTAAGTATTCAATAGTGTGTATGTTTTACTCCAAGAGGCTAGTTTACACGAATCACTCAAATATAATCCACCACAGTTTCAGGTATATTTGAGCTCATTATTAATACTTACTCCCAATTTACTAAAATCTGCATTGGGAATTTAGATCTTAAGAATATTTTTTAAATGGTGCTGAATCAGACTACATACATTTTAAAAGGACAATCACTGTATGATGTGTCATTTCAGAATAATAAATTGCTGTCAAAAGTTTTCAGACTAGATGCTGTCCCCACTTACACTAGTGTCAGTCAAGAATAAGTCTTCTGAAACCAATACAATTATTTTGGATTTAAATCCATATATCTAAAATCACATAGTGGTTCTGTCTGTTCTCTCCATAAATTAACCAGGGTTTGCTCATTCACTCTTTGTGAATTCAGACAAGCATATATTCAAGTAAATAGATAGAAATCTGTGCTTGGGGAAAAAATTATAGATGATTATAGCACTACATGATTATAAGACAAGTAACTTAATTCTAACCGAAATTCATTCCCTCTGATACTGCCCAATTTACACTCACAAACACAGAAAACACAGGCACATATACACTCATGTACTCCAGTAAAAAATCTAAGGATATAGACTTTGTTCAAGGAACACCACTGAGCCTGGATCATAAAATAGCCATTTTCTAAAGCACAGGTAGGCAAAGAAACGGTGGTGAGATTTGTGCCCCTGAGTTATAACAATGCCCACAATCCCATGTTTGCAGCCAAGGCTTTCGACCTCCTGTTAGACAGAAGCACTTACTCTAAATAGAATAGAAAATCTAACAGTTTAGTGGATTTTATTAACATTTTACATTTGTTGTAAGCCTAGTGTAAGATTCTCTCATAGAAAAAAAAACAGAAGACAAGCTTATATAAACATGCTTCATAAAAAAAAACTTCCAATGATGAAAACACTGAGAAAGTTCTTTATCTTTATTTATCTTTATTATTTTTAAAGTGTTATTCAAAGATGCCATCTAATTCATCACTTTACTGGTTTTTATTATCTCTAAGCATACAGAAAGTTACTTTAAAAGCAATGGAGCTCTTTTCTGTCGGGACCAAAATTTATCTCCAGTATAACACCAATGAGTCAAGATTAATTTTATACCTTGTTTGCCTTTGTTGCATAAGAACATAATTTTGTTTATTGTCCATTCTCCCCTTCCATTTTTAAAAGTGCTATTTGTATAAAATATGTGTAATAAATCACTCATGACAGAAATAGTAATAATATTGACCACAAATAACTATTTAGCATTGTGTTTACCATTGTGCTTTCTCTCTCTGCCCTGCATACACTTCCTGCTGTGCCTGCAACATCCAAGGAGAGCAGAAAAGCTATGCATCACTGTCACTAGAGGGCTTTCCACAGTAGAACTGGCACAGATAAAAATACTAGTTTGTCTTGAGAGACAAGACCTAGTATAATTCTTATGGACTTCACTAGCCTTTGATTTAGGCCTGAAGGAAAAGTGAAATCTCAGAATCATCAAAACACGTGCTCTAAAATGTGAGCATTCCTAACCCGAGCAAGAGGCCAAATGATCCAGATGACCATTATTTTAATAATTTTAATAATCGATGTGTGTTTAGTATTTTATGGCTTTTGAATTTTTAAGGAGTCTATTAATTTCATTTTCTACTAGATTGGGTAGTATTTACTGTTAATATAGCTTAGTGTGTGGTGTTCAGCTGTTTCACATATTCACCCAAAAGCATTTTGTGGGTCCTCTTATCATTCCAGAGATGATAAACGTATTTAACCAATGCAATGCCAATCTATGTCTCAAGATTGAAACCAGAAGTTTTTGTTACTACAAACGACACAGACAAAAATATTTACCTTCTTAATCTTTGCAGGAAATTAATCACTGTCTTTGCTGATGGGGTAAAGGATTATAATCTTGTTAAGTGACAAAAATACAGGTGTAGAAATGTCTTAATTTGTGGGATAGAAGACACATGCTCAAACAGCCAAAACCTGCTTGTTTCTTATACTGACAAGCTAATTTCTGGGTCTTTTGAAATTATTCTCCATCAAACCAAGAACTGAAATCTAGTTATCAAATAAACAGCTTCAAACTTGCATGTTGATGGCAAATAGAACTTACTTCTGTGAGTCCATTTTTGTTTTGCTAAACTGATTTTCCAGAAATAACAGAAACCCCCTCAAGTTTGAGATTTGCTTTCTTTTTTTAAAGCTAAATTACTTGGAAAACTGACACAATTTGGTTACTTGTCTGCATGAGAGAAAAAATAATAACACCACTATACCAAGTTGTAAAAGTTAGACCGGTAACTCAGAGAAAACATGACAGCATTCAAATGTTGTTTAAAAGTACAAGTATTGTTAACTTTTGTCTATGTTACAAAAACTGTCTATGCTTGACTTTTTTTACACCCCTTTCCCACAGTGACAACCTCATAGATTGCAACTGATCTGCAGATCTATACACTTGCTTGAAAGATGGCTTGCTACTTTTTGTCTCAATTACACCAGCATCTATTTTATATGCAAGTCCTAGATCTGTGACTACATCATATCCATGTCCTGCCACCAGATACAGAAGCGCTTTGTTCTGCCTCTTTTCATGCTGGAGGAGTTTTTCCTAGGGGTTGCTCCTTGTTCTGAAACATGAAAATGTGTGAAGCATAAAACTCCAGCTGTGAATACTTACCTCCCTGCAGTGTTAAAAAGTTCAATATACAAAACACCTGGTTTCAAGCAAAATGTACACTAAGATATATGGCAATGAGACAGTTTTAATATACCCCATAGGGCCCTGAAGCAGTTTTTAAATTAAAGACACAACATAGTTTCGTTTCTTTTTTTTTTTTTTAAATGAGCCTTTACTACTTCACAAATAATGAATCGATACCTATTCCAACTGAAGAGAAAGTCATAAACAAAAAGGTGATTTGTGGTGAGCAGAAAGGATGAGGATTCATTGTTATGCAAATAAAATCTAAAATATGAAGTTTACATTATGAACAGAAAAAAAGTCTTTGTTCCATGTGGAAGAATTATAGTGGCTCCCCAGAAAAGAATCTAGTAATCTTGACATGGATATACATGCTAAGGGGCAGGTCTACAATTCACTTGAGGTTTACATATTAAGAATTCAACATGGTTAAGATTTATTTTTGTAACAGCTCAGATACCCAAATGTCAATACATTGGCATGTAGACTCCTGTTAGAGGGTGACAATAAAGTAGAGTCTGTTCCTCCTATGTTATGTTCTGCAGACATTATTTCATCTTTATATTTGACTGTACTTCCATACAGAGCTATTTAAATGCCCAGGAGTATAGATGTGCCTTGAAATAGTTGACAAGGTCACAAGAAAAAATAAGGAAATTTGAAAAATCCTAAGTCATCAAATGTTATTATTATGACTTCATACAACAGATACGGATGTCATCATTGTTTCTGGTTTGCTCAGGCTTACATATTCATTTCTTCTAGCATAATATCTTGCCTATTCAGTCAGCCTTTCCTCTCAACAATACCAGTTTTGTCTTCAGAGGGTAGCATATATAACAATGGGAATACAATCTTCCCCGACAAATGGGCACGTGATCAAAAATGTGTTTGCATTTAAATCATCTACATAAATCAGGTTTTAAAAGGACAGAGTTCTGGCATATATAAAGCACATCTATAAAGTTAAAAACTGAAATTTTCAATTATTTTTTCTGAAGAATCTTTGGGGTTCATGTTTTTGATGCACTGAGGACTCACAAAGCTAACTGCTAAGCTAAGATCAAGAAAATTTTTATCATGATAGGAGATAAATTTTAGAGTCTGTGTATGAGCTTGAGTATAGGAGACCAGCTGAGCTTCACCCAGCAGATGGAATGCTTCTCTACTTTGTCCACATCTAATCCAAGGCAGAAACAGATCTCTCAGAAGTCACAGACAGCTCTTCCTCTGTGGAGGAGAGCAATTACAGCTCAGCTGAATTTTTTTTCTGACTCATCACTATGAATTTAATATTCAAATAACCCTTAAAATAGCAGAGTGCCTGTCAGGTGTCATTTCTGAACTGTAATGTAATGGCAGCTGGATATGAATATTCTTAAAGAATGCAGACACAAAGCATAAAGCAAGTACAATAATGTCATGCACCAATAACAGACTCAAGAATAGAATTCATAGACACATTTAGTTAATATGCTAAAGAATTTTATTTAGCCTTATTTTCCATTTTCAGTGGTCAACCACTGAAAAGTTATCAGGTTTCAGTCATATATAGTTAGTGGATTTTGTACTCTTTCTGCTAACACTCAAGATTTGTTAAGTCGTAACTGTTAAGTACTCTCATCTTATTGGTCATCACCAAGTAAAATAACTAATTTAAAGATCCTTAATGAAGCCATTGCCTTTATGTGTCACTAGAGATGGATGAAGAAAGAGTTATTGGAACAGATGAGGAGCAGCTGTACTGAAGCTACTGTTATTAAAGAACATTTTTTATAATCTATAGTTAGGCTCCGCATTAAAAAATAAATCAAATTACCACTTTATGTTTCTGAGGAGTTCAGTAGCTGTGTGTATACCCTTAGTCCATATCAAACTCAAATTACTTTTAACACGTCTTAAGATACAGACTGTATAACTTCACATTTACCATGTGCTAAAGGAATAGCACAGGAGACATGCATTGCTCAAATTATGGGACAAAATACATGCATGTAGCAGCCTCAGCACTGATTCTTTCATTGCAGTTGAATAAAACACCGTTTATCATCATGCTTAGACAATAAAATTAAATTTACTTGCCGGGACATATTATTTAAAGCAAATTTATTTATATTGTGCTATTCTCCTATCTGAAGGTCGTATTTTCTAAATATCTACTTCTCGTTGCAATAGTCTGCAACTTGTAGCTTCCTTGCTTTGCATCCTGTTCAGTCTTCCCATGGCTTTCTGCCCACCAAAGCAAGGATGTCAGTAGAACTGTCTCCAAGTTGCACGTCCACAGCTTCTTCATCATCCACAACTCCCCCTTCTTTATTTACTAACAAAGTAACAGCTAGCATTTTGTTAATCAGGCACTGCACACATTGTAACAAACAGGGAATACAGATCATAATACACAGAAAAATGATGATACAGGATTTGTAAGGCTGATTGTATCCAACCAGTTAGCCCTAATCATTAAAAAGATCATTTAACCATCCACACCCTTCAGATATTCTTGAATTCTGCACATTTGACATGATCTGCTGTATGCTCGTTGTGTATCGATTCAGAATGGTCAGACAGATTCATACAACACATACTATTAAAATCTTCACACCCGTGACCATGCGCAAGCAGCAAAAAAATCTGTGGCAGCTCTATTTTGTAGAGTAGCATGCCATACCGAGTTTATATCTAACAACAGCCCAGAAAGCGCTACCGAAGTAGCATTGCTCTGCTTTGCGAGCCAACATCCCAGCTTTTGCAGGGACATTAATGTATGTGCAGAGGCTACGCCAGGGGCAAAGAAAGAAGAAGCAGCAACAGCAGGCGGCTGCCAAAAGGTTACATGATCATTATACTTAGAGGTAAAGGCATGACTCACTGATCTCTTTCTTCTGTGAAACTCCTTGGTGTGTGTGTGATTGAGTATCACGGTAACGTTGGGAGTTAGCAATGTTAGCCTGCCTATAGTACAAGGTCCTCCAATAATCCTAGATGGGATACTGGCCCATGCATGGTCTCCACAAATAAAGAAAATGCCTTTTTGTAGTTTACGGGGGACCTCATCTGCAGGGGCGATACTATTGTCTGTGTGATTGCACCGTTGTGAACTGTTTCTAAACACGGGATCCCAGGAGGACACATCTTGAATGTAATCCCCCTGTAGTACTCTTACGATACATTGTGAGCGTATTGGGTAAGGTTAAAATATTTACAAACATCCATCTCTACTGAACCGAGAACATTGATTTCTTGTGGTCCAAGGGGCAATCTGGGCATTTTGTCATCCCATGTATTCCAGTATCCTATATAGTCCTCAGTAGAGTCAAGGCAGTGGCTCTTTGCCAACCAATCCCCTTCGGCTTCTGCCACTATAGCTGAGACGTTGTCTAACAGTAAGCCTACTAGACATGTATGAAAAGGATTTTGAGGCTGAGCCATGGATAGACAGAACGTATCTTGATTCAAAGTTTTTGCTAAGCTCAGCCAAATGTTATCATTAGATAGCAGGGACAGCAATCCCTGATTCTCACCCAATAATAATGTCAATAATGAGGCTATAATCATGCTTGATTTTTCCATACAAGGCGATGGCTGCATTTTTGTAGCTTTTTCCAAAGTTCCCCGGGGACTTCCCAGAGTTCTGGGACTAGCCTCCTTCTGCCACAAATCAGAGTTATTATAAGGGCAGAGGGTCGATAATCAGTTCCCCTTGTTGTTCTACACTGTACACACTGTGCTTGTCTGTTAATTGAGGCACAATACCATCTCTCGCCACAGAAAATGCACTGGCAGAGTACCCAAGCTTGGTGCTGGCTACCAGGACATTCCAAGCAAGGGATTCTCTGGGGTTCTCTCGGGACAGGTGTAATACAATGATGTTCCCAGTCTAAGGCAAGGGGTCGTGTACCTATGCCTTGATATACACCCGCTTTTTCTGACCAGTGTTTCGATGGTTCTCCGAATCCGCTGTACTCAATTTTCCATAGCTGGGATTTCTCTTGATTATGCAGAGCAGATAACCCAAACCAGGAGAGCAGGCTCATTCAATCCTGATTCTGTTGGTAAAGATGAACAGACCTTGCTGGAACCAACCATGGTTTGTTACCTGTGGAAACACAAGCATACCCTCTTCCCCACGTTATCAATGGAAATAGACCTTCTATAGCCCCAGATTCAGGATTACGAATTAATACCTGCGCTTTGCCTTGTACAGGCTCCCTGTCTACCCATAAGGATGCATAATGGCGACTGATTGCAAAGTCCATATGAAGAGATAAATTTAAAAAATTAAATACATATAGGGCTTTAGCCAGGCATTTTTGTGGAGACATTACCATGTCCACAATTCCCTCTTTTTGTTTGGTTAGCAAGCACTTCAAAGTGCCATGAGATCATTCGATGATGGCTTGACCGGTTGGGGAATGAGGAATATTGGTGGTATGCTTGACGCCTCAGTCTTGGAAAAATAATCAGTCTTTGAGATATGTATGTGGGGCTGTTACCTGCCTTTACTACGTGCAGAATGCTAAGAGTTGCAAAGGTAAGCAAAAAGTGTTTAATAATGTCTCGGGCCTTTGCCCCAGTACGACAAGTGGCATGTATGGCCCCAGAAAATGTGTCCACAGATACGTGGACGTATTTCAGATGACCAAACTCAGGGAAATGAGTCACATCTGTTTGTCACAGCTCTAGGGCAGTAAGACACCTCGGGTTAACACCCACAGCTGGTGGAGAGGGGAGGAAGCATTGACAATTTGGGCAAGCAGCAACAATCTTCTTTCTCCGTGATGAGGTGAGGGAAAATATCTTTTGTAGTGCCCTTGCATTTTGATGAAAGAAGGTATGTGAGCTACAAGCTTGTTCGACTGCTTGTGGTGTTATTTGTGCTGCAAGAGTTAAAGCATCCACATGACGATTTCCTTCTATCAACAGTCTTGGAAGTGTGGTATGCGCACAGATATGCATAATAAAATAAGGATGTTTTTTGTCATTTAGTAAGTACATCAATTGCCATAACAACGAATACAACAATGAGTTAGAAGCTTTTTTCAAGCAAGCATTTTCTAAGCGTGGCACTAGCCCAGCCACATAGGCAGAATCAGTAATGATATTAACAGGGGTTTTCCATTGTTGAAAAATTCAAACTATAGCAGCAAGATCAATGATCTGCGGAGAGCCCTCAACCCGAATGACATCTGAAACCGAAGTTTTTGTCTCAGGGTTTTGCCATACTATAACAGATTGGCCAGTTTTGCCGGAACTGTCTGTAAAGATGGTTATAGTCTGCAAAGGCACATGACTAACTTTCGGGAGTTCATATAGTGTAAATTCTTGCTGAAGTAGTTTATGGCTTGGACTATGTATGCTTAGTTCCTCTGGAAATTCTATTGTTGCTGTCTGGAAAAGGACTGAAGTTTGAAGAAGCTATTGCAATACTTGAGTATCCGTTGGCAAAATAATGCGAGAGAACTCCAGTCCTGCTTGTGCCAACAGACGTCTGGCCTTTATTATTAGCGTGGCCGGGTTATGACTGTTTTGTGCAGTTGGTATGGGAGGAAAACCCATTCAGTAATGGCCAGAGGGTCCGGTTGATTTTCATCTCATTGAAAAATTAAGGCATGTGGCTGTGAGGTGGGATTTTTTCTGAGCAATCGAGAAGACACCTCTGGGTATATTCTATTTGCCTGATGATTCTCTATAGCCCAGGAGACCTTTTCTAAGTTGGCTTCAGCCTCCAAAGTCAGGTTTCTTGGTGACAAAAACGCTGGGTCTCCCTTGAGAAGGGAGAACAGGGGGCTCAGTTCATGATTTGGTATACCTAACAGTGGACGGATCCAATTTATCGCCCCCAGGAGCTTATGCAAATCATTCAAAGTTTTCACATTTACTAACAACTTCACCTGTTGTGGAACAATCTTTTGTTCTGTAATTTGCCACCCTAAGTAGTTCCAAGGTGCTGTTTGTTGTATTTTTTCGGGGGCGATCTGTAACTCTGCAGTTTGTACCTGCTGATACAACATCTTAAGCACGTCCTGCATGGTCTGTTGAGCTTGCACTGCAACGAGAATATCATCCACATAGTGATAAAGTACAACATCAGGAAAGCCTTTTCTAACGGGAGACAAGACTTTAGGTGGGTGGGACTATTTTTCATCCCTTGAGGGAGAACTGTCCAGTGGTGGCGCTTGTAAGGCTCACTCACATTAAGTGACAGCACCGAAAATGCAAATTTTGGTGCATCATCTGGGTAGAAGGGAATAGTGAAAAAACAATCTTTCAAATAAAAAATGACGAGGCACAATTTTTGGGAATCATGGTGGGTGATGGCATACTGGGTTGTAGTGTGCCCATGTCTTCTATTATATCATTTATTCTGTGCAGATCATGTAACAGACGCCATTTCCCACTCTTTTTCTGAATAACAAAAACAGGTGAATTCCATGAACTAGTAGTTGGTACAATATGTCCCCCCTTTAATTGTTCTTCCACTAATTCATTAAGGTGGTGCAACTTCTCACTAGTCAGGGGCCACTGCTCCACCCAGACAAGATTGTTAGTTTTCCATGTTAGTTTTAAGGTGGGTTGTGCTGCAGCGACCCCTAAGAAAAATTTGACCCAATATTTACTCCCCACTGACTCATATAATTGCGACCCCATAAGGTAATAGGTGTGGCAAGCACAAAGGGGTGGACTGAGGCTACACAGCCTTCAGGACTTGATTTGTATTAAATGTTTGCTCTGAAAGGGTATAGCATGTCTACCTGTGCCCATCAATGCTTTACCCATTTGAGTTAATGGCCAATCTGTAGACCACCAATCCTTTGAAATGACTGTGACTTCAGCCCCAGTATCTAAAATCCCATCTAAACAGATATAACATTTTTGCTGCAACAACAGCTTGCATTTCATCATCGGACAACCCGTAGTGACAGGTTGGGCCCACAAAATCTGCAGATGCCCATTGGAACCAAACCCTGAGTCACCCCTTTCTGTCTGGGTAGCGTTAGTGTGACAAACGGTAAAATAAACCATTTGTGCAATGTGGGCAGCCCGGGGGACAGTGCATGGTGGTATTGGAGTCCAGGCCATGATTTTTATTTCTCCCGTGTAGTCCGAGTCGCTGACACCAGGGAGAACAAACAGGCCCTGTAATGTGGTCGAAGATTGACCTAAAAGCAAAGCACTTTTACCCCCACCTAATGGTCCATAGACACCAGTAGGTATCAGGGAGACAGAGGAGTCTGTAAGAGTTACTGATTCGGCGGCTGCCAGGTCCATTCCGGCACTGCCACAGGTTCTTTCACACAGGCTGGAAGGGTTTGAAGAGGCGACAACCCTGGAGCTATTTGTGTCCTGGCGTGGTTCCAGGCAGATGCGCTCTGCTGGCGGTTTCTCGGTATCAGCTTGCCATCCTTATCAAATTTTGAGAGGCACTGGTTCGCATAGTGCCTACCCTTTCTACACTGTGGACAGATATTAGGAAGTTTAGGCTTTTGTGCATTATGGCAATACTTCTTAAGGTGCCATGGCTTGCCGCAGCGAAAACATGTCTGACTGTTAACTTTCATTGTAGCAAAGGCTGCTGCCATAGCCTCAAACTTATGCTTGACTGACCCTATCCAGTTACATGATTTATCATTTGGACAAGACTATGGTTTTTCAGGGGACGCAACACACGTTGGCAATCTGTGTTAGCATTCTCCACTGCCAATTTTAATAAGATGATATTTCGGGCTTGCTCATTAGGCACCTGTTTGTCTAAACTTTCCTGTAACCGATCGATAAAGGTCATACAAGGCTCTTTGGCACCTTGCTTTATTTCTGTGAAAGATTTCTGTGGTTTCCCTGCATTGGGAACATCACAGAATGCCCGATAAGCTAAATTTTTTACATCGTCTAGAACATTACGTGGTATTTCTCGAGCCATACTCACCTGTTCCCATAAGGTGATCCAGAGTCATACCTATTGGGCCGTTAGACTGATCTAGGTATGCTAACTACTGTGCCTTTACGTAGCGTTTCCACACAGACTCCCATAAGGCATATTGTGTTCCAGTCAAAATTGGCTGCTCAATGGTTTTACAGTCATGGGGGATCAAGGTATATGACTGCATAACGGAGCCCAACATATTAGTAGAACATGGAGAGGAAAGGCCTTAATCAAGCACTCCTCTTCAGAGTTCCTTAATAATAGAAAAGGTCATCCCTTCCCATTTCGGCTGTTGGTAGGCCTCATAGAGTACTGGTGTGACAAGCTTTACTGCTATGCCTAGCTCTCCGGCTGCTAATGCCTCCTGCCGGATCTTCCCCCAGTGGTCATGCGGGTTGGGGAGAAACAGATTAGGCTCTTTATCAGGGACAATTTCCCCTGGATCAAAAGGATCCTCAGGTTGATCATCTGGGTTCTGACATAGGAGGGTGACAGGAGGGGCACTGGCGTTCACTTGTGTCTTTGGTGAGTCGCCACTACTGCAGCCTGCCACTTCGGCACCCTCAGCATCACCCTTCGCTCATCTAACAGTCTCTTGTTTCTGGATAACCTCAAGGATTTGTCTCCAAGAAGTCAAAAGTTCTGCAGCCAGCTTATCTGACCATGTAGCTCTGTCCCACAGTATCACTCCTGCATCATGCCATACTTGTGCCGTGAAAACAGTCGTAGCATTCACCCCTTTGCAATTCATGGACACCCATTTCAAAATCTTTTTCAAGGTCTGAAGATTTATATAGACCTTGTGCTTTTGTAGAAGTCCCTCCATCAACTTAAGCACTGACTACTTTTCATTAGACAAATTATTCCCCATAGTTCCCCACAGCTCACCTCACTAACAGAGATGACTAAAGTCGGCTCTTACTTCCTTTCAGCAGCACTTCAGTTCCGTGGGACTCGCCACCGGCCAGTCTCTTTGACTCAGTTATTCGCTCCTCACACGGGGCAGCATTTGTGGCAACAGAGACCACGGACTCCACTGGAGGGTTGAGCAAAGACCTTTACTTAGGAGAACTCCTTTGCTTATATAGATTAGAGCATCAGGTTACAATAACAATATGTTACGCATTTCAAAATGCTCAGTTGTGCTATTCTCCTATCTGAAGGTCGTATTTTCTAAATATCTACTTCTCGTTGCAATAGTCTGCAACTTGTAGCTTCCTTGCTTTGCATCCTGTTCAGTCTTCCCATGGCTTTCTGCCCACCAAAGCAAGGATGTCAGCAGAACTATCTCCAAGTTGCAGGTTCACAGCTTCTTCGTCCTCCACACAAAACGTAAATGTTCAGTGAGATTTCAAGCTTTCATTGAAGGAGAATGACATGTTGTTAAAATGATAGATTTTAGTAGCATTCTAAATAAGAAGTAATGTCTGAATTGTTAGCGGTGAGGACAAGAACAGATACCTTTAGAAATAATATTATTTTGTTAGTTGTTTTTTATAAAGGTAGACTGAGAGTATACTTTCAGTCAGTTTTGATCCTTCTTCAGAACCAACTTTTAATCACAATTTATTTGCAAGAACAAGTTGTTTTTCAACAGTAAGAAAAGGAGAACATCAGGTGAACACCTGCAGGAAGAGGTATCTCTGCAGATGTTCCAGCAGGTGTTTCTTTGGACTGCAGCTGCCTTCTGACTCAAATTTTGAGGAGACATCCTAGAAAAGCAGACCATGAAAACATTTCCCATTTAAAAGTCAATCCTACATTCAGGAAAACTATCAGAGAACAAAAAAATTTAGTATTAACCAGCTTGAAATATTAAAAGAGTTCATATAAATGAAGTTTGATTCGATAGGATAACTTCATTTATGTACCACTGAAAGAGAGCCACTATTCCTTGACTTCAAATAAATGGATTTTTTAATTTTTTTGAGGAATAAATTGGCTATGTGAAATGAGTACTCTAACACAGAATTTTCCCCATTTTAACACTTTAGGTAATTTCATTATTTATTTTTAATAATGACCTATTAAGAAAAAACAACAACAACAACAACAACAAAAAAAAACCCAGCAATGTTAAACACCCATTATGTTCTTTGGTAACTACACTGTTAGCTTATTCAGTGAAAAATTATTTTTCTTTTACAGTGTTATTTCAGTCCAAGAGAAATTCTCATGCATCTTATGCATAAAGGTACAAAAGATGAAACAGGCTATAAATTCTGTGCTCTGACAAGAAATTCTGTCTTCCAGAAGTAGAGTATCTGAATGGAACCTACAGAAAATGGTGCTTTTATTCTGTCAGATGAAATATTAGATTCACAGTGCACAGGCAGAATTCTGCATGTCCAAGAAGTTTACTCATTGTTGTGGAGGTATGATATTGTATGTTTCCCCTGGAAAAATATGCTAATACTGTTCCTTGATCTTGGCTATCTAGAACAGTCATGGTTTAGCACTTTGATCATAAATGCCACAAGACACAAATTCTTTCTATTGTCTTTTAAAAAGATTACAAATGTCCTCTGACTTGTGTATCTAGGACAGTACTGAAAAAAAATTAATCAAAATTCATTTCCCATCTTTGAAATGCCCTTTTGTGTAAGTTCAGGAAAAACACAGCTTGTCTTTCCAGTCCGCAGATGTTAACACCATGAAATAGCAATTTCAGAATCATAAGCATTATATGAAGAGAATTTATCAAAAATAAAATTAATTATGGTGGAAGATATTTATACTGTTCTGTGCTACAAAAGAGTTCACTGTCCTCTTGGATAGTTATTTCTCTTTTGGCTGAATTCCAGTATTATTCCACAGAGTAATCACCAAAAACACAGGTATATTAAAGATACACATAAATACATTAATTATTTACAGCAAGATGATGTTAAATACCAAAAAAATATGAACACTCTGGAAGGCTTAAAAGTGTCTAGCATACACCCACAGAAGCTTCCCTTCCTTTCACATACATCTTTGAAGGAAAGGAGGATTATTTGTTTGTTTGTTTGTTTTGCTTTGAAATAGCATAAGCTTCTCTTAAGTTACCATATTCCCTGGAAAATACGAGGTTAGAGCCTAATGTCTGAAACAGTATTGTAAAGAGGTGAATACTTCAGTTACATTTTCTTTGACATTGTCTTGCTCAAGTGTCATTGAGCTGCTCTTCCCAAACACTAAGCCAGTCAAAGTACTTCTTCAGATACTTCTTCTATGGCTTTTAGGTTATGAATTTCTACCTGATATCAGCATGTAGTAGACTATCTGAAGCCACTTAGGGAAGGGGAAAAACTAGTTTAATTATGTTACTGACAGAGAGTTTTAATTGGTACTTTTGATCACAATCTACTTGTCTGTTCTTTCATCCTATTTTTTTTTTTCTTTCCTTTCACCAGAGGAAATATTCTGGCTTCAAAAAGATTTTCTTCAACTCACACTAATTACATCTATGTCAGACAAGTACAATTTCAAAAAAGTGTTTGAACAGTAATAGACTTATGTGGGCTTTTATGCATCTTACATTCCGCAAAAAGTTGGATACATTGATATACTCTACTTATACTTGATATCTAATAAAAAGTCTAGATGTCTTTTCTGCTATGGAAGCCACAATACAAAGGCTGTACATCTGTGTGTAAAAATGATGAAGTGTTAAAATAGAGGTCATTGTAGTTAGCCAAAAGATGGCAATGGTCCTGGTGGCTACAATTGTATTAATAACTAAAAAGGTCTGGATACCAGTTCACATGCAATGCCAGACTGCTTAGTTGCTTGAATGCCTCTTAACACATACCTTTTACTATAGCAAGAAGCACACTCTCAGGTAAACTCAAGTAGAGTTTGATGGGGGGCACAAAGGCTAAGAGCTGTTCTTAACAGTAGAATGAATAATCCCTTCTTTTTCTAGAATGAAAAAGGGTATGGCCATATGGATACGGGCTGTGTTATGTCATGTCTTCAGGGCTAGAGGGCCAGCCTGTCCCATTGTATTAATGTAGACATTTATTCTATCTAAAACATTTTAATACGATGCCTGCAGAATGTATTTAGAGAAAATAATCTCTTGCATATTCCCACCCCTCCATTCTCATTCCATATCTTATTTCTTTTCTATTTGTTTGTATGTTTGTTTATTTTGTATTATGGTTACTTTACTTTAAAGTTTTTCTATTGCATTTTTACATGAACTTGGTCTCAAGAATTTCTGCTTTTTCTAGTCTTGTGGCCCAAAATACTTTGGGTAGAATCTGTAGTTTCTCTGAAGTTGCTAACATAGAATCACAGAATCATCTACGACCTTAAAGATCATCTAGTTCAACCATCAACCTAACTCTGACAAAAAAATAAATAAGAAATAAGCAATAAAAATTACTAAAAAATATTCCTGAGGACCATGTCTACCCGTCTTTTGAACACCTCCAGGGATGGTGCCTCAACCACTTCCCTGGGCAGCCTGTTCCAAGGCTTGATAACCCTTTCTGTGAAGAAATGTTTCGTAATATCCAATCTAAACCTCCCCTGGTGCAACTTGAGGCCATTTCCCCTTGTCCTATCTCCTGTGACTTGGGAGACGAGACTGACCCCTGCTTCTCTACATCCCCCCTTCAGAGAGTTATAGAGCACGATAAGATCTCCCCTCAGCCTCCTCTTCTTCAGACTGAACAACCCCATCTCCCTCAGCCACTCCTCATAAGACTTACTCTCCAGACCTCTCACCAGCTTTGTTGCCCTTCTCTGGACCCGCTCCAGCACCTCAATGTTTTTTGGGTAAGGGGCCCAAAACTGGACACAGTACTTGAGGTGAGGCCTCACCAGTGCCAAGTACATAAAGCAGTAGCAGGAACACAATACTTTATGATGGTTTCTTCTTTACCAACTTCACATTTAAAGTTTGTACTCAGGCAGCCTTTAATATTTGACATTACTTCACATTAAGACCTGGAGGAGTCAAGGCTTCTACTCTTTTCCTTTCCTTCTGGAAAAGTGAGGAAAATATAGTAAAATACCCTTATTGCCTGTGCTCAAGGCTCTCAAAACATCTTGACTGGGGACCAGGTTAGCCCTAATATACCATCATGTTTGTTTTCCCAGGCTACCTGTTTGCTCCCAAAAAGGAGAAAAATGTGGATCACCTGAATTGTCTTCGAGCAGTTACAGAAACCCATTTCTATCCTAGATTGTTTAGAAATGTGACACTGTTACCTGGTGTCCGAGTCTTTTTCATGTTTAATGCTCTCTTTCCACATGTCTCTAGATCTGAGAACATGTGGTGAAGGTGTTGGCAAAACATTTGCCTATAGCTCCCAAGACATTTATTTTTCCTAAAGAATCTGGAATGTTTTCAACCTCTCCTCTCCCTCTTTAAGTGGTTTCCATAACAACAGAAAAAAGTCCTATGTTAAAATTTTTAAGATCCAGGTCCTGGAAACAAAAAATAAGTGCCTTAACTTCCTTATTTTAAATTAATGAAGTGACAGATCTGTATGCTAGCTATCTGATTATTCCTTGCTTTAAGAATAAACTCTCTTATAGCTTACACAGTATATTAATCAGGAATTTTTCATTTCAAAACTGACTCATAAGAATTCAATGAATAGAATAATTGAGTCTCTGTAATAGGGGAAAAAAATCAAAGCTCAGGTATTAGGTAAAAGCCTGTAATGCCACAAATCCTAAATATGCTAGGTCAAGTTCCACTTGTCCTGCTAACAGAAAAGTCAATATGCTTACAAGCACGGAGTAGACAGTAGAGAATAATTTGAATAATATTTTATAGGATCTATTTAGCAAAATCTAAGACACTTTCCCATTAAAAAATTAGAACCTAAATTAGATTACCGAATCTTCTTGAAAAACCTACTAGAAAAGCAAGTATGAACTGGTAGAGTATATCTTCTGTGGATGTTATATCTATGTGACTCTATGTGGTGCATCTATGGATGATATTAACTGAGGTGACTGAATATTTTTTAACTTTATATTATATATTTACATTTTGCATTTTTGTAAGTAATGTCTGGGTGTACACCTCAACATGGATGAATGACAGAATCTTTGTTATAGGTTTTCCCTGTCTTTAACTAGTTGCCGATAATAAATTAGCTATAACACATACACTGAAAATTTTTTTTGGCATTTCCTTTAAAGAAAGTAGTGGGGATGAAGAAAAAGTATGACTCATAGTCACAGAAAGATTCCTACAGATACTTGTTAGGGTGTACTTTTGGTATCACACTCATATAGGCCTCTCCACAAATTCATAGTATAGTCTTTTTTACATAATGTAAGTGGCAAAAAATAATTCCTTACTGCAGTGAGGAGCTGACATAAACCAGTCCCTTCTCTTGTAGTACAGAAACCATGGCACTTGGTGAAGAAATAGGAAAACTGATATAATCTTAGGATCAGTGTTTCTATCCGGACTCATTTGCACTTTATTTCTGCTGCCTCTAGAGAAAGAAGAGCAAAAGTATTTTATTTCTCTGTGTAGCTAATGAAGGTGCTGAGGGAAAAAATAGTCACAGAAAGGCTGCTGCTCCTTTCGTATATTCATGCATGAGTAGGAATAAGTGCATGGAGAGAGCGGGTAAATGCACTAACCATATTTCATCCACTTCTGAAGTGGTCAAAATAAGGCTTACTCACATCCCACATATGTCAGGCATCAAAGCTGATTGCTGCTTAGTTTACCATTTATCAATCTGAAACAAATATTTACTTTTGGTTTTCCTTTCTCCATTTTTAATCTTTCTCTATTTTCCCCGTATTTACCTGACTTCCCAACTGTTACGAGGTGAAACTAGGTGGTTGAAGAAAAAAATATCATTCAGTCCTATCCACGGTCACAGACCAAAGGCAACCATGTTGTAATATTCAGGTGTACTGTTCAGTTAGGTCTTTGACTGTGAGACAAAACAAACGTGGAAATCATGTCTCTTTAGTATATAAATGTATGCAATTTATGGAAGAATACTGGCTGAGTGAGAAAACTACTAATTATGTGCAAGGATCACAAAATCAATGACTTCTAAAGGTAGTTTTAGACTAGTATTACTGGCCTCTTTTGAAAGTATTTAATGGTCATTTCAATCTAAAACTGTCTTTCTACCCAGCTTGATAATGAGAAGTAAATATTAATACTTTATACTTCTAAAATCAAATTCCTGTTCCAAAGTCACTTTTCACATTAATTGATGATGATTCATTCTGACATTCCTGTAAAAAATGCTGTCAAACATATAAATTATTTTGAATTCTAAACTCTAGCATTGAGGAAAACGAGTCCTCTATTCTCAAGGAGCAGAGAAACACAAAGGAAAAAAAGGTAGCAGAAGGCTAAGTAAATGAATATATTTAAAGGAAAAAGAGTAAAACTAGCACTTTTTCTTTTAGTACATGGAAATGATAACACCCTTGGTGATACAGAATTAATTCAAAATGTTGTTATACATCTTCTGGAATGATTTTTCAGGAATGAAAATTTGTTTCTTAATAAATATGGTTGCTAATCTGAGTGCCACTTAGAGCAGAAGGGAGTGGGGGATACTTTAGCCACCTGGTTAAAAAGAGTATAGTCAGTAATTTTCCACAGATATTTATTTTGGTTCTAAATGTTTTGAAAATGTGTAGTGCATTTCATCGGAGACATAGAATCAGAGTGTCAGTTGAGCAGCCAGGCTCCCTCCCAACTCCAATATGAACTTGCTACTCCACCCTGGGAAGAGACATCCATTTTCTCCTCTTGGGTGTTAACAGAAAGTCTTTCAGGGTGTGTTTATACTGTGAAACCTCATTCTGTGTTAGTGATACTGAGGCTTATCCTGGGTTGCTGGATACAGGTGTAATGAATAATTCAGGGTTGTGTGGTGATATTAGTCTGAATATCATCTTAACTTGGCTAAATTTGTCCCTTTTTCCCTCATATTGTAAGAGAAGAGCCACACAAATAAACTCTGTATTTTGTGAGACAGAAATGTTTGTTCTTGAAAAACCACCACGGAATATGACAGTTTGAATGAAGTGCTAGCCTCAAAAAAGGGTGGTATCAATTTCCATGTATTAAAAGAAATTGCATACACTACACAGCTGTTGTACCTGATCCTTACAAGTAGTGAAGCTAATTATCCTTGGCACAGCAACACGTTGACATTGTTACATTGCTTGGGTTGTGTCACAGTAGCTCAGGTGTCTCCACAAAACTGCACAGTACAATGCAGGCGTACACAAGAATCAAATTCTCACTTCCCATACTCCACTGCTTAGATAATGCCTACTCTGAAAATGAAATAATAAGTCACTAATTAAAGAAGCATTTTTAGTAGAAACAAAAAGTCGTGCAAGCAGATTGCAGTTGAGAGGAGAAAGAAATTATGATGGCACAAACGTAAGAAATAAAATGTTAAAAAGCGTGTACCAAAGTCATGCTTATATTTTTAGTTTTTTATTCTGTGATATAGCTCAATACAATAATTTAAACCAGAAAACACAACATTTCAGGTAATGTAGTACAACCTGCCACTACCATGAGGTAGGTGTTCACCATGAGGGTGAACAGTGTTCCAGATGGCTGAGACAAGGAGCACTTATGATCTTAAATATCACTTCTAATTAAAATTTTTCTTTTTCTTCTGAAACATCACGAGAATTTACTTTTTTTCACAGAGCATTTACAGACTTTCTGGAGCTTAGTCTCACTATGGAACTGGCAATGAAAGATAATAATAGAGAATTATGACAACTTTTTATAGTAAATCATTTATATTTATAACACAAACGTGTATATTACATACTTGTTTTATATCCACTTATTTCATGTCTACAAAACAACTAAATATTGTTAGAATGATACTATCCCTGATAAATGTTTGTATGATTACTAATATTGTAACTGGACTGTGTAGTCTAGACATTTTCTGTATGTGGTCCCTTGAATTCCAAGTGTACACAGGTATGTTAACATTAAGATTGAGAAATGAGATTTTATTCCTCTCACCCCAAACCAAATAGTGCATTTTCCTCTACTATTGTAGGTGGATTTCAATGGCACATGGAAAATATTCAAATTGAGAGCAATTACTCATTTAATATTTCCTTTACTTTATGAAAGCAGGATTTCGACAAGTCTGACTGACTGTGCTATTTGGATCCAACCCATAAGATGACTATGCCGAATTTGTCTCTAAAGGTTTATAAAATGGCTGGCTGTCAATGTAACCTGAAAAGGCAAATGGTAAAGACTTTTTGCTTTTAAAGACTTCTGTGGATGGGCTGGTAGCAGCAGCTGCAAGTTGCCACAGGCAAGTAATCTGATCCCAAGGCTGGGGTTTGGCCCAAAATTGGACCATCAATAAATGATTTGGGTGGATACAGGGCTTGCAGAGTTCATCTGGTGTAAAACAAAATAGAAGTGGCAGTAGTGGATTTGATGCTGAACATTTCCTTTCCTGCATTACTTCCCACTTGCAAGCAGGATTTATGGCTAATGCTGTGCTGGGTGGTGCTACATGATCCTCTGTGTAGCGAAGGAATTTGTTTAATTCTGTGGCTATGTATACTACTAGATCGTCACTGTGGAAACAGTTGCAAAAGGCGGCTTCTGATTTCTTCTGTGCTTCTGTATTTTGTCCCCACAGGTAACATGGAAACAAATCACAGGTTTTCAGTTGTGCTTGCCACCAAAATACCTCCCTGTCTTTTATCTCAGTCTTCTTCCTTTGAGCTTTATTGTTGTGAGAAATTCACTCCTGCATTCTTTCTCAGTGATGTGTCGAAGTGATTCTGGCAACATTATATCTGCCTTTGTGTTACAACCAAAATATATCAGGCCCTTCAGGCGGCAGTCAATTGTTATCAGTTTGCAAAAGCAATTAGAAAACCTGGAGTCATAACATTGCAATAACGGGAAGACTTGGGCAAGGCAAGTAATTTTAACAAACCTGGCTTCCACTTTAGTATCTATCAGGATTTATCAATGGAAAGAGAGAAAAAATCTAAACAAATTAAAATATATGTTCTTTTGGGAGGGAGACTAACTGAAACAGACACCATGTTTGGAGATGCAATATATCATTAATCATGTACAAATGCATAGGGGGAAATCATACTTCTGTGACCAAATTTTCTTATGATGGTCTTAGTGTTAAAGTCATTGACCAAAGTTATTGCCATTCAAGGACTCTTTTTGGAAAATTATTCTGTGTCAGAGCAAACATGGGAAGAAGCTTTTAAACTCTCTTTGTGTGCGTGTGGCTATTTGAAAGGCTGTTATCAGCATGTCAGGGTGTGTTGCTTTGGCGTCGTCTGGCTGTGGAGCAACACAATACATCCTATGTACAAGCTGCAAGGTGATCTCACCTTGGTTAAACCAAGCCCTTCATACCTACAAACAAGGGTGACAGGTAGGGGGAATTTGCAATGAATTCATGACTTTCTGCCTGCAATTCAAACTCACTATGGCATCAAAGTCTCAACTCAAGTTACTTCACTTCCCTTTTATCAAGTATTTTTAAATTGAAAGGTGCTGAAGAATATTCCTAAATGATTTCTTTTCCCCAGGAGCATGACAGAAACCAGAATCATGGATTCCTTAGTGTTAATAAACATTTGGTATGCACTTAAGTCAAACACCTGCTTAAGTATGAGCAAATGCTCTTTTCTTCTCTTTTGAGTCAAAATAAGAATCAGATAATCTCCCTAAATAAGATGCCTAAATGTTTAATACTTGCATGTATTTATCTACATAAATTGTAGAAGCAAAGTGTAAGGTGCTGTTCTGGCTGTCTCCCCTCTTGTGTGGCCTTGTAATTTCTCTCATCTTGTGATCAGATGTTTGCAAAATATTTCTATTTTGTAAACTGACCAGACTGTCATTCTCCCCAAAAAGGGAAAGTTGAGAATATACTTTAATATGAGGTTATGAATCCTCTCCCTCAACTGTTTCCCCCAGATGAGATATCTAGGGCAAAATATAATGTATCTATATACAAATACAGCACATATTTATACACACACACAAAATATATATATAAAACATATCTTGACCTCTGATTAAGGGAAATTCCGGCCAAAGTGGAGCCTACAGCAAAACTCCAGGATTTTCAGTGAAATATGACTTTCTTTTCTGGGCAGCTGGATATTTTCATCTGTAATGCTGGTATTCTGATGCCTCATGAGGATGTTGCAACTATACCTACACCAGTGGATTGAACTAATCAATAGCATAAAATCCATGTAATTTAAAACGTCATCGTGCTTGCTCACAGAGTTTTAGACTACAATACAACAATACTTTTAGAAAATACCCAGGCATGGCTCAGGGCACCCTCGGCAGTCTCTTCTGAAGCTGTTTTCACCATATGAATGCAGTCTATGCTATGCCATTTACCCTCTAGGACAGATAAAGAATGATCATGATCTATTTTAATTCTCTCTGTATACTTTATATCTTTTCCATATAGGACCATTTATTTAAATAAAATCTATGTTGTATTAATTTTCTGATTTTTAAAGAATTTTGTTTTTTAAAAAGTTTAGCTCCCTCAAAAAGAGCTTAAGAATGAATTTTAATTTTAATGAAGAGAAATCTTAGATTAATTTTATTAAGATCTACTGAGCTTTATGATTTTAAAATGTTAAAATATCATACTTGCTTTTGACTTTAAACAGGGTACTTCAATAGAGAAAAAAATTAAAAAGAAATTAAAAATGAAAAAGAATTATTACTTTGATCTCAGAGTATTTAGTAGAAAATTTCCTTATTTTATGTCATTTTCCTACAAAAATTTCACCTTGATTTTGCAGAACATTTCAGTAGGATTATGTATATTTTAACACAAGTTTTTCTATCAAAGCCTATCCAATCACTTGGCATCATAAATCTTACATAGACCTTGAACAAAGCATCTGTTTTTCTCTATCCTTTAAGAATTTCACCTTAATTAACACAGTCTTCAGATTTGTCAATAAGACTTAATATCCAGGACAAATACTTGACCATAACTGATTAAAACTGTATGGTGTATGTCCAAATTTTAAAAGTACAGTGATGTAGTCACATATGCAGTCAGAAAACCTCCTGGGCTTATGTATTGCTTTAATTTTTATTGTAATATTCTATTGGTCTGAAACACAAATTAAGGACTGTGCATGCCTCGTATTGTCTGTGCACACTTCATATCCAGTTCTTATGTATCACTTTCTACAGTTTACATTGAGTTAGAATTTAGTCCATTATAAATTATACTGAGAAAATAAATAGAACTGGTCAGCAACAAATAGATCATCTATTTGCTGTACCTGTGCACAAGTAAGTGCTAAATCATAGCTCTTATAGTGATCATTCAAGACATCTGTGGACACTATTGTGAGTATCAGCCATGACAAAATATGTTTTTGTACTAAAAGCCCATAGTCTGACAGTCAGGACCTTTGTTTGATAAAAAGTAGTACTTTTTTATATATCCTGATATGAAAGAAATGATGGTCTTTCAACAAATAATTTGAACTGAAGAAAATTCTGCCCTATTAATTACCTGTTCAGTTAGCCTGCCATTTCTCCTATGCATCTTACTCTTGCTTACAGCTAGCTTTTTTTCTCAGAAACTAATATAGACTTAACTGCAAATTGTGTAAATAAAACCACAATTCATTTCACTTAGTATAGTTATGGCATATGTATATATACATATACACATAAGCATGCACGCAAATTTACACATATTTTTTACTTTAAAATTCTAATACTGTAAGAGTTCTGCCCTTACATTAGTGTGCAATTAATATAACTCACAGCTGCTTTACCCTTAAGATTTGACTCAGTGTGTGAAGATCATGTTAGGCAAACACAGAGGAAAAAAGATAAAAATATTTATAGTATTATAGTTTATTATCCAAACAAATATACTCTGATTTAAGACCTATAAAAGTTAAACAACTTTAATTAAAAGATTATTAAAAGTTAACAGAAAACATTTACAAATTGGATTGAGCCAACCAAGGGATGTGACCCTCTCTGAAACTGCATAAATTTAAGTGTCAGTGCATTCCTCATTTTTGTCTAGAGAAAATGTAGGAAAGGAAAAAGCCCTAAATTTAGTATTTGTAATCAGGACTAAATCAGGAAAGGAGTTAGGGAGCTCTAAATTACTTATCACTACTCAGGAAAAAGATACTGGAGCTACTGTGGAGTCTCTAAATATGTCAGTTTCATGTTCAAAACAGTCAAAAGTGCAAAATGATGTTAGAAATGGTTAGGAAAGAAACTGGAAATAAAACCAAAATATCAGCAAGTTGCTGCTATTTATGGTATAATTTGCTTCTGTCTTGAATACCATTTGTAGTCCTCTCTAACAGGATATCGTAGAACTGGAAAATATGACAAGGATGATCAAAGATGGGACATAAAAGATGAACATAAAATCATTAAAGATTCAAAAGGGTGAATAAGGAATATTTGCTCACAACTTCTGACAACAAAGGACCAAAAAGGAAACCAAATAAAATGTTGAAGCACTATGTTTACAACATGCATAATAATATCCTTTTTCATGACATGTGCTGTTGTGGAACTCACAGACTGTAGATGACAACAGAGAAGTACAAATGCATAAGTAGTTCACTGTGAACATAATCCTCTCTCTCAGGAAACCTTTATTGAGGATTTCTGGACTTAGCAAAACTCTGCTCAGGAATTTTCCCTGTCTGCTTGTCCTCTGCTTAAATTCTTTAAATGTTTACCAGTGGGCATGTCAGACACAGACGCTAAGGCAAATGAAAGCATTGCCAAAGCCTGAATAGCTGTTTTGTCATATTATCTTCAACAACACAAAACCACGCATTAATGGTTTATGAAAATAAACATTTCCAGAAGCATCACTATCTTTTTGGTAGATATCATGCATATGATTTTCCTATATAAATTGTCTTTTGAATGAAAATAAAAAAAAACGTAACATTTTGGAAAACCAGCAAACACCTGCTTAGACTGTACATGACATGACTTGTCTACAGAAGTAAATTAAAACTAATGTCCAGAGCCAAAAAATTGATATAAGTATTTAAAAATTAGAAATTCAAATTCAGATAAACTGTATTTAAAAGAAGATGTAGGCAATGTTTCAAAGTGAGCCGTTACTGCAGGAGGATTTGGTGGGCTTTTACTATATTTTATTTCATTTTATTTTATTTTATTTTATTTTATTTTGATGGGTTCTCTACTAATTACCACAAAATATAGAATGGCTGAAATAAACGTGTATCAAGATTGTACCTGAAAAATTTTAAAACTGTCTATTTCTTTTAGAATCTCTGTTGGCCAATTTCTTCTAAAAAAAATGGGTCATCAAATGAATAGTTCATGACTTCTGAAGTTAAAAGAAAGATGAACACTAATAATGTGCATGTGGAATTAATTTAAGTAGAAAAGATTATCAGGAAAAACAGGAATGGAAAAACAAGGAAGGCTCTATTTCTTATTTCTTGCAGTTTAACCTTGGTCCAGTATTATTGGAAGGTGATATGGAAGGTGAAGTGGCAATGAAGAGGAAACCTTTAGATACGTGATATTTTAATTAGGTCTGGAAAGAAGTTTGGTGTAAAAGATTGCAGGTATGTAAGAAAAAATGGTATAATTTGTTTTCTTTATTGGTAGCAAAGTGATGACATTTTCATGAATGCAGAGAAATATCTCAAGAATTCCATTAGAAACATACACTAAAGAAATAATAGAATTAACTGCCACTAACTAACCATGAGGTATGGACGGAGACTGTGAAAGTGATATCCTTTTGGTCTCCACTGTGAAATCACAGACCTCGGGTTATATGAATGATATCTTTCATTAATAATTGATCTAATAATATGAAGTAACTAAAGAGAAGCCTAAAGTCTTGTCAGTATTTGTCTATGCTTTCAAAAAGTTTCTGTTGCCTTTCACCTTAAATAATCCATTATTTTAACATCACCTGCACTTCATTACGTATAATCATGTCTGGCATTTCCAAATAACAGTGAATTTCTGTATTGTTCCATTATGAATCCAATTTTCTGCACCTTCTATGGCTTAACAGCCATTTTAAATCACATTGGCCATAAACTTTACAAGCGTATTTTAGAGACTAACATCCTGGACCATGACATGGGATCCTAGGCTATAACATAGGTCATCCTAGGTCATAACATAGACAATAAAAGACACACACTGAACTCTTCAGTGTTCATTGGGATCAAGCTAGTTCCAGTGCTACTGGAACAAAATTTTAGTTGAAGATGCAAACTTCTGGCCTAGAATGCTGTCCATGAGCAAAAACATTTGCTTGCATCTCTCTTCTCCAGCTAATACAAATATAAGTTCAAAAAGACTCAATATGACAAATTGCTTCTCTACAAGAAAACAACCTCTAGAGCAGGAAAAGCAGCTGAATGTAGCAAGACGATTTTCATTTCTGAAGCAGAGGAGCGTGATGGAAGAAGTAAATCAGTAAAAAAGCTGAAAATGTAATAAAATATTTAAATTAACAGCATGAGTGGGCATTGTACATTTAAAGAGTAAAGTTATATGAAACCTGCTTTATTTGTATTCCAGAGATCTGCACAAAATGCCCTGTCGATACACAGAATTTATTTTCTGTATAAAATTAAAATATCTCTGATATGTCCATTCACCCTGTATTGGAATAAAAAATTAACAAGACAAAATATTCTTTGAAATTTCTTTCTAGCTTTTTGTTTTGTTTTGTTTTGATTAAAAACCACTTATTGCAGAGTTATTTTTCAACAAAAATGTTTCAGTTTAATTTAATTTTTTGGCACCTCATCTTTACCTTCTGATGACCTGAACTATTATTTCTGGGCTTACTATGGGCTTAGTACGATTCTGCCAAATGTCAGACTATTTCAATAGGATACATGTTAGCAAGGAAACAGAGAACTGTAAAACAAGAACAAATAAATCTTACAGGTACCCTTTTTTTCGTAGTAAGAGAAAATTGGATGGAAATATGTTAATACTGCTAAAACATAAATATGGTAGCTAAGACCGTCTGCTTTCATGCTATTTGTTCTATCCAATCAGTCAAGACAGAAATGTCTACTCAGACTAGAACTTTCAGTGTGTTCTATGAAAACACCCTGGCACTGCAGATGTATGAATTAAAACTATACTGTGGCCAGATAAAAAAGAGGTTTAGTCAAGTTTACAACTATACCAAGTTTACAACTCTACGTGGCAAATTTAGATGATGACTTTTCGGACATCTAAAGCTGAGTGACACAATTAAGCCCTGCTAACTAAATTCAAATGGTAAATGAAGAAATCTTCTTTCGTAAATAGCATATAAGAATAATAGTTGGGTGTTTTTTTTCAAATGCATAAGAATTTGAAGGAAAAGCAAAGGAAAAAACAAACCTATAAAAGCCAAAATTAAAAAATAAAAATAAAAAAAAACCAAAACCAAAACCCACCAGTCATTCTGCATAGTTGTGATCCACCAATTTTTATTCCAACAGAGTGTGCTCATTCTATCTGACACTATGTCAGGGCCAAATTCTTGACATTAACATGGATTTATGCTAACATAGAATATTTTCTAATTTTTACAGAATCCAAAATATCCAGTCTGAAGCTTGGCCACAGAGGTTTCACACCATCTGCAAACAAAAGTTTCATGGCTGAAGACTCCTTATGGCTGAAGTTACACTCTATTTTATTCCAAAGAATTTGTTTTTCAGTGAGAGGAGATTCTAGGTGGCTGCTAAGTGGTAAAGATTTTATTTGCCCAAGAACATATTTACCAATGAAGAAGGGTTTCCTTGCAGACAAACTGGCATGGGCTAATCAGCCGCTGCAGTGAAAAAGCTGTCAAAAAAACAGTGCCAGTCAGATAGGCTTTCCAAAAGCACACCTCATAAATGTGTTGATAATGGCTTAGAAGCAATATACACTCACGAAATCACCTTCTAGATGTTGAAATAGTATTAAATGGACATGCATGTGGATGCAACAATTTGGATAACTGTTGATGGATTGGAAAATACAAATGACCAGTAAGGTAAAAATAATTTCTAAAGCAAAATCCTTGGAAGAGCTCAGGAGGCAATGTTTAAACCAAAATTGCAGTGAAAATACACATTTTTGTCTTCGAATATTTTATACGAAAACATCTTCTAGTTGTTTTCTTGGTTTTATCGTTGTAGTTGTCATTCCTAAAACTCCAAGGTTATAATAGCAGATTCAGTGTTTCACTTAAGAAAATAGTTGCATTTAAATATAACTTTAATATATATTAAAAGTATACTAAAAATGATATAACTTTTCAAAAGTTATCACCGGAGAGAGTGTAACCTACTTAACACATGTATTTTATGTACACATATTTGGCACAGTGCCAGTCATTGCACAATCACCCCCAAAATCAGACAGCCAGTCTTGAAATCAATGTGTTTATCAGTTTTGTCAATGCTTGTTATTTTGTGTACTTACATGCTACTGTGGATGAGGTGAGAAAACTTTATCCTAATGAGTGCTGGATTTTTATGGAATTGTTGACACAAGCAATTATTTCTATGCAAATTTTAACAACAATATACTCCACCCCTTCTTGGTTATAATCACATTACACTTCCATAACAGCTAGAGCAACTAGGACAAGCATTTGGCAAGTCCTTAATTGTGTTGGTACGATTTAACAGTGTGTCACAGAAGTTGGCCAAGACCATGCAACTGCAGCCAGCCCTCCTCAGGATGACAACAAGGGTCCTGCAGATCACAGTTAAAAGGTGCTCCCAGCTTGACAGTTCACATTAACATAGGTTTGCCTGTATTTAATTGTAATTACCAAAGAAGTCAGGCATTGTTCTTTAAAGGTCAGGCTTGTTTTTCTCTCCATTTATTGTGCTACTGCTGAATGGCTTTCATCTCTACTGGCAACACATAAAAATCAATAAATGTATGTATATAACTGTATATATGTATGTATGTGTAAAATAAAGTTCTTTCTTGTTGTCTTAAGGTTTTCCAGTTTTCTTCCTTGAAGTGACCTGTTCATCTATATAACAAGTGTAAACACACAAAAGTACGAAAGGAAAATGCATGACCAATTACTCAAATTTCATCCAAATGCTCACAGAAAACCAAAAAGAATTACTCGGGTAATGCAAACTGCAGATATTCAGATGTCTTCCATTTCTTTCTGCCACTTTCCCTTTCAGGAACATTTATTTTAATTTTGTAGTAGACAGTCAGTTTGGGATTCAAAATTAAGTTAATTTGATGTGTCAGAGTAAAGCTCTCAAAGTATTTGATGGTAAAAACCCCTCTCTGATTGCTGGAACCAGGGTAACTAAGGTATTATTTTTAGGATTTAATAAAAGAAGAAAAAATTGCTTTAACATTTTAATATTGACTTTACCCTTATATTTTTGAGTTTTAATCTTCTGTATTTCTGGTCTTCAATATACATGTATGTGAGACACACTTCATTTTTAGATTTAAATATTCCATGACAAAGTGTTTTTTTAAGAAAACAGTTCAAAATATAAGGTTTTTTTAATTACTTGTTTATTTTTAACATTACCGGCTCTTATTTATGGTAAGATGACCATTTTCAATGCCATTAATCTAGACTTGAAATTCCAGTTTAAATATCAGAGACTCTTAGTATATATATATATATTTTTATTATTATTATTTTTTTTCCAAGTATATATTTTTTTATTATTATTATTTTTTTTCCAATGATGAATGAACAGCTGTTCTGTTTATCAAGATACACTAGGGAATTATGCCACTCAGTTGTCCTATCCAGGACCTTAATAGGTTACAGTCCAGTATGTATCCACTGATTGGGTCCACTTGCTCCTGCCACGCTGTCTGTAGTTTCTCTTAGAGTCTTTTATATCCATAATCTCTATGTTGACTTCACAGTGCCATTGTGTCTCCCATGTTCCTGGATTTGTGTATTGTTCTTCATATACATATTTGATACTTCAGATGTCTGTTATATTTTTACTGTCCAAGCAGTTTTGTCCCCGGTTCCTCACATTTTCTGTCTGTGATTGTATGGCCCTTACAGCAGCAATTACCTCTGTACCAAAAAAAAAATCAGTAGGAGTAAGAGAAAGTCTTCAGTACTGTCCTGGACATGCAACTGTCCATACTGCTTACATATTTGCCTACGATTAAGCAATGTTTAAAAACAACTGTGGAAAACAACTGTCTTCTACATAATGCTCAGGCACAGTATGGGTTATTGTATGAATCAGAGACCCAACAGACCATATGGGCCAGACCTATTTTAGGGAAGACAGGAGAGAGTTAAACCCCATGTGCTCTTCCACTATCTCTTAAGGCCAAAGAGCAGGAGAGTGCATCACAGAACAGTTACATAGGTTGAAAAGGACTTTAGGAGGTCACCAACTCAAAGCCTTCAGTCAGAGATTAATCACAGCTAAGCTATTAGGCAGCAATACATAAGCATCACTGCTAGACACACCTCTAGGTACTGCTTAGTTAAATGAGCAAGTATAGATTATAAAATTGTTACAAGAGTTTGTTAACATCAACAGGATTATGTGGTTAGTTGCAACTTAGCTTCTGGTGGAAAGAGTTCAAAATGAGGAGTAGCTCACCATTGTACAAATCAGTATGAGGAGGTACTTCTGTACTTACAATGGAAATCCCCAGAACTGATATAACATGAAAAAGAAAGTTTTCCTCTCACTCTTAGAGCTGGTACTCTACAGACTTAAATACAGATAGCAAAGGAAACAAAAAAAACCCAACGACCAAACTGTTAAATTACTAATAATAAAAATAAAATTAAAATATTTTTTAATTGGTAAGACATTTGCAAAGTGCTACAAACCACTCTGTTTTAAAAAGTTCTATCCACTTCTACATCTTAACTTGCAAGCTTTCCAATAGAAAGAAACCTCAGTTATTTCGTAAATATCTTTCTAATTACATTTATTTAAAATTTGTTACAGTTTATTAAATTTCAAGTCAGTGTGACACCATGCTGATAAGTCTTCTTAGATTATTTTTATCACAACAGTTCACTTATTGAAATGATGGAAGACAATATGTTATACGCAAAATAAATATTAAAATGCAGTTTCCTACTTTACCTTAGCTTACTTTTTATGTCTGCATTTCTATATAAAAATAAGATACAAATAGTTGATTAAATAACTATAAAGTTACTAATAAAAGATTGAAAATCATGAGGGACTAATTAAAAATGTCTACAGGAAAAGCAAAATATCTGTATGATAATCAAGTATATAACACATTTCCAACCTCTGACCACACTACCATAAAGACATTTAATGTTAAAAAAAACATATATATATATATAGAAATGTTATTTGCTTCCAAAGATTGATTTGGCTAAGGATTTTGCTCTTGAGTATCTTTACACATAAAGGTAGCCCTGATGACATCTGTGAGAATGTGTTTTGTGTAAACATACTTGTGTACAGAAACACCAGGAGGACTGAATTGATATAGTAACATAAACTATTAAGAAACCTTCTGAATTTACCGTTGTGTGAAATCTCTTGTAAGTGACAGCTGAATCAGATCCTTACTCTATATCTCTTATGGTAAGTAGAACTTCGTTGCTTTAAGTGAAAACTGTAGCTATGTAATGAAGAGTGCGTAACATCATCATTTCTCATTTTGTGAAAACGCTAGCAGTACACAGACATCAAAAACTAACATAAACTATTAACACAATAGTCAAACAAACTGAAGTGATAAATACAAACAGAAGTATCTGTGTTGGCTGAGTCCTCGAGTGATGGCTGATTTATCTCCCAGAGCACTTAGAAATCAGTGTTTAATTCTTTTTTTCTCAGCTCTAGATCACAGGTCATGTATTTAACTACACAAATCTATTTAAATAAACAATGTGCTTATGTGTCATTATTCACTCGTGTGGCTGCAGTCCAACTCAAAGGAGAAGGGGGCAGGAAGGACATGGTAAAGGAAGAGCAACACAGTTACCTTTGTCAGAAGAAATAAAGGGGGCAGATCTTTAGCTGATATACCTTAGTATATTCCATTGCTGTAATACTTTAATCCGTTAATACTTATTCATGCTGCTGAAGGCTTTGGAACAAAGTAGTTTGATGAAATTTACCAAGTATCAATGGAGTAAACTGTGTGTTATAATATCTACATTTCCATAAACATTGGGCCAAGTACTCAGATGTCCAAACTGGTGGATTTCCAGCAAGTGACTCAAATCAGGAAACGTCATCCCTCCAACCAATCAAGATTTTTTTATACAAAGAGATCAATATTGTTTATCATAACCATGCGACCTATGAAAGAACAGGATATGAATTCCATTTGCCTTTTTGTTACAATTAATTCATAACCAAAAATGTGACATAGTGATTTAAACATGCTTATTGTATCTTTTTCACATATTCTCCTGGCATAAGACTTGCATAAACCCCATATTTTAGCCCTCTGTGATTGATCCAAGGCGTAATAACTAGTGGATCATGGTCATCCTTCCTTTTAGAGTAGATGCGTGGTCAGATGCTCCCACTAGCTCTAGCTACTCTCCGTTGCCCTCTGATGACTGGTAGTTTGGAGTGCCCTTGCAGCTAAACTGAGTAAAATGCCCTTCTAGACTAGTGTGCATGCTCAGATTAATAGTTCTTAGATTTAGTGAAGGACTGTAGGTCTTTAGAGGTGCTGAAAGTTACCCTTTGCGGTAGCTGGGCCATAGGGGCAGAAAATATTTTTTTTGTCTTCACAACCAGATTGACAAGGGCAGAGCAGATTGCAAGCTTTTTTCCCATCAGTTCTATCTTTTTCCATCAGTTCTAAGATTCAGGCATACAGGTGAGGATGTTTGCTTCAAGTTGACTGGCTATCTTCCACACAGAAGATATTATTGTCCAGTGTTAATTAATCAGGTTAATCTGTTAATTTAAAGGACTCTTTCATAGAACCGGCTTTCCAAGCCAATCCACATCAACCCAAACCAAACCAAATAAAATAAAATTAAAATAAAAATTATTTTTGATATGATCAGATATTTGGGGACCTTACTATTTTTTCTAATACAAAATACATTGTTTATATATGAATATAAGTAGAGGTATCAAATTAATTGCATTACTATATATGTGATTTTTTTTTCTATTATTTTGCTTACATGTTTAGGATATATTTCACTAGATGTCATTTCCTCATGTTTTTCAGGCTTGCAGTTCACATATAAGAACAACCACCAGAATGTCAAGGTATTTTCTTCCCAGATACATGCAATAAAATTGCTGAATATGGTCTATTACAACTGGATTAATTTCCCTATTATTAGCTGGCCAAAAATGTGCAATTAGCCTTAGTCAGGTTTGGAATTCATTCTAGCTTCATCTCACCTGCATGTACCGTGTTACTATAAAACTAATGTTGATAGACTTAGACATATATTCATTCTTAAAGATCTCAAGTTCTCAAAATTGCCTGCCTCATGTGTGCAAGATTATCAGCCCCATATTGACGTCCTCTGACATTCCAGAGTATTGACCAGACTAATGGATATAACTTTAGTTAGTGTATAACATAAGCTTATAGCTTCTTAAATGTCCTAGCTTTCAAGACACTCCAGTATCCTAGAACATTGCAGAAAAGGGCCTCTGCTAGGCTTTAAGATTATGCTGAGCATGTACAGAGTGGGAAGATGAGACAAGAAACATATTTCCTTCAAGTTCTAGGCTATCGATTTTCTTCCATTGCATCAGACATGCTTTTCTTTTACACCATGCAAAGTAGTGGAAGGAAAACAGCCACAAACTTGTATAGTTTTCTCTATGACTGAGGCTGAAACATGACAACCTATGGGCAATCCGACACTTCCACTTGAATAACAAATATGCTTTTCGACAATTGCCGAGTATCAGATGGTGGACTGAAAAATTCATTATCTTTTCATTATTTATCATGAATACAGCTTCTTTTCTAGTAAATGAACTCAACATAATGATTTTTACAAAACATTGCCTCTCTGTCCCGTATGATGAGACAACAGTCTGTCTCCATGAGCTGTCTGTTAACTAACTAAAGATGTAATTGAAAGCTCACAAAAAGGGAAAAAAAAAAAGAAAAGATATTAAAAGTAATGAAATGACATATATTTATATAAATTCTTCCATCTGGAGTGTGTCATGCATTACACTACATCCATGAACTGATGCAGAAGTTGAAAAAAATATTTTTCTTGCCACTGAGAAAACTACACGTATGGTCTGGACACCAAAGTAAATCTCTGGTTGTGTTAAAAATGTTTAAGTAAACATTAATAATCAGATAAAATTGGTGTTACTGTAACATCTCATTCAAATAACATGAATTTAATAACTGTATAGAAGTCCGTTAACAGTGAGTCAGAGTGTGTTACTTTTAACAGAACATCTGTGAGCTTTAGCAAGACTACTTTTATAATGTTTTCAGTAAAATCTGTCTTAAGTGTTAATAAGATAACAAGTTTAATTGATAAAATCAACCTAGAGGGGAGAGCTTAAAAAAAAAAAAAAAAGCAGAAAAAAAAGCACTTATTTACCCTTAAGTCTTAAAATGAAAATTGTATATATACTCATTTTTAAGTGAAAATTTTCGAAGAAAGTACAGTTGAAGTTTACTTTTTAGTTAATCAGAAAGGTCAATGAAACTGGTCCTGTGATTACCTGAACTAAAACACCTTGCAAATTTGTAAATGCTAAATACAATTTAAGGGATCAAAGACAGTCTTTCTCTTTTTTCCATTCCTGGGGAATTCTGAGCTGCAAATGGAACCTAAACTACCAAAAAAAAGATAGTTTTCCTTCTTTGAAATGCATATTCCAATTTAGGACTATCCAAAGCTCACACTTAGTAAAAATAAAGGAACAACAAGATGAAAGGGACTCTAAACCACATGGCTTTCATGATCCTGAAACTATTATATGATACATGAACATACATATTAGTTGAAGGAAGTAGTAGACTGTTTTGTGGACTGGTCCTTCTTTTACTCATTCTAAACTCTAGAAATTGCTGTTGTAGCATTAATTTATTTCTGTTATGTTGCATTGATCTTGGTCAAAAAAAACCCCAAACCCCAAAACAGCCTTTTCTTTAAGGTTACTTATCCAGTGCTGATCCTAAAATAAACCTAAAAAAGTATGGGAAGATACATCTGTGATATTGCCCTTCTAAAGAGTTCCATATTCACAGGGCTAAGTATGTACTTGGTTGTGCACTCACTTAGGCTGACTCCTGAGGGAATATAAGTCCTTCCCTGTTCCTTCTCCTCAACAAACGTACACCAGTTTTCATTAAAAAGAAAACCCTTGTATGGATAAATTTAGACCCATGGTGTGCTCCACTGGGGTACCAGTGCAGGCAATAGGGATGCCGAGACTTTGGGACATGCCACAACACATCCCAGTGAGGCCTGCACTGATTTGAGTAAAGACAAGACAACTAATTTGAATTTCAAATAGATCTAGGTAAGATGAATCACCCAGCTTTGTACAATCAGCACTAACTGTCCTTTCAGTGTTTCTTTCAGAAAGAATGGGCAGAAGGAGACAGACACTATTTAATGCCCCTCTACCCCCATGATGTTTCATATAGTGACCTGAAGGTATATCCTGTCAACAGAAACATGCCTTTGGGAAGTAGTGGTGTTGGTTCCTGTGCTGGGGAAATCCGTGTACTCCCTAGCTCTGAGGAGACCTTTCTCCTAACCCTTTTGCTGTATCATTGTGCTTCATATGACTCACAACTAGTCTACATCATAATTATCATGTTATCTTACAAAGTAGTGGCAGATACTACACAACTTTTTTTTTCATCCCTTTGTACCATGTTAATTTATCTCCTTTGTTCCAAATAAACTTGGTAGTTGTCATTACTGTTTTAGAAAATAGCAAAATTTAACAAGTGTTACTATAGCTGTGACAATTCATTGGCATTATTTTTGAGACTGTCAGTAGGTGCGTTTCATATATGTTACTTAGAGAAGCATAGTCAGAGGATAAATTTTATATCCAATCACAAAAAAATCTACCAAATATAAAAGCAAAATGTACCTCAGAGGAGCACTGAACAGTTACAAACTTCCTCTTGATCTCTACAGCAACCTTTTCTTTTTAGTGGCTCACAGTATACATGGTGATCCTTTAAGTGGTTCTGCTGTTCTTCAGTGGACAGCATTTTACAATTTAGCACCAGTGTTTTATAAAATATATATTTATTTATTTTCTGTACTGTTCAGACATTTGAAGTTAGCAGGTATACATGAAAAAAAAGGGTTGATTAGAAACTTTAATTGTCATAGTAATTACTAATTTTTTTTGTTTGTATTCTGTTAAAATTTGGACATGTGTTAGTCTGTTTTACTGTTTATCAGGGACATGAAATGTAGCATGCGATAGTTGCAGACCGTTGAAATAAATCTTACTAATACTCAAACAGGAAAGAGGCTCCACAGTGAAATGTAGGTTTCCCTGCAGCATATAATACGGGGTATAATATAATCTGGCTTGGAAGCTTCAAAGATGTAGATCTAATATACAGAGATCTAATATAGTTTCAGCAGCTGTTTTAAATGTACATAAATAAATAAATGAACATTTTTCCCCAACAATAAGAAAAGTATTTATAAGAAATTTTCACTGGATTAATTTCCCATTAATTTGCCCGGGCTAGTACTCTTAACATAGGTTGAACACTATATCTGACTGCTCTGAGATAGTTCAAAGTGAGTGCTCTCAAAACAGAGGTGGAATAACTGTAAAAAATAATCTTCATTGTCATTGTTAATTAAAACTTGAAAAGTGGAAAAAATATTAAAAACGGCTATGGCTGCGGAATTAAAATTATTTTTGACTCATGTAATCACAACTACCTTTCAGATCCAGCTATCACTATTAATTTAAATCCAGTTGCTCTTAATTTAAATCCAGTTCATATGCCAACCTGGTATGGAAAGCAATGGTATAACAAAATTTCTTCAAGTAATATGGCTTAATCTTGCTCTTCTATGCATATATGTGCACTGAAATCTATGTTAATTTTTTTATTGGTCCATTCAAAGAAAATAATGATATGCAAAATTTGGCAGAATAAACCTTTTTTTTTGCAACCACAGTTTAAAAATGTATAATTATTCTTAATTAAAATGAAATTAAAACAACTGTAATACAAACATTATAGATAGTTAAGTTATTACAACAGGAGCAGGAGCTGTATTGATAGAGTGCATAAAGGAAATAAGAAAAATCTGTTGGGAAGCATGTTTCTTTAGTTCTTTTTTTGTTTTTTTTTCCCCACTGAATACTTCAGTATCTAAGGTTATCATGCAGTTATGGAACATGTGGGGGCATTGATAGTGGCTTTGATTCAAAACTAATAATTCTGTTAGAGTATCTCATATGAGTACATATCTAAATTTTTACTGAGCTTATGATGACAGTTTATTTGGTACTTATTTCCAAGTAGTTATAGCAGATTAACATTTACTGTAAAACTTCACACAATAGAAGGCTAGTAGCATTAATGACAGACAAAGGAAGAGAAAATCAATCAAAAAGCTCAATAAAATAAAAAGAATGACAAGTATTATAATCAGGAACAGAATGGTAAATCAAGCAGAATTTAAACATCAAAAATGCTGAAGATTTTATGACCTTGACATTTTTCTTTGGATAGTTACAGAGATATTTACTGTAAAAAAGTGCAATGTAAGCACTTACTACAAATGCATACCTAAATAGTTTCTAGTAGCTGCTGGTAAGTACAACTAAAATCTCACATTTAAACAATTAATGAGGAATAATGATTTACCCATATTGTAGAGTGCTATGTTTTGAATGCACTGTAGTCTTATAAGTCAAAAACCATGCTCAGATGAAATTACAATTTTATCATCATGTGAATTAATTCAGTTACTGTATTGGACAATGATATTTGGTAAAGACATGAATGTGTACATATACAAAAAAAAAAGATTAATATCAATATATATTATGTGCAATTAATTACTTAGAGTTCAACTTTCTTAATTTTAGATGGTTTTAATGAAACGTTGAAGTTATTTCCTTACATTTCTTTTGTGTTCAGGGGGCAGATATTTAATACCTTCACAAGCACTGGCATGCAATATCCTGCACTGTTAAACCATTGGCACAGTTCCTGACCTAGTCTGACTTAGTCAAGTAACATACTCAGAAACAATATCCAGGCATTGTTCAAGATTGGAAAAATCCAAACAAATAGTTTAAATACTATTATCTGTGTCTGGGAGTAAGAGAATTTACTTGCTTAAGCAGAGTTTGTACCACCATAGCTGGCTTTTGGGGTTACAGAGTAGTCACTGCCCTTTCTTATTTACCAGGGGGACTCAGGGATAATGGAAATCATTACTCAATTTGGGGACTTTTGAGGTCACCCTTATTTACTTCATTTTAATGCATTTCACTTATAACATTATCAAACTAATACATACAAAATTTTAATATAAATCTTATAACACAATCTCTACTCAAACCTATAGCATTTCCAGGTAAAAAAAGAGCATTAAAGTTTGATTTTCTGATTCTGTAAAAGCATTAGCAGTTTAATAACATTCCACTATCTCTTAAGTTTTCTACTTAAGATCCCTTTGAGATGAAATCACTTATATCAGGAATTCCTAGTTTCTGCTGTGGTTTGCAATCGTTACCTCTATGCAATGGATGGATATACATTATTTGAGAGATGTGATGCCTAAAATGTTTATCCTACTGTTTTCTTAACACTTGAATTCTAATTTAGGTAGGGATATGAAGTATTTACAGTGATATTTCTCCCCAAATGTGGTACATTGAGGAATGCAAGTGACTACTACTTTCAAGGTTTGATAACTAAAGCAAAAAAGGACAAGGAAAATAGACAGGTAACATGAAAATGCCGAGGACCTTCAAGGGAAACATATATAGCCCAGAAGTCTATTTGTCTTTTTTGAATTATATTGACAGTAGGTCAACTTGGGCAAACTCATACATTTTTACAAGGTTGACATTCAATTGAGTTTAGCTTATGCAAAAAGCATTTTGGTACTGGATTTGCTGATACTATGATATTCCTTTCCTTCTTTCACTATTGCTTAGTTTTAAGAACGGCTAAGAGTCTGTCCAAGGGCATATTTTTATTCATAGTCATTGTCAGAGAACCTGTGAAGCACAAAGGCACTGAAAAATCTCTTAGAACTGATGAAGTAAAGAAGGTATTTAAAAGACGATAAAAGGAGAGAACCAATGTATGACAGATATAAATCACCAGTTTGTAACCATGAAAGGCTTCATGCTTTGGTCTACTGAGAAGAAGTGTTAGTTCTGTGGAAGTGGGAAAATGAGTTACATAAAATGTGTTTGGGAGAAAGATGAAGCCCCATGGGTTGTACTGTAGTAAAAATCCCAGACACATCCATTCTGAAGCTACAGGAGCCTGTAAAACAGACCACAGTATACACAATATGGTTTTGTTTACAGAAGACAGCAAACATGTAAAATGCAGTAAATGTTGCAGTGCACAGTTTAACAAATAAGTGGTGACTGACTTCCAACATCTGAAGACACACAGACTCCACCAAACTGCCTGTATAACTTTTTGGTGTTGTGGCCAAGTGTTTCCGCAATAGGCTGTTTCCATTACTTGTTCTCATTCAGTAGCCTGCAGTTTCAATATATTTTCTGCCCTAATCTATTGTGTAGATTGAATGTGGCTGAACTTTAGAAACAGATTATTTAAAATATGGATAGTCAGAGCTGAGCTGATGAGTTATAGTCCATCCTAAATCCTCCCTTTCAGATACTTACAAAACAGGCTGATGCACAATTAATGTCATGAGTTAAAGGTATTTTATAATTATTTAAGTAGCTTGCACTTCATTTATTCAAGCAGTTTGCATAGCCTGAAAATTTGTTATTGAAATTGTATGCAAAGTTAGATTCTACATTAATTTAAAAAAAAAAAAAGTTACTTCTATAAGCATGCCATTTTGAAATTACCATTTGACTTACCACTTTACACAGACTCAAAACCTCCCCATTAACACAAAAGATTATTTCATTACTCTCAGTGCAGTATCAAAACACATGGAAAGATAACAAATACAATGAAGTGCATTTTTCATTTAATTTCATCTACAATTTCTCCTCTGCTGTTATTGTGTTTTTCAGCACACTCCTTGTTTCTAATGTGCCTGGAAAACTTTAACTTATTAATAACCAGGAAACAAATTTGAAGGAACAAGACATCCCCACCCTATCTTTAACAAAAATTGGGAGATATAACTGTGTTTGCCAGGCAGGAAGTTTTTCTTGTCTTTGAAAATAGAAAGCATTTGTTTAGCCATTTATTCTAGTACTTTTTGTTCTGTGGGCAGGCAGCTGTTAACTTCATTTCTTTTAATGAAAAAAAATGTAATATAAAAATAAAATATGAAGGCATGAAAGTGCTCATGATTTGCCTTACTTAATACAAAAAAAGAGGTTGAAGTGTTTCCTCCATGGACCAAAAAAGTACTGAAAGCTTGAATCAGTTAAATTATTTGTTATGAATAGGTTATATAGTGAACTTTTTTCTTCTTTCTCAGTTTACAAACTCAAAGGTTTTAATTTTTTAAATTTTTTAAATCTTTATTGTTTTAATTATTACTTTTTTAATGATAAGTGAACTTGTTATTCCTGTAAATTTATTAAAATAAGTATTTGTTTTGAGGATGGGGTTTTTTGCTCTGTTTTGGGGATTTTTCATTTTGGTTTTGTTGTTGTTTTAACATTATACTTTCTAGCCAAAGTGATTTGAGAAAACTAAGATACACCACGTCCAAATGACTTAAAATCTGAATTTGAAGGTGGTTGTTTTTTGTTTAGTTTTTTCACAAAGAATAAAACTTTAATACAGAATCCAGAAAATTTAAAAATTTGCCTTCTAATCTTATTCTGTGCAGAAGGTGATATCTTATCAGCCCGGGGATGCTTTGCAGTGCATTATAGAGAATGAAATTAAGATTCAGGATTTATCTCAACAAGGACAGAATGAAAAAGGGACTGACCTTATTGTATTGGTTGGCTGGTTTCAGTAAACAAATTATTATTAAAAAACCAAAATATGTAGGTCTAACTGTAGAAGATGTATTTTATGCAGTTGCATGCCACAAATTTCTTCAGAATTGAAATGTATATATTCAGCACAATGCTTAATTCAGAAGTCCTAATAAATGAAACTAATATAAATTAGATGTTAGTCTTTCTCTATTTAAATATAGAGTAATGCCTGTAGTAGTTCCTAATGCCATCATTTATGTGTGATCCTTCCTTTACCTTTAATTTTTAACCTTAGGTGTTCTTCAGTTGTCAAACAGAAAGAAAACTGGTTATTCAGAAAGGTTGAAAATCACCCTAAGACGGAGACTAATGCCTTATTTATAAAGGTTTAAGTAGAATTCAAGAGATGAAGTGGCCTGTGCCATATTTCTACATAGAAACAAATTTCCTCTCAGCAAAAGAGCTTGAGTACTCTGTGAACTGAGAAATAATCTACTCGGAGCTCATCCACAGAGCCATGTTAACTGTTTTGTTTCTGAGGTAAAAAACAGATTTCTTTCGTTATTGACAGATTTTAGCAGGAGTAGCTATGCTTACCACTCCATGATATTTATTTTTATTTTATTTTTTTGTAGAAGTAAAGCCACAGAATTAATCAGTCCCATCTGCATGCACAAAAGACATGACACACGGAACAAAAACGTCTGAAACAAAACTATGCTTCCTTTCACAAGCAATGGGGGAAATTAATGTCATCACTAAGCTGAAGACATAAAGAGATTCAAAATTAAAAATCCTTTGAAAGCTTCCAACAAGATTCCTATAATCAGCTGGAAGATAAGTAATGATCAAAGCCCTTTAAAATAATATTGCTCACCCCATTAGAACTGCTTAAATGTACCCTACCATTCATCAGAAATTATACAAGATTACTGCAAAAAGTATGCCATTGTTTCAGTAAGAAGCCCAGATGTTTTAAGGGTAGACTTCACAACTTACATAAGGTTAAAAGCCAAGACTAAAAAAGAAACCAAACCAAACAAAAACATAACACACACATCCCACCCCCCAAAACAGCTGCAGTTATAATCCTTAATTATTGCTACTGTAATACTTCATAGGTGCTCAATTGCTTTGACAAATTGCCTTGTGTTGAACTTGAGCCATAGAAGGGGAAAGAAAGTGAATACCTTTCCCGATTGATTGTTACTAGAATTTTGGTTGGTGTGGTTTTTTTCTTAAGCAAAGACAGTATAAGCCTTTTCTTTTTCCCTTTGTTCATGAAGAATGTCTCTTCTTTTGTAAAATTTCATCTTGACTGCAGTGTGGTTGGTGAAAAGAAAATAGCACAGTTCTGCATACTTCATTACCAAAGTTGCCCTATGAGATAGCCCTAGGGACGTTACCCAGAGCAGTGAGAAGTTAGGATCGGAAAACATTTCTAAGTGCAGAAAAATGTATGTTTGACAGTTCTACTAAACATTCAAGATTTATTATCTGATGCACGGTGTGCTTTTAATAACAATATTGTTATTGTTTTTGTTGATAACAACTTGAAGTGGTCACCTTGTCTCCTCTAAACATTCAGAGGTAGCTCATATGGAATTGTTTATTAGCATTACTTGTAGACAGAGGAAGTTTGCAGTGTTTCAGAAATTGCAAGCTGTTTCAAAGGGAATGTCAGCTTTTAGTACATGCAGTGTGCAAACTCAATTTGATTGTCACATTTATTCGTTTAGATTTAAAAACCCACAAGTATAGGAATGCCTATTCTATGCTTCAGGTACGCTTGTCAATATACCTGCAATGCAAAAATCTGCATGAATTCAAAACAGTGGCATACTTTCCTCAAATACTGATATCCAAATCAGACAAATACTATCTAAATCAAATCAACACATCTCCATTTTACCTATATCCCAAATATGTTGCATACCCTATCCCCATCAACTTTTGTTATTCTGAAATGTCTTTAACAATTTTGAAACAGCAACACCTTGTACCATATTAAATTGTCTTGAAACCAACAGAAGCTCAATTACCTCCACAAAATCACTCTGTGGCATAGAACTCCAATAAACCCTTCAAACAAGGTTAAACTATGTCAGCAAAAATCCAAACAAAATAATATGCAACTACTGCGAGTCATGTATAGAATAGAATAGAATAGAATAGAATAGAATAGAATAGAATAGAATAGAATATATTCAGTCTGAAAGGACCTACAATGATCATCTAGTCCAACCGCCTGATCATATCAGCACTGGCCCAAAAGTTAAAGCATGTTATTAAGGGCATTGTCCAAATACCTCATAATATACTGTTAGCGTTAGGGTATCAACCACCTCTCTAGGAAGCCTGTTCCAGTGTTTGACCACCCTCTTGGAAAGAAATGCTTCCTAATGTCCAGTCTAAGCCTCCCCTCGCACAGCTTAGAATCATAGAATCATAGAATGGTTAGGGTTGGAAGAGACCTCAAAGATCATCGAGTTCCAACCCCCCTGCCATGGGCAGGGACACCTCCCACTAGAGCAGGTTGCTCAAGGCCCCATCCAGCCTGACCTTGAACACTTCCAGGGATGGGGCATCCACAACTTCCCTGGGCAACCTGTTCCAGTGTCTCACCACCCTCATAGTAAAAAATTTCTTCCTGAGATCTAATCTGAATCTTTTTTCTTCCAATTTAAAACCAAGTCCCCATGCCCTATCACTACATTTCCTGTCAAAGAGTCCTTCTCCAGCTCTTCTATAGGCACCCTTCAGGTATTGAAAGGCCGCTATAAGGTCTCCCCGGAGCCTTCTCTTCTCCAGGCTGAACAACCCCAGCTCCCTCAGCCTGGCTTCATAGGAGAGGTGCTCCATCCCTCTGATCATCTTCATGGCCCTCTGTTGCACCTGTTCCAGCTTTGAACCATTCCCTGAACATCTCCCTCTCCACTTCCCCTACTCAGGAAGCTGTACATACCAATGAGTTGCCCCTCAGCCTCCTTTCTTCTAAACTAGACAAGCCTATTTTCCTCACACACTCCTCATAGGAAATTCCTTCCATCCCTTTCACTAGCTTTGTTGCCCTCCCCTGGATGGCTTCAAGTTCTTTAATATTCTTCTTAAATTGTGGGGTCCTACACATGATACTCAAGGTGATGCCTCACTGACACTGAATACAGTGGGATAATCACTTGTTTCTACCAGCTGGTTATGATCTGTTTGATGCACCTTAGGATGCGGTTTGCCCTCTTGCCTGCCAGAGCTCACTGCTGACTACTACTGAGCCTGCTGTCGACCAGATCCCTTTCTGCAGGGCTGCTTTCTAGCCACTCCTTTCCCAATCCATGCTTATGTACAGCAATGCTCTGTCCTAGGTGCAGCATCTGGCATTTGCTCTTGTTAAATTTCATCCCATTAATAATTTCCCAATGTTTCAATCTATCTAGGTCCCTCTGCAAGGCCTCTTGTCCCTCAAGAGAGTCAACAGCACCTCCCAGTTTGGTATCATCAACAAATTTGGTAGTGGTGTATTCAGCTCCTGCATCCTGATCATTGATAAATATAGTGAACAGAACTGGCCCTAAAATTGAACCCTGAGGAAAGTCACTGGTGACCAGGCGCCAGCCAGGTGTAGCCCCATTCACTACAACCTAACATGAATGTGTTGAATGTTAATAATGAGACTCTTTTCTTCATCAAGAACATTGCCATAGACTTTTCAGAATTGACTCCAAGATTTCAAAATAGCAGTCATTAAAAAGGTACTGCAATACCAAACCTCAGATAGAAAAAAATCAGATACCAATAGCAAGGGTTGGATTTCATGTGAGAGTGTGCTGGCTGGGATGTCCTTGGGAAAGAATTTTTGATCAATAAAAGCAGTCCTATTTACATTTTGTAATTATCTGGAACAAATATAGGGATAATAGCAAAAAAAACCTGGTCATGATTCATTTCAAAGAGAAGACAATCAACCAAGTGTAGACAAGTGCAGTGTCTGCCAAAGCAGGACAAAATACCAGCTGAGGAATGAAGTCAGATTGTCTCATTGCAGCTTCTTGCACCATCTTTATCAGAAATGAGTGACTAGATATGAGCCACTCTACCATATTAAGAGGTAACTTTCCAAGCAGAAAATAACAAAGTTTCCTTCAAAGAAACCAACTAATTACTAAATTTAATATTAAATACTTTATCAAGCAAGGAGTCAGTATTTTCTTAGCAATTTCAAAAAACAGGAAGAACAGGGAGTGAAACCTCAAAATATGGAACTGAATTTTCTCAAAATAATCAGCTCTCAGTGCTAATTGTAAAACAAGTAAATTTTTTTTCTCCTGATTCAGACATCACAGATTTTTAATTCCTAACTTCTAAATTTGTAAAGGGAAAAAAACCCTCAAAGTACAACTGCTTGAAAAACTTCACTAAATAATCGATGACACAAGAACAGATATGAGATGTAGGGGATGCAAGAATGTCATTTGCTTAGAGCTTTACACTACGGAAAGTCCCAGTAGACCAAGTAAGGTGGTTGGGCAAGTCATTTGCAGGGGTGAGGGGGAAGGAACCTGTGACTTAACTTCTTCCTTGAGCATCTGTTTAAGAACAATATTAATAATCCTTCACATCTCTCCTCTTAAACTGCAAAGGACATGTGCTATAAATTTACTGAATGTGAAAATACTCCGAGCCTGATTTAGCCAGATTAAATCTATGGTGGTCTTCTGGCTTTAATAGATACACACCATGTGTGAATTTGGCTACTGTGTGGGATTTCACACTTTCTGTTTGGGGCTATTTTAGGCATCTGGCATTGGCACAAGTCAGAGGAACTGTAGTTAGAAGTCGATAGTCAATAGATTTAAAAAAAAAAAGTCTCTGGCGAGTGATCAAGAATATTGAAGTCAAGAAGCCCAAAATTTGGCACTGTGAATAATTTTTATTTTCCCATCTTTCCAAATACACGATTTGTCCGTTTTCCCTAATATATCAGTTTAATATGCAAATTCACATAACTGAAATCCTATTAGCCCTGTCCAAGAAAGTTTCATTTTAAAGAGAGATGTATAAACCACTCATATGTACGCAAAACAACACCTCTGCTGAAAATTTTAAATAAAAAATTATCTCTTTTGTTCTGTCTGCATTTAAATGTTTATATGTTACCAACACTTGCCATGGGCAACAATTCTGTTACACAGCAAAGGTATGATTTCATTGGCAAACAGAATTCCATGAAGTTACTGATTATATGAATGGTTGTGAAAAGAAATAAGAAACAGATAATACACCCTAAACCAGAGTTCAAGTTCATAGACTTTCAGTCCAGAAATCTAGATTTTTTTTTATGCAGATAGCAATGAAGTTTTGCGTAGAATCTGGCAATCATACATGTTTGTGAGGTTTAGTTTCTTAACACATTTCCTTAATACTTCTAAGTTAAGAACCGGAAAAATCTTTTAGGTGTCGTATTTCTTACTGAACAGTAATTGAAATAGACCTATGACTAAAACTTTATTAGCTGAAGAGACTAGCTGAAAAATTTTGAATTTGCATGAATCACAGGCTGTAGATTCTAGTATTTTAAATTATACTTCAAAGTGTAATTCAATTTCCTTAGATTCACTTCCCTTTGTGGAGATTTTTAAAGAAGTAACTAATTGTAAGGTATTGTTAGTGCTGTATGTACTGTTAGTGCTTTATTTACTCCAATTCAACAGAAGTGTTGATGTTTAAAGACACAGTATTGAAAAGTATCAGAGATGTATATTTGCCTATGAGTTACAGAAACAGCTGAGGTAGAAAACCTAAACAACCTTCAAGCTCTCTAGAAAGTGGTAATTGTGTTAAACTTTAAATGAAGTAAGCTTAGATATTCTGCTTCTTGTGTGAGGACTGAAATCTGTAAAAAGCCTCAAAGTTATATTTCCTGCCAAAATTATTTCATTAAGCCATGTATTCAACTGCATAGTGGTTGAAATGACTCAGCATGGAGACACAATTAAATGAAGAACATGCATTATGAATATGACAAAAGATGATGGAGAAAAAAATATGTGGGGTGGTTTTTGTGTTTGGAAGTTTTTTGGTTTTTGTTTTTTTGTTTTTCATTAAAAGCACAAAAAAACAGTCCCTCAAGCAAAATTACATCTAGAATTAGGTCTGAAGAAAAAGTTCTTGCGTACATTCTGGACATGAAATTCAGGAGTTATCTGTGTGGTTGTAATGTTCTTCAGAGGTGATATTGTCCACAGGATCTAGTTGTCAATCTTCCTTCATTGAAATAAATGAGATGCTTGTAATAGACTTCAGTGAAATCTGAACCTTGTTATAAACAATCACCTACTTCAATGAATTTACATTTTATGGGAAAGTATGACTAAGATATTTTAGTAAGTTATTACATGCGCTTTCTAAAACTACACAGCAACGGATGTATCTTCCCCTTGCCTTGCCCTGAGCTTGATCCCACACAGGATAAAGATACTGAAATCAAACTGCTGTATTGCACTAACAATTTTAAGTGCTTTTTAAAGGATGTTGTGAAGTGATTACAAAGATTCTCAGAATAGTTCATTACCACTCTGTCTTGTTAAACCACCTTCCATAACCACCTAGATTAAGCAGATTGTGGCTCAGATCTCATGCATCTCTCTAATTTTTGGTAGTTTTTTTTTTTTATAAGCACAAGTAACATCTGTCCTTTTCAGTCTCTTCACAGCATCCAACCACTCCGACAGATGTTTCCAAAACCATACTGTCTGCTAACATTTAAAGGAATACAGCATTTGCATAAATTCTGGGAATTCCAATCTTAGTACTTTCCATACTGTTTTAATTTTTTAAAATCAACATTTTTTGTTCTATATCCATCATTTTGTTTTACTCCTCATAAAGCAGACATTGTGTGCACACATCTGTTAAATCTGGGCTGCATTTATTACAGTTCTTCTCTTCCAGAAACAGGAAGGATTAATTACCACAGACCGGCTCTAGAAGCACCCCCGTGTTTCTTAACACACAAAATTAATTCAGAGTTGACAAAACTCTTTCAGACACAACCTGCTTCCTGCTGATGGCGCTTTATTAGCATATTCTTCCCAGAAAAAAAATGCCTCATAGACCCTTTTTACCTCTCCTCAGAGTTCAATTTGTAAAGCACTGAGTGACAGGCAGCAAAATGGCTTGAATATATGTACGGCAAGTTGCCAAATCCTCCCGATAGAAGCACTTTGGAGCCTTTGTTCTGAGTACATTAAAGTCACAGAAGGTCCATGTACTGTAGACAGTACAGGGCAGGCAGGATGTTCACAGTAAGACAAAACAGCAGGTGATAAATGACATTAAATAACAGTGAGAATTTACCACAGACTAAATTAACTACTGGAGTGAAATGTTCTCAGCTCTAAGGCTATATTAACAGTGAATTTATAATCAGGTGATTATAATTCTTTTTAGTGTTCAAGGAAGTCTATATGTAAAAACGATCAAGACAGCTCTATTTAACTCCAGAGACAAGCTGCTGGAACAGGTTCTACAAATGATAGAGAATAACTTTTCATTCTACCCTTATTGAGTAATTTATACAATAAGTTCTCAAAAGTGAATTTGGTTGTTGGATACTTGACGTGCTCTGTTTCATGAAAAATTAGAACCCCAGTGAATTGCTCCTATCTGATCAAACACTTGAAAGAGGCTTCTGTCTGTTTGAGAAACTTGCAAATGAAAATTTTCTAGCTCTGAGGTGAGGGGAAAAAAAGTAAATCACTGTCATCTATATAAATTCTCATTGAGTTTTATGTTTTGTAAGAAGATTAATATTATAATTTAACTGAGTAACCATATCACCAATTAACGTTACTGCACAATATCTTGATACTGTCTGGATATGTGATTTTTAAGTTAGAAAATAAATGTTTATTTGTTATAAATCAAAAAAACCCCAGAATCTCAGGAGAAAAAGAATTTTTTTTTTTTTTCTTTCTTTATTTAATGAATACATTACCATTTGTTCATCTAGTGCTCTTTCTCTAGATGGAAAAACAATTTTTCACAATTCACTACAGACTTCTTTTTTTCCCTGTTTCATTTTCCTAGAGATAACATAGCTGGCAGAATCTCCACACTTTTTTTTTCAGGAAAAGAGCACAAATGACTAAAGATAGTAAAACAGTAAAACAATCCAAGCAACTGCTGAAGAATAAAATTAATAAAAAAAAAAGGAGGCAAATGCAAGAGGTAAAGAAACAGTCGCTAAGAAGCACTTTCAAAAAGGTCCTAAATACTGTGTTCTAAGACTTAGTGTTATTTCTACTTAAAGTTCAGCTTTTTTATACAGGATTCCTGTGCTGGTTGCTGTGGATGTGTATTAGGGTGCATAGAAGAAAGAAAAAAGTTCAGAAAAATTAATATGTTTTGTATTATGCTAGGCTAGTTTAATAATCTTAATTGGACCTAGTGGCCTTCCATGCAAAGATTTAAACCTGGCTGGTGTCACCATGTCCTGTCAGCTGTACACAAACCTCAGCGTACCTATTTCACTGAGGAGCTCATCCATTCCTGTGAAGAGGAAAGATTGTAGTGGCAAGTGGAAACTCATTCTGCGAAGACTCAAACCATTCATTTTTTCAAAGGTTATACTGTACACCAGTCGCTCTTGATTCCGGAGCTTGGGTTTACTGCAGACAACACTCTTGAAAGATGATAGATATCAACTGCACTGTGTGAATGTATAACTGATAGTACTTTAACGTGTGTAATCACTTTATGGTATTCTGACAATATGATATGAACAATTTACCGTCCTCAAAACGTCCACTAGACTTTACAGAATGGAGTTAAGAGACATAAAATAGAAACATTGTGCTGTTTTCTTATACATATTAATTCTGTACACTATTTCTCAAAAGCTTCATAAATATAAATATAGTTCAAACTTAAAATAAACTGCTTGTGAATGGGGTGGGGGATGGGGGGAGTAGGGAGAGAGAGGGGACAGGAAAGGAGAGGAAGGAAATAAGTATATTATTTCCTAAACCCAAGAGTTTTGAACTGCAGCAACACTATAAAACTATAAAATCAGTTTTGATAACTATAACATTCAATGATCACAGTGGACTTGTCACTTCCAAAGGAAATAAGAAAAAAATCTGGGTTCCTATGATTTCTCCAGTGGTTAGATAAAGAAACAAACAATGCCATTTTCTTCAGACCTTTTACAATCACTACATGATCTCTACCTGTATTATGGATAAAGAAGGTCTTAAAAATGTGTTGCATCACTCTGTCTGGCCAATCAGAAAGATATTTTTTGAATTGTGCTTTTTGCTCTTTTCAATGCATGCCTTTCAAGGGAAAAATACTTATAAGCATTTCATTCCAGGAAAAAAATAGGAAGCAAGCTATAGCAAAGGTGGTGTATTGTAAGCATGAGCAAATTCGTCAACATAGAAAAAAATCCCTCATGTATACTCACACAAGTTCCCAAGGAGTGTACTGGCTGCAGCTGCCAAACACATCATAGTGGGTTAGATCATGCTTTTCAGTTTGATGCTTCACTATAACACAAGATCTTGCCAAGTGTTCTGTTTTTTAAAAATACATTCTGTATACCAGATAATATTACATGTCTCTTTTAATATGGACACTTAAAACATAGCAGTCTAAGATTCATATTCAACCAGTCATTTAAGCTCACAAAGTTATATTAAGACCAATCACTTGAAACCAATGGGAAATTAGAAGCTAAAATGCAAAACTATATCTGAATATTGATATTGAATATTGGATATTGTGGTTTCTTTATTTAACAAATCAAAAGGCTACCTTGAAGTTCACACAGCAGAGTCTTTTGCAGTTGTCACATTTCTATGCTAAATATTTTCAGAATTCTCACATTTCATCTTACAGCATCATCAAAATCATCCATAATTTCTTCTTTCAGGTAAAGCAGTATAATTAGTGACCAACAGGCACAGATAAAAGCATATTCTGAATAGGGTTCCTTGGTTCCTCCATTTTCCTGATTTAAAACAGCGACAACACAATTGTAAGAGGGAGAAAGTTTTCTCTTGTTGTACAGAAGTTAAGCTTGAGGCGGCAGGCCCTTTAAAACATTATTGTTCAATCACCTTCTATTTTAAAAATATATGTGGGATCATCTTGCCCCTTGATACGGTTGGCAGATAGTTTCCTGTCTCTATTCTATTATCATTTATATAAGCCACTTCCAGAGTTGCTTCAACAAAACAACAACAACAACAAAAGCATGCACAAAACATGTGTGCTTTCTATCTGTTCCTCAGAATCCAGGCTGATTTAGTCTTGGCTTCTCCATCAAAAGGTCAGGTTACACTACAAGTCTTTCATCAATTGTTCTATGGAAAGGTGTTTTGTATTTCTTATCTTGATGTTGTTGCTAGGGTGGATTTTTTTGTGTGTTTTGCTTTGTTTTGTTTAGGTCCCTATACTTACTACATTGAGATAAATATGCATATGATACAGCTCTCACCAGACACAGTTCTTGTTCTGTGCCTCACAGCAAAGCAAAGGTATGTAAATTGGCAACAGCAGTTTGCTGTCTCTTCTGTGAACAGATTGGACCCCAAGACAGGCCCTCTGGCACTCTCTCATTCTGCTGTTGATGCTTGCCATTGTGGAGTTCTCCCTGGCTTATTCCTTGCTCTTAAAACTAGGAAATCTCACAAGATTTTGAAGGAAAAATGTCAAGGGTTGTTCCAAAAAGAAAAAAATAAATTAAAACCTCAGAGTGTGTTTTTTAGGAAACAATATATTATTATTCTTTAGAACTAAACAGAGGACAAGGAAGGTAAAAAAAAACATATAATCCTTAATTCCATGCTGATTCTTTTTGTTTGAAATGAACCTTTTGTAATTGTGAATATGAAAAGAAATCTCAAGTATTAGGTGCTGCAGTAGTCTTTAAAAATAGAATCATGAATTTTTGATTATGGGTGTTCCACAGTTCCAATAGTGCCACTGGTTTCTTACAAAATAGTCAGATGTCATCCAAAATGCAGGACACAGCATTCTGCAAGAGTTGAAAACATCTCATTTAAAGCTCTTTTGGGAACATTAATTGTGTTTTTAATAGTTACGACATGCCAATTTTTCCCTGAATATATAGAAGCTAATTTAGATTTCCTACTGACTTTAGATGGCTATACCTCCAAAGTAATACATGTTCCACAGCCCTAATATGCAGTGGTGGGCAAATATATAGACCATGGAGAGTGTACTTCTCCTACCTGTCTCTCACAATGGCACAGGCTTGGGAATTTGAAAACTAATTTTTCTTGGCCCAGAATTCAATGTGTGTTACGGTTCTTTCAATCTCTAATGTTAAAAGCCTGACAAATGCTATGTTTGATGATTCTGCATTACTTGCAACATGTTTATTACACAAGGAAAGGATTTTACATTACTTTTTTTTTCAACATAAAAGCAATTTTCTATCATAAAAAAAAGACCCAAGAATTAAACCCTTTTGTGATTTAGTATCTGGAATCCTGCAGCTGTTAATCTGACTCTGTAAATATGGTTTCAGAGAAGATTAATAAGGGACTGCATGTATCTGTTAGACATTTCCTGTTTTATGCTTCCACACATTTTCTTCATGTACACCTAGTTAAGCCTAACTGCCATAGCCAACTGTTGCTGAAACTGATCTTGACTCTTTTAGCACTTTCAACCAAAATCAGTGCAAGCAATAGGCAATTTCTAATTCCTTGATAAATCAACTAGGCTCTCAGAAGATGTCAGTGATTTTTGGCCTAAACTTACTCCTGCTCGAGCAGTTGTGAGACAGGTGTAGACCCTTAACATCGTGTTTCTTTCCTGGTAAGAAAAGCACAGGAGTAAGCTGAGCCCAGTGGAAGAAACAAATTCGTGTGCGGAGAAAATAGAAGTGGAATCACTGAAGTATCAAAAAAGTGACGTTGTGCTGAGCATAGGCTATTTATCTTGCTAAATATACAAGCCAAGTCATACAATCTTTGTTCACTTAAAACTATCAGTGATTCCAAAAGAAACTGACTACATAATTTCCATCATTATGAATTATTCTATTGAATGAACATATTTCATGCACATGACTATTTACCACTTTTAGCTTATGAAGTATTTCTAGTACTAAAATCATTGTAAGAGTAAAACAATATTCTACATTTAAAAGGTCCTTTACTATCTCTGTGTCTGTCTGCTGTTGAAGAAATTCTGCAATAATTTCAGTGAGCTTGACACTGGCATCTGTAGTGGAGAACAGACACCAGAAGAAAACAAGTAACATTGGACTGCTTACACATTTCTTCTGACACTAACAAAGTCAGTGTCTCCAGTCTTGTCCCTGTCCCAGTAAACTAACAATTCTGAGCATAACTGAAGTACTTGTATTACATAAAATAGCGGGACTTTTTATCTCATCATCCAGTTCAAAATTTTCCAAAACACTTATTCAAGTTATTTGCTTATAAAAGACATAACAATTATGGGATTTTTTCATCAAATGTCTCACAGAAATTTGAGATTGGTGAGGAAAAGAAATGGTTCCTATTTTGTTATGTATTTCTAGGGAGTGCACAATATTTTTCTAATATATTTAAAAATAAAAAAGAAAATTCTCAAAATATAATCACAATTTTACTGTTTTCTCTACTAAGAACAGTTTTATATTTATTTACATTTTTAATTTATGTGTGGGTGTGCAAATACATTAAGTATCTACACAGTTACTATGACATATGGAAAAGTCTACAGCATCTAAACTTTACCATAAGGCTGCATGTTTTTAATGAAGTACAGTTAACATTTGAAAGGTTCAGACTGTCTGATAGAGCTGTTGGAAAGGACAAGAGACATAGGGTTGTTTATTTTTTACTTCTTGTAATATAAACAAAGAGCTTATCAAGCTTTATTAATTTTATTGAAGGGATGCAGGAAGCAAAGCAAGAGTAGATCCAACCAAAATGCTGAGAGAGAAAAAGGATCTGTGTTTTGGTACAACTTTTTAACTCAGTGTACTTCAGGAGGCCGTGCTAAGATATACAAATTCTCTCTTCCAGTAAATCCATGCTGGAACTTGTTTTTAGTTGCATACAAGACAAAAATATTTTTTTTTCAATATTAATATTTACTTGCTAAAGGTACTCAGGCATAGGATTCCGTAGTCTGGTCAACAGGTTTTTGACAGTCACTATAAAGATTGCCAATGCTGTGTGTCCTGGACTGGCCACATCTTACTCCATCTTTGTTTAGGGTAGCCAAAATTCTTGTTCCATGATGGCAAAGGCTTTATCCAGTTGGAAAGCAATTGTTACAGGCATCAAAATCCTGCTGAACTGAGGTCAGTAATTAATACTACAGAGTTCTAGGTGATGTTGAAAATGGTATAGAACAAGTAAACCAAAGTGTTGTGACTTTGAGACTCTCAACGATATTTCTAAACAGTCACTAAGCATCTTTCATTTGATATTTACTGGAAGCTTTTGTGTTTCCACTTGAATTCCCTATTTAAATAAATACAATAAGTGAAATAAATAATAAATTCAAATATTGAATTTATTATTTATTATTTTACTTATTTTATTTAATTTATTATTTTACTTGTTCCTTTTCAAAAGACTGCCAAGTTTTATACTTCATGTGGACTTCAATCACAACCCTCAAAATGGCCTAGGATTTTCCTGAAAACTGATTCCATTTCTTTGCAAGAATGGAATATTTTCTGAAATTTGACTTAAAAGGTTTTAACGTAAAATATTACCTTTTTTTCTTTCTTTCTTTTTTGCATATTCTTCTCCAATTGTAAAACAGTTTCACAGCAAGCATCATGAAAACTGGAGGGTTCAAAGATTTAGACAGAGATGTGAATGCAACTACAAAATTAGGAAATATGTTTTCCTGACCTCACTGTTTTTTTCTGTTCCAACGAAAGCATTGTTTATTCCTACAATACATTTTCTCCTTAACTGTTGTTTAAATTAAGATTAGACAAAATTTATTAGTTTTGCAGGGTAAAAAGATAGTAAGAGAAACTAATATGACAAGGTCTTGTCTAGAAGCATGGCCTTTAATGCCTTTACTTTATAGCTAAAGAACAGTACACATATGCATTAATTATGTCATATTTTCCATATAATATTACAAGTCTTGAATGTTTTGGAGGTTCATCCCAAATCATAGGATTCATTACATTTAAGAATCTAAAATCTTCTAAGTTCCTTTCCTGCCTGAAAATAAAGTATCACAATTATTCTAGGATTGTCTGAAATACTGTCTGTTAGTTGTAAGAAACTAGATAAGTATTTGGGTTTTTTTGTATTATTGAGGTTAAATGAATGTGAATTCTTGTAAATGGCATTTTTTTGTACCAGAATTGAGCTATAACCTAGAATAATAGAGGCTTTCTTTTCCTAGAAAATTTGGCAAATGCCATAAAGAAAGTTAGATAACAAAATTTTGGAAAGCTAAAGCTAGCGGAAATGAATTCTGTCTGAACTGCAAACCTGAAGCACCACAGAATGCAGGCCAACTGTGCACACTGCAATTCCATTACCTGAAATCAATTTTTTTTCATGTCTCAAAAGTAGAAACTGGCCTCACAACAAGGAGTGCTAAAACTTTAAAGTAGTTGAGATGATTGGGAAATTTACTAAAGTGCATAAACATATCTTCTGTGTAAATGTTATACTTCAGAATCCTAGGTACAGCCTAGGAATTGAGGAAAGACAAAGTCAGTCCTCACACAATTGAGTCAGTCAGAGCTGCAGCAACATTATTCAGCACACTGGCTGTTTGTCCATATTACGGCCTTCCCCCTCACGTCAGCAACATTTCCTTCTCCTTCCTCTTACGTCTCAGGTGACAATCATTTAATATGATTATCACAGGGTGCTCTTCTGTTCCCATGTGTTTTTGCATACTCCCACAACTCTCCCCAACATATCTCTCAGTCTGGAATTGCTGTAATTTACACTGCTGAGTAGAAAACTCATCTTTGTGTCAGAATGGAAGAAACAGAAAAAGCAGTGGAAAATAAGGTACAGCCATACTAGGTATGTTTCCTAAATTATATTGTCATGGTACCCATCCCTTCTCTTTTACTAGTCAACTTTCAATGCCATTTATCTCACTAGTGCCTCCAGATCTTTCCTTTCAGTGTTTTTTTCTTCATGACACACTATAAACTCCTGTCAGGAAGCTAATGGCTTCTTGTTTAAATTCCTCAAGTTGCAGGACAACCCAACTTCTTTGTAATTAGCTGTGAGAAGCGACAGATCCATGTGTCATTATATTAATACAAAGGTTTCTCCCAACTGATTTCCAATGAGCTTCCTGTAATTACTATTTTAAACTGATTTCTTATTTTTATGCATAAAATATAAAATGAAACAATCTCAAATGAAAAAGGAGGATGTATGTATATCTCAGTTGATAGTCTACGTAATTATATTGCTTTAAATCACAAGCTTCTCTTCCATTCCCTGCTGTTCATTATAATCATTACTTTATCAAGTAGAATTGTTTGAAAAATGTGCCCATTCTTCCATGAAAAAATGTAAATTTTTTTTCTGATTATGATATAAGGTAAAGTTTAAAACTTGATTTGGATAAAATTTTAAGTAGTAGGATTCACAAAAAGGTAAAGTTCTTTATTTTTTGCCAAGGAAATTTTTTTGAGACCTGTGAAATATTAAGGAATATGGATAGTTGAAACGTTATTACACATACAACAAACTACAAGCATCATTAAAAGAGGTGTGAAAGAAGATTATACATATATATACGTATATGTATATATATGTATATCCACCTTAGTTTTATAGAAGTTGTACATATATAGACAATCTTTTAAGCCTAGCATATTTCTGGTGAATTCATTACAGTATAATAATGTACTTTCATAACAGAAACTTACTTTTGACAATCGTTATCCTACTTTTGTAGAACATTAATTTCAGTGTCAACTGAAACGTTGGAATGCACTGGCTGACTGATTCCTAAATATTGTTCGAGCACTTCTCTTAATTTTTTATATATTCTTACATCTATTTTTTCACAAGTGGTTTTAGAAAGAAAAGTATCAGCTTACCTCACCTACATGCAACATGTGTCTCAAATGAATAGTGACAAAATTAATAAAGCCACATAGGAAACTCTAACATGTATGAACAGGCTTTCTGCAGAAATTGATCTGCTATCCAGAAAATCAGGATCAGATTCAAGAATATTATGTGCATTTGAGGGAAAATCCAACTGCACTCTCTGCATGGGCAGAGAGCCCACTCTGAGGTGGAATCATTCAGCTTGGTGAGGCAGAATCCCATTCTGCAACCGTATTCAAAAGGGGGTGAGGAAATAAGAGTTGACTGATAGCTGGCACAAAGTTATCTTGGTGTTTGCCTGCACACAAGAGGGGCTGGAGGAGGGCCCAGGGTAGTGCCACTCTATGCAGTGTTTTAACCTGTTCACTTTGCTGGGGGTGTGAGAGTGTACATCCTCACTCCAGATTCCCACTTCTCACTTGACAAAGCACAGAAGAACCATATCCAATCTAAACTAGATATAAATTTAAAAGATTTCTCCATTTTATCAATGTATATTTTGTACTCCTTAATCAGAAGTCTGTTTGTGATAACAATGAATACGACGAAGTTACTAAGAAACGCATTTCAGCTGCTACAGAGATCTCTCCTCTGTTTATATTTTAATTCATTCACCTGTGTCTCCCTTCCTCTCACAATCATTCATATGTGTAAGTTTACCCTAACAACTCTGCTTTGTTCTTTGATAGATATTATCCAAAGAAGCTAGGCTCAAGTCTGAATCTGTGACTTAGTATCATAGAATCATAGAATTATTTAGGTTGGAAGAGATCTTCCAGATCATCAAATCCAACTAATAACATAACACTGTCAAGTCCACCAATAAGCCATGGCCCTAAGCACAACATTTATCCATCTTTTAAATACCTCCAAGGATGGTGATTCAACCACTTCCTTGGGCATCCTGTTCCAATGCTTTCAACCCTTTTAGTGAAAAAATTTTGCCTAATATCCAATCTAAACTTCCCCTGGCACAACATGAGGCTGTTTCCTCTCATCCTGTCTCTTGTTACTTGGGAAAAGAGATTGATACCCATCTTGCTACAACCTCCTTTCAGGTAGTTGTAGAGAGTGATAAGGTCTTCCCTGAACATCCTTTTCTCCAGACTAAACAATCCCAGTTCCCTCAGCTGCTCCTCATAAGACTTGCTCTCTGGACCCTTTGCCAGCTTTGTTGCCCTTCTCTGGACATGCTTCAGCACCTCAATGTCTTTCTTGTGCTGAACACAGTATTTGATGTGGGGCTTCACCAGTGCAGAGTACAGGGGGCTGATCACTTCCCTAGTCCTGCTGGCCCCAATGTTTCTGATATAAGCCAGGGTGCTGTTGGCCTTCTTTGCTATCTGAGCACACTGCTGGCTCATACTCAGCTGGCTGTTGACTAACACTACCAGGTTCTTTTCCACCAGGCAACTTTCCAGCCACTGTTCCCCAAAACTGTAGTGCTGCATAGGGTTGTTGTGACCCAAGCGCAGGACCTGGCACTTGACCTTATTGAACCTCATACAGTTGTCCTTGGCGCATCAGTTTAGCCTATTCTGATCCCTCTGCAGAGTTAGGGGCTGATCACTTCCCTAGTCCTGCTGGCCCCAATGTTTCTGATATAAGCCAGGGTGCTGTTGGCCTTCTTTGCTATCTGAGCACACTGCTGGCTCATACTCAGCTGGCTGTTGACTAACACTACCAGGTTCTTTTCCACCAGGCAACTTTCCAGCCACTGTTCCCCAAAACTGTAGTGCTGCATAGGGTTGTTGTGACCCAAGCGCAGGACCTGGCACTTGACCTTATTGAACCTCATACAGTTGTCCTTGGCGCATCAGTTTAGCCTATTCTGATCCCTCTGCAGAGTTATCCAACCCTCAAGCAGATCAACAGTCCCACACAACTTGGTTTCACCTACTAATTTACTGAGGGTGCACTCAATCCCCTCATCCAGACGATTAATAAAGGTATTAAAGAGAACTGACTCCACAACTGAGCCCTGGGGTATTCCACTTGTGACTGGCCATCAGCTGGCTTTCACTCCATTTACCATAACTCTTTTGGCCGGGCCATTTGACTATTTTTTTTACCTAGTAAAGAGTATGTATATTTTTTTATGCAGCAAAGATTATGTAAGTTTTTTACCCAGAGAAGAGTACACACACTTGAATTAAGAACAGGCCTGTGACTGAACATGACCCCATTCAAGTCCAGTGGTCCCAAAATTAATTATTTGCTTGACATTTTGCAGTACATTCATACCATCTATGTTAGGTGCTAAAGTTACATCAGTTCTTGTCAACAGATAGAGTTCCTTGCAGAAGGCAATTTCAGGCAAGAGATAAATATATTTGTTCTCAATCAACTGTCATAAAAATACCGTCCTTTTCACAAGATAGATAGAGAGCCCAGAAAAACTTATTTTGATAGAAAGAAATATTTCAAAAATTGTATGATGCTAGTAGTGTCTTGAATTGCATCAGTTATGTCTTGTGTTTCTCCAGTGTTAAGCCAGAATTCATTGACACACTTTTATAGACAGTTATTTCAATATTTCAAAATGTTACCACGACCAAATTCAATACCAGCTGGATTTGAGCTTCTGTGTGAAGCACCTCTTGTTCAGCATTTCAGGTACATTAATGTGAACATAAGAAGACTAAGCTGAAAAAAAATGCATATGGAAAAGAAGAAAATTCAAGTCCTGATTTCTGTAACTTCTGAGTAAAATTATGGTCCCCCTCTTGTTAGTCATCAGATGGAACAACATTGAAAAAATATCAGGAAAGTCTTCTCATGACTGCAGTCCTCCAATGGTGAAAAAAAAACAGTACAGGTTTAGAACACTAAAAAAGCTGACACTGTAAGGAGTAGGAAAAAGGATGAAGGATAATCTCCTCTTGAAAAGGAAATAAATAATCTTCCTCTTGAGGGAAAGAATCAGGAACTCATTCTAATTTTATTCCTTATCCATACTCTTGTCCTTCCTTAACAGGTAATACCTATTGCTGTGCATAACAACACTGACATTGTACTCTCCAAGGCACTGTTCATCACTCTTTACCTTTCAGCAGACTAACCACCTGACACTGTTTCTGATCATTTACAGATATGTTATTTTCCATCAGACTTATAAGCATTAAAAAAAAAAATAAATTTCTTCATTCAACAGGAATTAAATGTATTTCAAAAGTAAAAACATTAATTGAAAAAAAAAAACAAACACTGAGAATTTTTTTGATTAATAATACAATCACTAACATTATTTTTCTTTGTAATAATCACTGAGGGATGCAAAAAAATAGCTACTTCTACTGGTTTTGGTTTTGAAACCTACTTCAAAAACAATAAATATAAAAAAGTCATGGTTATTTTTTTCAGTTTAAATAGAAACATACATTCTTAAAAGAGCCCAAAGTACTGTCTATTTCCAGATCATTTGTTTTTCTTACAAGCAGGAATATGTGTGAAGATAAACAGACAGAGAGAAAAAGGAAGAGAAAGGGAGAGAGAGAGGAAAGAAGTGGAAAAGAAGGAGATGGAGAATACGAACATTCACTCATTATCATGCATAATAAATGTACATAGAAAAAGTGTTTTGGGGAAAAACATCTATCAGTTTCTTTTATATTTTCACAGTCAACTTAATTTCACTCCAAATGCCTATTTGGGTTTGGGCCAAACTGGCCACTGAATTCCATGCAACCTTAGGACAAATTACAAACAATCAGGTCTTATGTTTCTGGGAGCAACCAGTGTCTGAATAATATGTTGTTAATTTCAGAGAGTTCAGTTAGTTAGAAGAGGCTTAGCTGCAAAGTAAAATTACTGAACAGAAAATTGGTTCTGTTTTACCTCAAACCAGGACACTATATATGTATGTATATACATACTTATACATGAAGATATTCTTTGCAGTTTTGGTCCTATTACCTCTTTTCCTTTTTTCTTTTTTGAAATAAGTGCAACAGTACAACAAAATGTCAAAATAAAAACATCTTTGCCAGAACAGGCCGTGTGTGCTTACCTTTTACAGACGAATCTTAGGAGTGTCCAGTAGCAAAGCATGTTTCCAGACCTATATATTTTGACAGCAGACTTTTCAGGAGTTTACTGATATTTCTGGGTTGGACATGTGCTGTCCAAACAGTCCACTCTGTTATCTGTGTGCTAACATGAAATTAAACATTATTCATGTTTCCACATTCATTGTCTAGACACTTACGTAGGAATTGCAGCTGATTTAGTAGTGATCCTTCAATCTGTAAACAGACATGGCTCTGGATGCTTAGTAGTGGTGATTTGTGCTAATTTATAGTCAAATGCAACTTCAATTTATAAAGAGGAGAAACATTGTAAAATAGAAGAAAACTGACAGTTTTAGTGATCCTGTTAAAATTTACCTTCTAATTTTTCCCCTCTACAGTCATTCCTTGTACGTTTGAAACTAGCTTAAAGCCACAGCTGTATTAAAAATTCATATCAGGCATTCTGGGAGTTTTTTTCTACTTTTATGTCCTGATTTAGGGTAATGGAGAGAAATGATATTCCTGTGTTGTCAAAACATTCTGGTGTTGAATTCTGACTCTCTCTTCTGTGATACATTTCCTGTTTTATTCAGATGATCCACAGAAGGCAGATTTACATCCTGAACAAAATGGAGGTGGAAAGTGTAGTGACCATGATCCTGCCTTGGTTTATAATCCCAATCCCCTTTGAAGAGTTCCTGCTCTTTATAAAGAGAAGCCATTTTGTCCATTGTTCAACTAAAGAACACTTGACACAGAGACTGTTAAAGTAGTGAAAAATAAATTAGCCATTTGAGATTAAACAAATGAATAATAATTAATAACAGTAATAATTATTATTATGCTACTAACAAAGTGAAAACTGAAAACAATATTTTTTCTTAAAATTTTGTTTCTACCAAAATTTATTAATTTTCTAAAGACATAGATTGAAAAGCACATCTAGTTTCATTGGGGGAAAAAAACCACAACAAACCACAACACCACCACCAAATTAAAAAGTCTGTTTGATTGCTACTAAAACTAATTTTAAAATATACAGGCATTTTCAAGTTAAATAATTAAAAAATTATCATTTGCTTTTTATCATCCATAAGTATTAACTGCATGAAGATTAATGATGCCACTTTACCTCAAGCTGCAATTTTACTTCTATGTTTGTCAATTATTTTGTTCAAATTCTTCATAGTATTTAGATTTTATGTCATATTCAAGCTGGGGAAAAGAGGTCATAGAAGAGAAAATGCTAAGTGGAACATTTGGCAGAAGGATAGTACCAAATTGTTAATGTCTTCCATATTAGTCATATGATTGCAGAAGTCCTACCAGAAACTCAGATGTCACAACATACATCTGAAAGAGAATTGGCAAGTCTGGTTTTGCTTCCTTGACTGCATCTTTCCTATCTTCCTTATATTTTGCCTCTTTTGTTTCTTAAATTCCCTCCTCTTTCACCCACATAGCACATCAGAAATATTTTCTGTATCTGCCCTCAATGAAAATTTAGTAGGATGGCAAGACACAATAAATGTTTAAACCTAGTACAACTTCTCTATACCTTACATTTCATTTGCTTCTTGTGCACAGCCCCTTAAGATGAGTTACTTCTAACATTGAAATGTGATGAACGTCACACTACCACTTATTTTTGAATCAAGTCATGATATTTTGTTGTATGCAAGCCTCAGCTGAGCTACTCTTTCTGGTAATGTGGTTAGAATAAATTATACTCTAGTTGCCTACAACTGCAAATATTTTCTTATGCTTTTTCTTAGTACGCCAGTCAGCACTATCTTCTCACCACTTTCAGTTTCTTTCTAAACAATTTCCATCTCTCCAGCTGATAAAAAGACCTGGTTTAATTACTACTCTGTCCTTCAGAGCTCATTAGTGTCTATTATCAACTGATACCTAGTACCAAAGATGCAAGGGTGTTATTTTTTTAAAATGTATTTTTATTCAAAATAGCAACAAAACCACATCTGTTTTCTCTATTTTTGGAGCAAGAATATGGATTAAATTGGATGCTTTTTCTTTATAGAAACTTTTGTTTTGTTTTGTTTTAATTTAAACATACTCTTTAAAAATTTAAAAACCTCCTGTTAAAAGGCTACATCCTGCAATATTAAAAGAATTTACAGCACGTCTGTGTATGTATTCTCTGTATATATTCTCTGTTACTTATGGTAACTGAACCTTGACAAGAATTTATTTACTTGCTAGACTGACTTCAGTTATGCATTAGAACATGTGAGACTATATAGGTATTGGGATACTAGTGTGAAATACATCTAATGAAGCAGTAAAGCCACATTCTAAATCTCTGCATGTGACTTGGTTAGTTGTTCTGTTCTGTTTTACTCCATGGAAAGGCAAAGCATATTTGGATGTGGTTCATCTAAAATAGGTCACATGAATTAAGACCTATACAAGATGTGTAAAGACAATAATATATTTTCTAAGATATGCATGTGATAAAGATAATAAATTGAAAGGACTTTCTTGGAAGTTATTTTGGTTTTACCTATAAAAAATCTTTTCTTTCATTAAACCAGCCAGTTGAGCAGATAAACGCATCTTTCACTTGACAAGTGTGGCACCATGCACATTTCTTTCTCACCAACTGGAATGGCACAGTACCGCTAACACACCTTAAAAGCACTGGATTTTGCCATCAGGCTGAGACCTATTGTCTGTCTATTCTGGTATCTTGGCCTTGATAATTAAGATTTGTACATCTTTCAGACTTTTTAGATGGGGTATACAAATCTCTGCAGTAGATTTACCCTAAGTATACATACCACAAGGTATGTATACTTCCTTTTATTGTCAATATTTAAAGGACAGCTTCCTTTCAGAAAAGAGAGTTTTCTTTATCTTTTACTTAAGGACTCAATTGCAGCACACTGTTGACCTCAGTTTCAGCACAGATTTTGACATGTTTTGACCCAATGCCTTTACGGATGCTAAATAGCTTGATTTACAGAGCTTAGAATAACAGCATATGACAAAAATCTTCATGTATCCCCTTTTCACAGGTTTTCATATCAAGCAGTTCAGTATGTATTGAACATCAGTACTACTGGAAGAAAATAAATAAAACAGGAAGCATATAAAACCACAAAGAATGCTAGTAATATTTCAGTCATTTGTATGCAAGCAACCTGTCAAAATGTCAGTGTACAGTATCTTCCAAGACCTATAATAAAGTGATAGATTTGCAATTTTCTCAGCGCAAGGCTAAGTGCAGATTAATGATATGAAAGAAAATGAAAATAACTTTTTAAACAGGGAAAAAAACCACATTCAGAATGACAAAAGAAATTATACATTAAATTTTGCAGTTTTAGAAAAATATAATAAATTGTAAGAGACTTCTTTCCTGGCTTAAGTAACATGGAAAACCTGTACCTCCCAAGTATGTATTTGTTCACAAATCAGGCTCCATTAAGATCATCCTTTTTGGCAGTGTCACAACTAGGTGCACAGATGTACTTTCAACAGTTTCAATTTCTTGCTGACAAAAAGAGAAGAGCCACCTGAAGTTGCTCATTGAAGTAAAAACTAATTTTAGATTCATATTGATTATGTAAAGATGACCAGAAAACTATAATCATTTCTTCTGAATGCTTTAGGGAGAATGAAGAAATCTGAAGCTCTTAGGAGACCATGTATGGACCAGGAGATATACTACATAATATCATTAGCTGAGAATCACAGAGGATGGAAGGGACCTCTGGGGGCCATCTTGTCCTGATCAAGCAAGATCACCTAGAGACGGTTGCCCAGGACTTTGTCTAGATGGCTTTTTAAATATCTCTAAGGATGGAGACTCCACAACTTGTTGTCCATCAGGAAGTAGCCAGTAGCCCCCTGTGTGTACTGATACATGGAGTTATTTATGCACCGTGGTTTGCTTGGGTACGTGTAGGACTTTGCACTTACCCTTGTTGAACTTCATGAAGTTCCTGTCAACTCTTTTCTCCAGACTGTTGAGGTCCATCTGAACAGCAGCATGACCCTCTGGAATATCTGCCTTCCTCTCAGTTTTGCGTCATCAACAAAACTGTTGAGTGTACACTATGGTCCATCATCCAAACCATCAAGTAATATGTTGAAACTTAACTTTTTCAAAAGAACTTTATTGACACCTGTCAATTTAATATACATACACTGATAAACAGACTGATCAGTTCAATATTTGTAATGATTATTTCTGTTGAGGATAAGTGACTGTATATGCTTTGAGACTATTTCAGCTATGTTTTTCCATTAATTTTTTCATACCACTCGTGTCTATATTTCACTTTCAGCTCAGATGCATGCTTTTCTGCTTAAGTAATTTACTTTTGATTTCTCAGTAACACAGACAAATAAGTTACAGAAGCTTTTATATGCAGGTTGTTTGTAAAATCATTATAAATAGTTAGGTATAGCACATTCCCCCCAAACATTATGCTTTTGTTAATAGATTTATTTTACTGACCTTCATTTTAATTGCTTACTGCCATAGCCTTTACTAAAATTGCGTGGGCAACCTTTAAAAATAATAGTACCGATGTCAATCACCGAAAACCAACATACAAAAACCTTCTGCAAAATGATCAATTAAGGCCTAAGTACAAATGCAATGCAGCTAAGGAGACTGGCTGAATTTACAGCCTCCAAAGCAAAGTATACAATTAGCTTCAAATGCCAAACTTCACATGCCACTAAAGTGGCTGCACATTAAAAACAACAACAAAAAATCTTGGTAAATTCTGCATTCACGATGAATAGACTTAAGAATTTTGGTGAACAAAAGCTATTCTGCTACACTCATTTGCAAAGGATGTAATTAGTTGTTCTTTCAGTTTCCTGGATAAAGATGGCACATATGAAAAATAATAGGCTGTCAATACCCAAAAGGGTTAGAAGTATAATTTTAACAAAAGAATATATTTAGGACAACAACAACAGATTTTAGCTGAATATCTGTAGTGTTTTAGAAGATTTTATACGAAGAAAGATGTACTTGGAATTCTTTTGATATGTGATATTTCTGCCTTGTTTATTTTTAGCCATCTTGTTCTAAAAATGTCTACAAAGACAGTAGCATTTTGCTATTGTATTTGCTGCAGTTTTAGGGCCACAAACTTATTACGGAGAAAATTCACCTACAAGTTAAAGAATGTTAGAGACGGCTTTGTGTGAACACATACATACACACCCCAGATACTTTAAAAGTTTACTTGTTGAAATCCATATCTGCATACATATATTCTAATTCATGCCATTCTGTGTCCATATCTGTGACAAATTAGAAGTAAAATAAGTCTAAAGTAGGAATAAAGATGATTTCTGCCCAGATTTTAATTACAGTTAATATTATTGTGCATTTATATTCAAGATTCTATATTAAAAACACATCATTGCAATTCCTAATTAAAAACTACCTAATTATTAAGGCCACCAAAAGATAGTCTTTTTATTTCAATTATTTTTGCTCCCATGATTTTGCAGCTATATTCCTCAAAGTAAATATAAACTAAATACAAATGGTTGTTTTCATATATGGTCATGGGTGAGCAGAGATAGCAATTTCCAAAATTTGCCTTTTTTTCTAGTGAAATTTTTGAATTCTTAGCATAGAACAGAAGAACATTGGAAATGTCATAGCTCCAAAACTTCACAGATTTCAGAGTAAAATGTCTTGCCTGCCTCTTGCAGATTGCTATTATTGACTGTAGAAAGACAAAGAAAGATTGTAAAGGGCACAAAATGCCTCTCAAAAGAAGTTTAAAAGTCTTAAATGACTTTGTTATGTCTACAGGGAGATGACCAGATCATGCTAGGGAGATGACTTGTCCCTGGCTTGAGGCCATGCTGTGGAACAGAATGTGAGGAGCTCCTGGAGACATGCTACAACAAACTGGCAGTGGACATGCACACGACCATGCTGACAGATGTTAATAATAACATCATGATGAAAAGTTGGATGTCATAGGTGGACAAGGGGGAGTTACTTGAGAAATACCTTTACAGATAGCTGTGGAGGGGTGGGGGGAACTATAATTCTATATAGAACAGTTCTGTCATGTAGTTCTATATGACAGCATAGAGTCTATATGGCAGTAGTGAGTTATTGTCAGTATTAACAGTTATTGTCAGTAATAACATATAAAGCCAAGATTGCCTAGATAATTAGATTTTGGTATGGATGTAGCAAATCTGAGAAAGTGTAATTAAGGGCAACTTATTTACGTGGGAGATAATTTGGACAGAGAAAGAGAGGTATGAGGGCAATGAAAAGGAGAATGAGGAAATAGGAGAGGGGCTGATAAAGCATGGAGATAAGATAATTAGGGCTGTCTGGAGTTACTTGCTGCACAGCCCTGTGCTTGATCATTTGTAGCTGAAGCAAGAAAATAAATCAAACTTATTATTCTGACTATGACATGTGTTGAACCTGTTTCTATAACCAGGAGAAGGGGTAAGAGGAAGTGGGTGCTCCCCCTGGCTAGCAGGAATATGCCGAAGACAGAGTGATCAAGCATCCTCATATCACTGTGTCAGTGTCCATTCCAGGCTTGATGTCATCAGCATCTTCCCAGCCACTTCCTAGCAGACATCCAAATGGATTTCTTCAACAAGCAGAGCAATTCACTCCTCCTGCCCCATTTACAGCCTCTTCTCTGCCTTCACCATGTGAGACAAAAGGAAACACACCTTTTTTTTTATTTTTGCTGAATGACCCATTATCAAGTAGTGCCAGCAGGTGGTTTGCTACTAATCCTAGTGCTCTCTACTAGGATAATAATTTAATCTCAATTTTGAAGAATCCGGAAAATGACTGTATTTCATTTTTTGCTAGCAGCAAGGTACCTTCAGTTTCAGTGTGAGAAGGCTGATTCCATTTATCTCACATCTTCACCATTTTAAAGAGACAGAAGAGTCTCATATCTCTGCTACATGCATGTACCTGGCTAGATGTCCACTGAAATGTCTCCCTTACTCAGACACTCTTTTTCTCTAGCCACTACCAACCAGCCATTTAGTGAATCATTACCAAGAAATGACCAGCCATCCAGCAGTTCTGACTGAAAACATTAGTTGTATAATCTCATTTTACACACAGATTAATTCACATTAAAAAAATCATACTATATTTGAGCTATAAAAAGTATAATAAGCTATTTTGTTGTCTCACTATACTACCCTGAACCCTCTCATTCTCCAGTTACTCTACCCCAACAATTAGTTTCCCACCCTCTCTAGTCCTTGTTGAATTATCTGAGCTTTGTCACGTATGTTTCACACAGTCCATCCTACTTTTGATTCCCCTCCATGCTTTAGCCATATAACCCATTTGACTTCTAGACAGGCAAGAGGCTGACTGTTCTGTGGATAATCCAAGGCTTTGTACATACTGACTTATTAGCTGCACAACATCAAGCAAAATAGAGAGTAGTAACAGCTTCATTTTCTTTGCTTATCAAGGGAATTGATAGGATTAATTTTCATTTAAATAGACATTGTTTTTCACGATAATTTGTAGGAACTTCATACTTTTGAGACTTCAGTCCCTCTGTCAAATTTGGCTGAAAACAGGCAGAGCCCACCTATTAAGAGGAATGGCCAGGTGAGACAAAGAAAGATCACAGAGAAGTTGCATATCTCTTTGTTTTCTTAGAGAAATAAGTTAAAAACTGTTCCAAATGTTTGCCTTTTTCCATAACATTCAGTTAATGTGTCGGAATTCATGATCTGCACTGACTGCATCTAAAGGCTCTCAGGTTTACTGTGAGGAGTGCAGTAGAAAACTCTTCATGGAGACCAATGGACCCGTGTTGCTGGCAGTATAAAGAAACTTCAAAAAAAATTGATGAGAATTTTGTTAATAAATAAAAGTACTTCCAGTTCATTAATATAATTTTAACTATAAATGTAGATTAAATGGTTCAAGATACAGGAAATCAAGCCTTGGAAAGAAACAATGGCGACAACAAAGCATCATAGGACATGAGGGCCCAGTTTCACCATGCTACCAGTTTGGGGGTTTGAGATACTAGTCAAACAAGTGGATAGTTTCTATTCTAACTAGGGATGCATGTGGTATGTGAAGGATCGATTAGGGAAGCATGGATGTTGCTGCATGTGCCCGCTTGATATTCTAGAGGTTAGTACTGTGATTTTTTAAACATGATCTCATTTCAAACATGTTCTCATTCCACAAGGATGAGACCTGCTTTGTCACCACTGAATAAAGCAAAAGATGATAGTGTTACATCTGATTTATTTCTTAGTCAAGACAAGATTTTCATGGCATGGAAAACCCATTGTCAGTTAGAATTAACAGAGAATTTAAATGTGGTAATAATCATGATATTCTATGTTTCCAAGTTATCTTCTTTATGAAATTTGCTATTCTGTGCTAATGATTATAAATTTACAGTGATCTATCTAATTTCTTGATAAAGTTTTGCTATATTACCTCCTTAATTTCACTTTTTCATGTAATGCTTTCTTTAAGACCTCCAAATGAGTTGTGGTTGGAATGTGACTTTCTAAAGTAGAATCCTGAAACATTAAATTAGCCACTGACATATCAACAATAGACTGGTCTAAGTGTGTAGTGCAGATTAAAAAAACACTAAACATCATTAGAAGACTTTACATTTGTAATCATTATCTCCATATTATATTAATGAATCAATATATGATAGTACATTCATATTCGTAAATATGAAATATTTGAATATTCATTCAAGTATGAACAGAAACTTCTGCCTATAAATGACCCTAACTGTTTTTTAAAGTAGGAAAATGCTTATTCACACAGTGTATTTTCAATTTATTATTTATTTTTGTTTTCACATCTGAGTGAGAAATTCTGCCCAGTCTTTAATTTCTTTACATTTTCTGTAGAGTGTAAGGCTTAAAAGGGTAAAAAAATATCACTGTGCTTTGCTGAATTGAAAGCACGGCTTAAAAAAATGTAGAATGTATCTGCACAGTAATGCAGAGGCAGATTCAGGGAAATTGTGTTCCAACACAGCAGGATTCAAGCAAATACTGATCCAAAACCAATTCAGTTGATCAGAGGTAAGGCTTAACAACTCCCACACAAATAGGCACTAAAACATCTAAAGAACTGTTGCCCCGTTAGAGTGGCACACAAGAGAGGCAGACTGACGACCAGGTAGAAGTACCCATATTAAAATAAAGCTACGTTCACTTATGGCATTAATTGACTTTTGACTTCCAAAAGTACGAGGGTGTTTTGATCAGCCCAGTGCTTCAGAAAGCAGCGTGATTACATCCCTGCTGAATATTAAATTTCCTGTTTTTTAATTAGCCATATTTTGACTTCATTTTCTTGAGTGATAGTACATGCTTTGTATTTTTACTTCATTCCCTCAGTACCCCTCCTCCTATAAATGCAACGGAATTACAGAAAACATGAAGTTTTCAGATAAACTTAAAAAAACCCACAAAACCCCCATACCCTCCAAAAAAGCCAAACACCCACTCCCCCTCTCCCAAACAGCGTGCGCACATGCACACACACACACACATATCTATGTCCTGGTGTCTTGATTTTCAGGTATGATTTTTGGAGAGTGGCCTAATCAGTGCAGAATTAGAGAGTAGGCAGTATCCAGTCAGATAGTTGCATTGGAAAACAACTGCCTATAAATCCAAGCAGCTAAAGGACTTTTGACCAGCATGTGCGATGAGGTAACAAAGAAACAGAAGACACTGTATATGTCCCTCTTCTGACTTCTGGAAACAGGGCAAACTTCGACAGAAGGAATTGGTGAGAAAGAAAAGAGCAGCTGGTTGATCACTGAAAGTATAACTAGGTCGACTTTTCTCAAATATCTCAGGAATATAGCAGCAGCAGTTGTCATGTATGAAGGTAAAGTAAGAGAAACTGCAGATGTGGCTTCAGAAAGAGCTGGAAAAATATAGTTGACTATGTTTCAAGTAAAGTGTGCACCATTACAGATCTCTGTGTGAGAAGTTATTTCTTCATTCCTTCCTATTAATTACCCTTTCAGAATAGAAAATTAGGTTACCAGACACCAAAACATTATTATTTAAATATCACCATACTTACTTTCTTAATTTATAGACAAGCTAACAATTCAATTTCATTTATTTACTGCAGCAAAGATATTACCAGTGTGTGATAGGAATACATGAAATCTTTTCATCACTTACGGTTTTCTGCAATCTTTGCATAACAACCTCTGTTTATTCTTCTATTAGTTTCACTTGTGAATGCCTGCCTTTATTCTGAAGAACAGATAATATTACTCAATTGAACAATTTGGCAAGAATTTTCTATTTTCTTAGGATTTAAGGCAAAAAATGATGACCAATTTTCCCTAGAAGATAAGGAGCGATAGGAGTAACACTTCTGATCTGAAATATCAGTTCTGGCTTCTGGACACTATATATTTTTCTTCTTAAACTGAACAATAGAAGCAGCAAAAGTTTCATTCACAACATTTGGATTTTCTCAACCTTAATCTACATAGGAATAATATGGATAGAACACCTCTTAACTAAAGCTGTGTACGATCTCAGTATAAACAACAATTTCTTGGGAGGTGGGAGATGCCCCATACCTGGAAACATTCAAGATCAGGTTGCTCTGAGGAACCTGTTCTGGTTGACAACGTCCTTGCTCATTGCAGGGGTGGTTGAACTAGATAACCTTCAAAGGTCCCTTCCAACCCAAAGTATTCTGTGATTCTCCAACTTAAGGTCCATAGTGGTGGTCCATACTGTCAGTTTCCTGACAACACACATTTTGCCTCCTCATAAAAGAATAAGTCAAAGTCTATTGCAGGAAAAAATATTTAAGTTCACGTTTAGTTGTATCGTGAAAGAGTTGGCATCAATATAGAAGGTATTCAGAAGCTGAAAACTATTTAAAAAATTAGCTGTCATGACACTTCCTGTGTGTGTACAGTTGTAGTGAGAGAGAGTACATAGAGATAATATTTGAGTACACAGCTGAGAATATGAGACAGGAAAATAGTAAAATTGGATAGAGTCCCCCATTCCCGTATAGTGTCTGTACTAGCACCTATGTTATCTATGCTATCTTGATAGGCAAAGGAGACTAAACTGAATTGTAAGTTTTAGACAAAAATAAAATCTAAAATCTTCAATCTCTCTTTTTGCCATGTAAGATGAAACAACAGTTGCCCATGTCTTGGTACAGTGCTTGGTTAAATTGACTAGTTTAATATCACAAACAAATTACCATACCTGTGTTAGTCTTAAGACTTACTAATTCTCATATTTGAAATGTAGGCAGTATATGTCTAAATGACCACAAAGTGTAATAATTTCCTCAGAACCACCTCAAATAGAAAAAAATATAAAGAAAAAAGAAAAGTATTACATTAAAAAAATAATGTTTATAGCACTATATATATTTCAAAATAAGTTTTACTTTGCTTTTCTGATGAATTCATGAATCCTAGTCATAACTAGCAGTATGAGCTGTAATTTTTACTGATATTGCTTATGAATCTGATAAAGAAATAATTTAAAAGTTCCATTACTTGTTTACACAGAGAAAAGTAAGGAGAAAGTAGGAGTTTCGCGTTCCAATTTTAAGTAAATATTTACAATTATATTTTCATTTGTCCATGCATGAACAAGGATTAGAAAATAAGCTTTCATAATTGCTTAATGAAAATTATCACATAAACATTTTTTTTTAAGATTGGTTTTCTTTATTTATAATAGATTATTGTAGAAGAAATAAAATAAAATAAAATATATGCTTTGAAACTCTGTGTTTTTTTTCTTTTTCACCACTGTTATCAAGAACATGAAATATATTTTTTTTAATTCCAATTGGGTATATACATATAAGGAAAGATCGTGTGGCTAAATTATACATGAATGCTGACAGACCTCCAACAATTGATCTGAATGATCAATAAAAATGCTGAAATATTGTATAACTGATAAATACTTTTTGCAGTAACTAGAGAGAAAGACTGTAATTCTTTATGTTGTGTAGGGTGTACTATGAATAGAACCAAATGAATTCTCCATGAATGCATTCATATTATACTGTAAAATGTAATCATATGACAAGTGTCTAGAAAAAAGTGCTATGGAATCAAATCATCAACAGATATACTTTTGAAATAGTTAGGATACATTGCATATTTTACTACCAAGCAAAATTGCTATAAATAGAAAGTAAAACTCATTACTTGGTATGCATAATATTAGATCTGTATCAATAAACAGAAAAAGTGTTTTGTTTAAACTTTTTTTAAAAAAAATCTCATGTATGCATTTATACAATATCATGAAATATGAGCTACTGCAAAAGCAATCAGTTTAGACAGCTCATTAATCTTTCTCATGCAAATATTGTGATCCCTCTATCTTTCCTCAACGATTTTTGTGTGTATGATTTAAGGATCAAAGAAATGATAACAAGTTTCCATGACAGCTTGAGATACAATGTGTTCTGCAACATGATGAACAATTAAATTTTGATTTAATTTCCCTTATTATTTTATGGTAACATAACATTAACAAAATAAATATGCTCTAATTGTACTATGTAGGCGAAGCAGTTTCCTGCCTTAACACCTCACTCATGCATTTGCTGAAATAACCAGATTTCCACTAGTCTAAATAATCTGTACTGACACAGTGTTCTTTCACAGAGCCTAAAATTATGTCTCCACAGCCCTCATTTTATAATGATACCTAAACTGGCTCTCATGGAACTATCTTGTATACCAGAAGCAATGCAGTTGCAGTGCTCCTCCCAGGTTATGTTAAGAGACGGTTAAATTGGCTCCAGTATTTGAGTCAGCTTGTTCAGAATTTGCTGATTTGGGTACTTCCATGTGTCCCTTCATTGCTAAATGCTCTAATGGAAATACTTCTATTCCTTCCAGTAGACTTTCAACCACAATCTGAACACCTTGTAGCAATACATTGCATACATGATATAAATCATATGTAAACTCATTTTTTATTTGTTCTTAGCATACTGAGCACTGATAACGTGTGCTTGTTACAGTCATGAAGATCAAGTCCCTTGTTCAAATCAAAAGGCTGGAAAGAGGATCTATAGTTATCAGCATTTATTATAGTGATGTTTCTGAGGTTTTTGGGGGGCATTCACTTTGGGATGTACTCCCAAAGTAGACAGAAATCATACACAGTGTGATGAAAAAGAAAGAAATCTCTTCCTACATAGCAGCTTGTGCCCATTCCTTTCCTATCACTAAGGACCACCAAAGGGAGTCTGGCTCCATTTCCTCCATACTCTCCTCTTAGGCAGTTGAGGACAGCAGTAAGGTGTCCTTTTGGCATTTCCTTCTTAAGGCCAAATGAACTTACCCAGCCTTTCCTTATACATCATATGCTCCAGCCTCCATTAATCAACTTGGTGGCCTTCAGCTGAACTCACTGAACTAGCTACACTCTTGCTAGTACAGAGAGAACATAACTGGTCTCTTTTAACTTTAGAAGCACACTCTTGACTCATGTGCAACTTGTCCTCCAAGATTGCTGCTTTTTTTCATTTGTTTTGTTATTGTTCACACACATACACACACTTTTCTTCTTCCAAGCTGCTTTCCAGCCAGTCAGCCCACTCTCCCTTTGAGATTCTGCATTCTATTCGACCCCAGGTACAGACTTCCTTTTTCCCTTTGTTGAACTTCCAGATGCTTCTTTCAGTCCATTTCTCCAACCTGTGGACGTCCTGCTGCACAATAGGCCTGCTCTGCAGAGTGTCAGATGATTTTCTCCAACTTGCCATTATCTGCAAACGTGCTGAGAGTACACTCCATAGATTTAACTATATGTGGTTGCTGTAGTTTAATGCCAGCCAGCAACAAAGATTACACAGCCACTTGCTCACTCATTCACTTCCCCCCTGCCCTCCCCAGTAAGGTAGGGAGAAGAGGAAGAAAAGGAAGTAGAAAGAAAAATACCTCACGGGTTGAAATAAGGACAGTTTAATAGAACAGTAACGGAAGAGGAAAATAGTAGTAATAATAATGGTAAAAGAATATAGAAAAGTAAAGTGATACAATGCAAGTTACCACCTGACGATGAGTTACCCATCCTATCCCAAGCAATGATCACAGATTACCCCTGGCCAACCCTTGCTTATATACTGAGCATGGAATGGTATGGAATATTTCTTTGGCCCGCTTGTCCTGTCTATGCTCCTTTTCAGCTTCTATGGGAAGCTGAAAAATTCCTTGACTAATGTAAACATCACCTAGCAACAACTAAAACAATGTATGTTATCAACACTATTCTCATACTAAACCCGAAACACAACAGCTACTAGGAAAAGAAAACCCAACTATTGCAGCTGAAACTGGGACAGTGGTGCTACTGGATCTTCCATATTCTTTGGTGTCTGCATGTGTTTGTAGCTTTATCAGTACACAGTTACTAAAAACAATTTAGAACAAGTTTTCATTTGAAAATGGAAAGAGTTGTCAGTACTTTATTTTCATTCTACCCAGGAGAAGATACTGAAGGTATAACTGCTATGAAAAGGGTCACTTCCTTAACAGTGAGATACAATTGATTCTTTTGTCTACTGTGCCACTGACAATGTGAACTCTGGTAACTAAAACTGTTTTACAAGCTTTTCTCAGGTCAAGTGTTATAAAAACAGTCACCGAGCAATAAACACACTGGATGCTCTGTCCTATAATCTTTTTTAGCTATAATTATTCTTAATTTCACGAGTTTGCTCCATAAGGAATATTGTGAAAGTAATCAGTAGTTTTCAATATCTTGTAAAACAGAACTGGTCTGTAAAGAAAGGCCAGAACATTTTCACCCAAAGGAGTATGTGCTCATTTCAGGTGTTGTTGAATGTCTATAATAATATACAACAACACCTGTAGCTTTTTACCCAGTCTTTTCCCAGCTCACTTCCCTTTAGTAGTTTCGACTAAATAGCTAACATATGCTACAGCAAGTACTACAGGAAACAATGACATTTAGAGCTGCCTCTATCTAGAATGAAGATGTCATATGGAGTTTTAACGTGTACATGAAATGAACCTACTTAGGTATTCTGTACTCTAAACATGATTAGTCAAATTTACTGTATGCTGCAATGAGCATAAATAGATACATTACAATTCTGTTTGTTCATTTTTTGGCCTACTGTGATTCATTAGCAGCACCAATGAAGAACTGAATAAGGCCTGTCAGACAAATAATTTTCAAAATCACAAAAATCAAGTAATTTGTACACAGAGGGATGGATACATAGGCAGATGCTAAAATTACCACAAAACTACCCAAGCAAATATACTCTTTACAAAAGAGTTTACAAATGCGTAGGGTTTAGCTTTTTTGTTTGATTTTAAGAGGGTTTCCTTACACATTTCAGAGAATTCACATTCTTAAAACTGAAGAGCTTTAACTGCTTTTTGAACAGTTTAACATATGCCATCTGATATATGGATATACAACTCATACATAACAGTTACCCTTCCAAAATTAAATGATCTTTACTATGGAGGGTCCCACCAAATATTATTTGTTTAAACTTCAACAGTTCCCAAAACAGTGAATGTCTGCTTTCCAAGGACAGTTCTGCCAACAAATTCTGCCCCAACAAGCACACATTCCAAAACATGAATGCAACTAAGCAATTAAAAAAAATAATATAGATACCAGTGACTTAATTATACTGAGGTAGTCTAACAAAAAAAAAACCTCAAAACCACCCCCACCCCCAAAATATTCCTATCAAAACCAAACAGGTTTTTCCAGACTATGTGAGCTTTTTTTGTGTTTCTAAAACAGGATTCGGTTTCTGCTGAAATATTATTTTAAAATCAGAAATCTGATTGCATGTGTTGAATAACAGCTGAAAAGGATACATTATTTTTGTTATATGTCACTCAAGATACAGTATTAATTAGTCATTTCACTGAATTTCACTGAATTTTTAGAGTTGGAAGGGACCATAGAGATCATCTAGTCCAACTCCCCTGCTAAAGCAGGACTGCCTAGAGCACATTACTCAGGACTGCATCCAGGCGGGTCTTGAAAATCTCCAAAGAAGGGGACTCCACAACCTCCCTGGGCAGCCTGTTCCAGGGCTGTGTCACCCTTACTGTGAAGAAGTTTTTTCTCATATTCGAGTGGAATCTCTTATGTTCCAACTTGTGCCTGTTGTCCCTCGTCCTCTCACTGGGAACCACTGAAAAGAGTCTGGCTCCCTCCTCCTTCAACCCACCCTTGAGATACTTGTCAGCATTAATAAGGTCTCCCCTCAGCCTTCTCTTCTCCGGACTAAAGAATCCCAGCTCTCTCAGTCTTTCTTCATAAGGGAGATGCTCAAATCCTTGAATCATCTTTGTTGCCCTTCACTGGACTCTTTCCAGTAGTTCTCTGTCCCTCTTGAACTGGGGAGCCCAGATGCAGTATTCCAGTTGTGGCCTCATCAGTGCAGAGTAGAGGGGGAGAATGACTTCCCTTGACCTGCTGTCCACACTCTTCCCTATGCAGCCCAGTTTTGGTTTTTTTTATTTGTTAATTTGTTTTTCAATGAGTTGGGGGGGGGGAGTTATTTGTGTAAAAAAATTTTTTACACATTTTTTGTGTATTTAATTCCTTGGGAAGAAGCCTGTAAGAGAACCAAAATTCTATGGACACAATGAAAATAACATCACATTTTTCAAGTATTATGCAAGGATTATCATAGAATCATAGAATCGTCTAGGTTGGAAAGGACCTTAAAGATCATCTAGTCCAACCATCAACCTAACTCTGACAAAAAAATAAATAAGAAAAATAAGAAATAAGCAATTTAAAAAAATAATCACTAAACCATATTCTTGAGGGCCATGTCAACCCGTCTTTTGAATACCTCCAGGGATGGTGCCTCAACTACTTCCCTGGGCAGCCTATTCCAATGCTGGATAACCCTTTCCATGAAGAAATGTTTCCTAATATCCAATATAAACCTCCCCTGGTGCAACTTGAGGCCATTTCCCCTTGTCCTATCTCCTGTGACTTGGGAGACAAGACCGAACCCTGCTTCTCTACACCCCCCCTTCAGGTAGTTATAGAGCACGATAAGGTCTCCCCTCAGCCTCCTCTTCTCCAGGCTGAATAACCTCAGCTCCCTCAGGCACTGCTCATAAGACTTACTCTCCAGACCCCTCACCAGCTTTGTTGCCCTTCTCTGGACCCGCTCCAGCACCTCAATGTCTTTTTTGTAGTAAGGGACCCAAAACTGGACACAGTACTCGAGGTGAGGCCTCACCACTGCTGAGTACAGGGGGAAAATCACCTCTCAGGTCCTACTCACCATGCTCTTCCTGATACAGGCCATGATACCATTGGTCTTCTTGGAGAAGTACTTCAAACTTCAGAGAAACCTTATTTTATAGTTATGTGTTTTGTTGACATCTTTGGTGAATAAAGGGAAGAATAGCAATGGAAGGCTTTTGTAATACAACAGTTATCCTTGTTTCACTTGCATATATCACATTCTCAGAAAACACGAAATCTAGTGTCAGAAAGGAATGCTCAAAACTCAAAATCCATGAAGAATACAGTGACTAAGTAATAAAGAACTGTCCAAAAAACAATGGAAAATTCCAATTACCCATATTCCCTTATTAAACCATCTTTTGAATGTAGTGATGCCCCAGCAGCATTATCTCCAATACATTCAACAAGAATTAAACCAGAACATTTCACAATAAATAGCTGAGAATCATAAAATCCAGATAAAGGTGTAGAAAAGACAATTTTGAAGAAACCTTGCTATAGATTTCCCAGAACTCTTGGGACCACAAACATTTTTCTGCATGACAATTACTTGTTAAATGGTAATCTGTATATTTAGATTACCATATCAGTGCATCATTAGTGGCAAAAGAATAGGGAGATTATTTTTGTCGTGATTCTGCTAAGCAATTTTCTCTGGTCTATGGAAAAAAATAGCAAGCATGGAGTTAATCAACACAGTCAATAACTGCAACTCTTTGAAAAACAAAGATCCTGACAACCATCGTCTTCCCCTGAAGCTGGAAGTGTAGCTTCTGTAAATAGGAATAATCAATGCCAATTACCAATAATTTACTCCCTAGGATTGTTGAAAAATACTATAGAGAAATCTGTCATAATACCCCCATTGATTAAAATGCCAATGAAAAACGCATTGTGGGACAATGTGTACCGGTATAGATTGTAGTTAATTGCCTTCTGTGGTAACCTCTATACACAGCAGACCACATTGTGGTCTCAGTTATGGCCCTGTAATGTTAGTGAAGTTAATGTAACTTGCATGGGAATATCAGGAAGAATATTTGGGCCTTGTGTAATCAGAAACACAGTAGTTTGATGTATATGAATTAATTCTGTTTTATCATGCACTTAATATACTTTTCAACCTTTATGTTAATAAACACATAATATCTTAGCCTCTGTTCAAAAGTACTACTACGAGGGAATAATGTATTAAATTTTTCACTCCACAAGCAGACTTACTTGAGTTTTGAAACCAAACTTTCTAAACGAAACCAAGCACATATACACATGTGCAGAGCAAAAGGGATGGAGGGAGCCAAAGGAATAAGACTTTCTTTTGTTTTTTTTTTTTTTTTTTCCCCTAATTCCAGTAGATTTATCCCAAATCTCCATGGAAAAAAAAAAAAAAAAAGTCAAAATAGTTTGGTTGGTAACCACTGAATATGTAAGAATCTTTACAGTTTTAGGAATGATACAGCCCTTTACCTTGCATTTCCAGCTGTCTGCATCACGTTTAGTTAGAGACTACTTGGATTGATAGTAATGAAAGATGAATTTTTAAAGACATTTCACAAAGACTACAAAGTCTAGTAACGTGTCCCATGCTAGTACTGAAGATCCCCATTAGAGCGACATTTAAAACAGCAGTCTGCATATCCCAAGTGGCATTTTCTGTTTTATTATCTACCATCCTAGATGAGGCATGCTCTGTCTCAGACTGTTGAAATATTCTCACAGAATCTTTTACCTCTGTCCAGTCTTCCTCTGGCTAAAGTTCATGAAGACTATGCAAGTGCACCAGATGATATAAAAAAATAAAAATAAATTTAAAGGATCTTTCAATATTTTCATCTTTTTCTTTGAGTATTACAAAATACATTACATGTAAGACATAAATGAAAGATATTTGAGTAGCTGGAACAAATCTGGGATGCACATACAGTTTAGGAAATGGGAATTGTTTACGCTCTCTGCGAGACCATGCCTGTAAAAATCAAAATTTAAGATGTAATGACATGAAATTTATCTTTCGTAATGACAGCATCAGTCTCTCTTTCCTGTCAAGTTTCCCTGCATTCTTGTGGGTGAAGGTTTTTATTGATTTTTTGGGTGGGTTTTTTTCTTTATTTCCCTCTACAAAACCCAGAAAAGAATCCATTTCTGTTTCATTAATCTTAGGATACCTGTTTTTTTCTGATATTTTCTGTTGCTGCTGTAAGCTTGGAATACCTTCCAGAAAAAAAAAAAAAAAAAAAAACCTTCAAGATCTATAGTAGGTAGAAGAAATATTTTTATTACTACTTATTGTTACCTTCTGAGGTTGTTCATGAATGCATGAATGGATGAGTGACATCAGCTGCTGAGATCAGGTTATGAAACAAAAGAGCTGCTGAACCAGCAGAAAATGGAGAAGAAGGACTATTGCGATTACTAGCTGTATGGGTGAAGAAAAAAACTGACATTTTTTCCAGGCAAATGCAATAAAGCTTAGCACAAGACCGTAGGGGAATGCTATCAAACACATATTTATCCCTTAGGCCTTCTACCACTGGAAATCTACCATAGGAAATAGAAGACCATCCTAAAAAAAGTATCAATTTTTGTCATCGTTATCTTTTTATGATAAATGGGCAGTCCTCTGTTCAGAGGTAGATTCACAGGGTCTCAAGAAAAACTAATTACCAATGTAGATAGTACTGCCTTTGACATGAAAAAAACCCCACATAACAGGTGTTGATGGAGAGGAAAAAAAGAAGGAAAAGAAGGAAAAAATTTCCATATTGAGAAGAAAGTGATAAAACTGTTTTCAATTTCTATTTGTTTTGTTAAAAAATCCCAAATTCTGATAGAAGAATATTTAAATCTTGAGAATAGATGATAAGGCCCTACAGTTTTAAGGCAGCTGTACATTTTAGATGCAATTCTCCCAGGTTCCTTGAGAAGACTGAGCAAAACCAGTAAGCCAGCAAACTGAGAATATTAAAGAATCCCTCAACACAAGATGAATCATAGATTCATCATACTGTACTCACATCATTTACTGTGGGATGGCAACACAGAGTATGGAAAGATAAGCCAGAGAATGGTTGCATTATCATTTGAGCAATGTCAAGGTTAATGACATCGGGGAATGTTCAAGAACTTTATTGGTGCAAACTCTGCCTGGAGCTCCTGGGCAGTGGTAGCTGCCCTACTACACTGCTCGGCCACTGTTCAAACAGTGGGAGCAAAAGAGGCATCTGCACTGCTAATACACAGAAAGCAAACAGGCTCTCTATAGCCAGCAATGTTGTACTGTGATGTTTAGATAGCTTAAACTGCTAGTTGTTTCTAATAATATAAAAAAATAATCTGAAAGGAAAATGAGTGATTTCTAGAAAATATAAAAGTAGGTCCCTTACATAGAGTGCAGCTTAAGGGAGGAAAATAAACCCACCACAGCACTTATTTGTTGGCAAATTACTTTGTAACAGCTCTCTGACAGAAACTAGTCATCTGACCCTGCATAGCCGTATGTTTTCCCCATGAAAATATCTAAAATCATACCATATTTTAATGAGTTTAGAGGTAAAACAGTGTGCATATGTGTAGGTGGTTCTAAATCACACAGTTACCAAAATAACGTAGGAAGTAGCATTTGGGCTGTTGGTATTCCCTATCTTTCTAAAATACATACATTTAAGAAATTGCATAAACCATAAATAACCTTACTGAAATCACATGTGACTTGAGACCGTGGACACATTTACATTTGCACTATTTTCAATACAAAAACAACCCCCATCCATCCCACCTCTCCCTGAAATCTTAATAAAATCCCTTTGTAGCCAAGTAATTTATTGCAAAAACTATGTTCTACATGATTTTTCAGTAGTCTTGCTGATACACTGCCACACATGAATTACAACAAACCTTACACACATATTTTCTCACCTGAGCAATAACCAAAAGGTGTCTTTACACTTTCAGTGGTGGAAAGGCAAAGATAAATATAAAGTTGGATGGCTTGACAGTTGGTATTAAAAACAAGGCCAAGCACTATCCAACAAAAGTGGCAGAGTCATTTGACTTAAACTTGTAACTTACTTCTAATTATTCACATTTTTACAAGAAGATTGGACTCATGATATTTATATTTCTTCCTTTCCTTTTGCATGGCAAAAGAAGCCTTGACCTAAGTTTTTAGTTACATATTTTTTCCAATACAATATAAATAAAAATTCAAAATGCTAAAGATATTAATTAGCCTTCCGACCACAGAAGAAAAATCATTACATTCACTGTTTCTCTTGCAAGATAATGACAGTGAGGAGATATTCAAGAGGCCCACATGGGACAGGAGGTAGAGACTGATGTTACCTTTACATGCTCAACAAACACTATCAAAACTAAAGTATGTGAATTACAATTTATGTTCTAAATGCATATTTGCGATCATATCAGATATCAACATAGAGTGTCTCTTCCAGGATGGCTGTTCTTTCTGCAGGCTTTAAAATTCAGGTAAGGGTAAATTCAGTTAGCAATTATTTGGAAGAAAAATACTATGTACCTATGATCCGGTGCTGCGACTAGATTTCTATACACATGTTGCTCTTCTAATTGCACCAGCACTGCCCTGTTCTGCACTCCACACTGATTCAGCAGTCACTGCCTTCAGTTTTGTTACCTTTAAGATCTTAGTTTCCTGTTCTGGCAATTTGGATGAAGTTGAACTCAAGAGCACAGTCTCTTTAATCATTGACATTATTGTTCAGTTGTTTAAAAAAAAAAAAAAGTACAAGCTGAGGGTTCAATTACAGAGGGCAGTTGCACTGCCCCAGGGGGTGGAGAAACCTACAAACTGTGAATCAGAGTTACAATATGCCTCCTATTTCACTTCTTCTATAAAATCATTGATGCATCCCCCCTACACCACCCCTATACTTAATGATATACTAAGGCATTTATAATTAATTAATTATACATGCTCTGATACAGCTGCACTGGCTGTAACACTGGGAGGGGAAAAGCTGAGCCTACCACCTGTGCAGGAGGGGAAATAATAGCTCTATTGAGGCTGCCTTTGCCTTCCTTGCTGTCCTGTTCTTAGCTTATTCCTTTAAAAAGGAAAAAGAAAAAGAGAAAAAGTTAGAAAGTAAATACTTTTTCCAGGAGTTGTTCTTTATTTTACTGGTCTACAGATCAGGCTTTTTGTTTGGAAATCATGTGTTTGGAAATCAAACTGGTTTGCCTATCAGCATATACATTGTCTCTCAAGGGGATGTCTGACAATCTGTTAACACAGTGTATAATGGAGAGGGTAGGGGGCAGATCACAGGCCAGATTGTTAGCTGGTATAAAAGAGGTGTTAATACTATTGACTTTAATAGGGCTACGTCAATATCCACCAGCTTAAGATTCCCTGTATCACAGTGCATAGACCACTTGCGGCTTGCAAAGCCTTTGTATTCAGTCCACAAAGGGACTTTTTAATTGTGGCTATACTTGACAGAATCATAAAAATGTACTATTATCAGTTTATCCAGTGATTCTCTAGCATTCCTAAGGATTAATCTCTCTCCTTGGAAGCACAAGTTGTGAGAAATCTTTTCAGCTAAATCCAAGTTGAATTCAGAGGTGACCATTGGAAACTTTCATTACACCATTTATATGGTGATAACTCATTTTGAACCCATGCTGTCTCAAATTATTAGCAAGGAAATCTAGAAGATCCCACCTTTGAGTAAATTAGGAAAATATGTTGATTTTTCTTTTACAATAACTTTGTATATGTAATATATCACCTTATAATTTTTAGACAAAAAAGCAACCCAGTTCATCCAATTTTTTAATTCTGTTTGAAGGCTGATGTCTTATCTGTTAAGCATGAACAAAACTTTGGGGATTCCTCCTCTGTATGCTAATTGTTAAATAAGGTTCATTACAGTGTAGAAAATATCTAACATGGAGACACTTCTGTGAAATTAGTATATGAGAGAAAGATGGTCTTGCTCTCTAGAAATTATTAGGAAAAGAAATCTGAATGTCTTTATGCAACTAGAATTGCAGTGGCTTCTCTGGGGTATGAGTGTATGCCATATTTGTTTATTCTTCCTAAAGCATTGTATTCTCCATAATAAGGATTTAAAAGACATAGTACAGCTCTCCCAAGTTCTTGAACAAGTTCTTCCTCCCATCTAGATTATAAATCTAAACAATAAAAAATTAAAGAATGCCTATTTTTTTCATAAGTGGTTGTCCTTTTTGCAGTTAAAACCTTCAGTCTTTCAAGATTCATCCTACTCCACACACACCCAAGTAGTAAAAATTTTTTCCTTATTCAACTAAAAGCTGTATCTGAGTATGTTAAGCTTAGAGAGCAGCTGGGCTGCTGAGAAAATATCAAATATTGTGCAAGTTGACAACATCAAAACTGTTTACATTGGAATAGCTTTTCCCCGAGAGGCGGGTGCACTTTGGCAGTCAATGAAATGATCCCCAGATATCCGTCACTCCCATTGCTGTTGAGATATTAAACTAATAAGTACCAAATTCTGGCTCCAGAACATACACATGTCAAAAGCTGACATCAGTGGGGAACAGATAATCCTCTGAAGGCACAATGAGTCAATAATTTTGCTGAATTCTCTTAAAGTTGCACAGATTTCTTGGGTAGTATGGCAAAAAAAAAAGAGAATGGCAAAACTTTATTTTTATTAACACCAGTGTTATCCTAATATAATAACTTTCAAAAATGATGTAAGTTTATCACAAAACTGCTAAAGCTTCCTGTAATTATATTTTTATCAAAGCTTTTTTTGAAATATCTGCTGTTAATCAAATAGGCTCTAGAGAATAGTGTCAATAAAACTTTCTCTTCTTTTTTTAACCACTAAGGCTCTGCTGATAGAGATATTCCTGCTTTAATGGTGCTGATGTCTAATACACCAGAGAAAAGAGAATCTTTTTGTTTCTTTTTAATATGTGGATATTGGAAATGAAAAATATTCATAATTGTACTTCTTTCAGAAAATATCCCCAATGCTCAAATTCAGAGTGGCAATTTAGCAGAATAATCCTATATTGTTTTCCTGTCCATTATTCTTTCTTTATACATGACAGATATTGCTATGAGTTGAGCCAATTTAAGATGATCAGGAAAATTTTGGTGTGCTTAAAAATACTTGGGTCTTAACATAAGAAAAAAAAAAGTGCAGAAATATCTGGCTGTAAACCCCAGTGTTAGCATAGAATTTCTTCAAAGCTTGCTTAATACAAAACTTTTTTTTTTTTTTGCAAATTCATTCTATAGCCTTTACTTCTTCTACCAGCAGAAAAATTTAGCTAATTTAGCAGTTCAATGAAGAAACTAAAATCAATTAAACAAAAGAAGAAAGTTACATATTAACACACATATATAACATTGTGCAACAGAGAGTTGAACAGAGTCTTCATAACAGAGAGTTATGAAGACTGTCTGGAGCAAAACCTGAACATAAATTTTAAGCTTTTTTTAAGTTGCTACTCTATTGTAACACGGACATATTTCATTTTTGATGGTCAAAGACAAAAAACAGGATCTGTTTTAAGTTGAAAACTCAAATAAACTCAGTCAGAATTTTGGAGTCAAACCATTCCCAACACTTAGCTAAGAATAGATGCAAACAATTTACTCTACTTCTCATGTAGAAAAAAACTTTTTCACTGGAAAATGAAACACTATCCCATTTTATCCTTTTATCCAACTAGATAAAAAAGGAAGTGGAGTTAACTGTGGTAACTAATGAAGTGTGCATTTATACCTCTTACTTCTTTAAAGTATTAATAGCAACATTAAAGGCTGTTTGAACAAAGGCAGTACTTGTAATACAAAGCAAATTTCTCAGTGGTATTCTAAGTCAAGGTACACCTAAAGAATTCTAATGATGTGTAAGAGAGTATCTGTAAAGCAAAAGAGTAGTCCTCAGTGTAAAAGCGGTAGACTGTGAAAGCTGTCATGACTTTAAGGAATCTACAGCACAGAAAACACACGTGGAAACCCACAAAAAGGTTGGTGTTTGAAATCTTTTTCCCCTTCTGTGGTAAAAATGTTTCTAACCAGGTGCCTAACATAGCTGTATCTGGTTTTTATCGTATCTCAGATAATGCAATGGAAAGAGGATTCCAGGCCCAAATACTGGGCCAAATTATCTATACAGCTATACTTGTGCAATAGTACATGTGTACTTCTCATTTTTCCAGTCTTGAAGTTTTTAAGAGACTTTCTAGCTCAGTTCGAGAAATCCTCATCTCAGTTTTCCTCTTACAACTGTTTGGCAACAGCTAATTGACTGGTTAGCTGGCTACGTGAAAAAGGACACCATTCAGAATGCACCATGTTATAACACAGCCTCATCATTCCCATTGTTTGTACCCTTTCAACTACTAAGTTCACTTACTCATGTTAAAGAAACACTTATTTTCCTCTTATTAAGTCTTGTTTGCCACTTGAGCTAGTGTCATTGCTTAAGTGGATTTGTTTTGCCAAAGTCTCCAATTTTTCTCTCTCATGTGAAAAGTTCCACTGTTTGTTGTGACTTGTGGATTCTTTTAGCTAATCTTCTTCATTTGCAGCTTTGTGCTCTCTGAGGCAAATAATGTCTTGATTTAATGGTAACTACATGGTTAAATGGAACAGGTTTTGCTGTTCATGTTTTCAAGAGGGCTACTAGAATGTTACAGGCTCTACTGAGCACTCTTTGTAGAAATTTTTACTGCAAATAATAAATACATGCCTGGAAGAAAAAGAAATTATATTCCATTCTCACTCTATTCAAACTCTTTGCATACTTAGATGCCTAGAACATCTGATATTTATCTTTTAAGGAAGGTCACAGGGTCATATAGGAAGTCAGGATATCCAAAACAAAGTCAGAGAACTAAGCAGTAGTCCAGCATTATTTTTGTAGCAAGACACCTCAAAACCTTAGTTTCTAAGTCTTGGGTTTCTTTCTGTCCAGCCAACCAGTCTGTTTTCTGCTCTGTGCAATTCTCAAATAATTGTTTTCATACACAATGATTATTATGGAACAGCTTATGGCAATATGTCCTCTCTGTAAATTGTACAGTCCCCTTGTCTCTGGAACAGAACTAGTGTTGTGGTATCTCTTCCCAGCCCATTACAATCCTCTGCCTATCCTTACACAGGAATTTTCAGAGGGACTCATCAGAGCACAAATAACACATTCTCCATATTAATCACCCTTCTTTTATTCTAGTCTTCTAAGCAAGAATGAATCCTGGAATCACGGAATTGTCAGAGTTGGAAGGGACCTCTAGAGATCATCTAGTCCAACTCCCCTGCTAAAGCAGGATTGCCTAGAGCACATTACTTAGGACTGCATCTAGGCAGGTCTTGAAGATCTCCAGAGAAGGGGACTCCACAACCTCCCTGGGCAGCCCGTTCCAGTGCTCTTTCACCCTCACCATAAACATGTTTTTCCTCATATTTGAAGGGAAATTCCTATGTTCCAGCTTGTGCCCATTGCCCCTCATCCTGTCACTGGGAACGTGAATGATACAACTTACTTTAAAATTTGCTCCATTTACTTCTCTGTCAACTTCTGATAAACCCAAGATTCTGGCCAATGACAACAGGGCTCTGTAAGTGCATATACAATCAGAAGTGGGACAGCTAAACAGAAAGCACCAAAATGAAAGTTCATTCAAATAGGTGGCTCCTGCCTGTGTCCAACTGGCTGGGTCTTCTCCTTCTATGAATCACTTCAAAGACCCTGAGAACTTCTGAGAGACATGAGGACCTGCTTCAAAATTGGCAAGATTGATAGTTATGTCAGTCTAGTGTAAATAATTTTCAAACCAAAACATTACTGAGGTTCAGAGATGCATTACCCTTCATCATTTATGAACCTCACTTTTTTTCTGATGGAGACTGACAGCTAAAAAAACATAAGGAAGCTTGTTGTTGCAAGATTTCCCTCCTGCTTATAGAGATCCTTAGTCTTGGTTAACTCACAAAAGAGACCCTGAAATAGCCTGCAGTCAGCACAGACTGCAGGAGTCAAGGCAGTCACTACGTTCTGTGTAAAAGAAATTCCACATTAAGCTGTGCTGTCAATTACATGGTCCCACTGTACTGGTGTGTCTTCTGTCAAACATTTCTGAATAGACCCTTGTTCCATTTGATACTTTCCTGAGGGAGCTTTTATCACAGTTCTGATGCACAGTAACCTGATAAGCCTTCATTTAGCACCCTTCTATCTATCACTATTTAACCTTAACATGCATCTAGAGACTACCATCAAGTGGTCGGGTTTTTGTGGTGATAGAGTGCTCGCCAGTGGTTAAACCAGATTAACCAAGTGTTTTTGTTACAAAATAGAGCCTGCATCCCACAGTCTTGCTAAATCCTTGCTAACAGGAGTTTCATCATCTAAAAAACTAGCTGTTCATACATGATAAGGTTTCTAAGAGAAAAAATGTCTCTAAACAAAGAAATTCTGTGAGAGAGTCATGTGTAAGGTGTCAGCATTATTGTTAGATAATGCTTTAACTGAACTGTTTGTCTCAGGGTAGTAAGAAAATACCTTATTAGAATCATGCTTGAGAAATTTAGCTATTCTATTGATGAAAAGAAAAATCAACATTTCAGGCTAGTATATTTACTATTAATGTTATTTAAATCTAAACCAAAAAAACCTTAACAGTTAACAGATGTAAGTGTATATACAGATATAAATACCAGAAAGCTCTTTAGTTGGTTCAGAAAATATTGAGATCAATATTTTAAACTATTTAAAATTTATTAATCTGTCAGTCAACAGTATAGCATCAAATGTAAAAAGAAAAAGATGATGCTTCAGAGAGGCATCAGATTCTTCTGTCTTTTATTTTTCACTCAAAAGTACAAAATTAAGAAATGAAGTAACTTATTAATTCTCTGTTTACTTATATATAAATAAGTGTTTACATAGAATATAAAGTTTATATATATTACATATATACACAAAATATATATATATTGTGCTTTGGTGGGGCGTTGTTTTTAAAGCTTTCCACTGCTCCAAGTACGTTCTGTACTGACTGCTGCATATACAGCTAGGTTATGTCATCCTGACACACAGAGACTAGTACTTTATTCTACAAACCATCTGGATTTCACTAAGTCCAGTAAGCATTTGTTGTAACTTCACAATTAAAAAATACAATACTCAATCCTTTACTGAACCTAAAGTAGATGGATTCGTTTTTGTAGGGGAACCACAGTGAGGTCAATGGGTATAAGCAAGGACACAAGACTTTGCCTATACAAAACTTTCGTAACAAAAACTGGCTTCTGTTTCTAGAGTACACAAACTCTAGGTGGTATAAAGAACATTTCAGTTGTACTTCTGTGCCTCTACTAAAAAACAATTATATCTTTCTGTGGAGCTTACGAGACCTATTCAGGGAGACAAAACAACATTTCATGAGTTCAGTATGGCTTTTAAATCTATAGTGTTAAAATAAACAAAACACTATGTATTTATGTTATATAGTATATACCTTATACTGCATATAAATAACATTTATATACATGTACCCATATGTATTTTTTCTATTTGGATTTGTATAGTAACTATATGGGAAATTAATTATTATTTTTATCATAAATATCATTATGGTAATTTATTTCATGTCTTACAGGAAAATAAAAGGGTTTAGACATTGGCCTTTGAAATCACAGATTTGAACCACAGATTTCAACATCTTTTTATTTTTAACTAATTTTTTTAGAATAAAAAAAAATCAGAAATAGCAAATTGTAGATTATGATCTAAATCATACCAGGAAAGAGCTATTTTCAGTATCCATGATGTAAGGGGTTACTAATTTATCCATGCAGCTGGGGGCAAGGATATGAGAAAGGGGATTAAATAAACTAAATTTTTAGGACAGCAAGTTGGTTGTGATTCATAGTCATAACAGCAATTATTTTCTGATCTCAACAGGCTAAGGAAAGAGGGAGTGCTTTTTCTTCAGTTTGGGTGGTTGAGGATAGCAGTAAACTCTCTGAAAGTTACTGTACCACTTACTTTTGCATACCCTAAATCACTTTTTGTGAGTAGACATAAATGATAACAATGCCACATAATGATATATTTTTGTGATTTTATCTGTGGTTAGCGTCTCCTCCTACGCTCTCTTCCTGATCAGATACTCCATAGCATCTTCAAGACTTGTTGTTGGCAAAAATGGTTATCGCAACTACTCAGTTGACTGAGAGCTCTCTCACCAGGTAGTAACCTTCATCTAGTGACATCCTGAAACTAGATAAGGACTACAAAAATTTGTTTAAGTTTTCCTCATGAAAGAATTTATAACTATTTTACCTAATATATCAAATCTTGAAATCAGTATCAGCCACTGATAAAACAGTCACATTTTACAACAGTATGGGAACAGATGTAGGAGCCAGACTGGGCCAGTTTAGAAGAGAATAAACAGGTATTAGCAAGGCCTTCGATAAAGTTTCCCACAATATCCTCCTGGAGAAACTGGCTGCCCATGGCTTGGATGGGAATACCCTCTGCTGGGTTAAAAACTGGCTGGAGGGCCGGGCCCAGAGAGTGGTGGTGAATGGAGTTAAATCCAGCTGGCGTCCAGTCACGAGTGGTGTCCCACAGGGCTCGGTATTGGGGCCAATTCTCTTTAACACCTTTATCAATGATCTGGACGAGGGGATCGAGTGCACCCTCAGTAAGTTCACAGATGACACCAAGCTGGGTGGCAGTATCAACCCGCTGGAGGGTAGAGAGGCTCTGCAGAGAGATCTCGACAGGCTGGATCGATGGGCCGAGACCAACGGGATGAGATTCAACAAGGCCAAGTGCCAGGTCCTGCACTTCGGTCACAACAACCCCCTGTAGCGCTACAGGCTGGGGGCAGAGTGACTGGAGAGCTGCCTGGCAGAAAAGGACCTGGGGGTGTTGGTCGACTGTCGGCTGAACATGAGTCAGCAGTGTGCCCAGGTGGCCAAGAAGGCCAACAGCATCCTGGCCTGCATCAGGAACAGCATGGCGAGTAGGGCCCAAGAGGTGATCGTCCCCCTGTACTCGGCACTGGTGAGGCCCCACCTTGAGTACTGTGTCCAATTTGGGCCCCTTACCACAAAAAAGACATGCAGGTGCTGAAGCGGGTCCAGAGAAGGGCAACAAAGCTGGTGAGGGGTCTGGAGCACAAGTCTTATGAGGAGAGGCTGAGGGAGCTGGGGTTATTCAGCCTGGAGAAGAGGAGGCTGACGGGAGACCTTATTGCTCTCTACAACTACCTGAAAGGAGGTTGTAGAGAGGTGGGGATTGGTCTCTTCTCTCAAGTCACAGGCAGCAGGACAAGAGGAAATGGCCTCAAGTTGCACCAGGGGAGGTTCAGGCTGGATATTAGGAAAATTTTTTTCACTGAAAGGGTTATCAGACATTGGAATGGGCTGCCCAGGGAGGTGGTTGAAGCACCATCCCTGGAGGTGTTCAAAAGACAGGTTGATGTAGTGCTTGGAGGTATGGTTTAGTGATGGTGATGCTTTTTGTTTGTTGTGTGGGTGTCTATTCTTGTCAGTTAGGTTGACGGTTGGACAAGATGATCTTTGAGGTCCCTTCCAACCTAGAAGATTCTGTGATTCTGTGATTCTGTATTTATCTGTTTATTTCCCGAGATGGGGGGAGGGGAAAGGCGGGTGGGCGGACAGAACAACACAACCCTCTTCCTTTAAGAAATTATTTTCTAGCAGTAACACTTTAAGGATCACATAGCAAAATCTACTTGATGTGATAGTTTGTGTGTTTTCCAGAACATGTGTCTGAAACAATGTATGAGAAATGTTGATGTTTTTTATTTCCCTCAATGCTTCAAGTCTAGTGTCTAATAATAAGGTGCTTAAAAATCACCTGAGTTGGAAGAAAAATAATCTTATTTTTTCATAATCAATGATCTTCACAGTCCATGACAAGGGTTTTTTGACTTTCTGCATTGGCAGATTTTGAAATGTATCATCAGGAATCAAGAAATATTCTCTTATAGTTTATTTGCAATATTAGCCAAATCGGTGATATGCATGGTTCTAATAAAAAAAAACCATTATGAATCAAACAAATAATGCTTTTCTATTCTTATAGCCTATGATATATATATATATATGTGTATATATGTATAACTGGTTCACCGGAATACAAGAGTGTTCTTCTTATTTTTTTTATACTGGTGAAAATGCCTTCGATGAAAATTTGTCTTCAGAAGTATAAATCCCCTGCAAAAAAAATAAAAATAAAAAAAAATGCAATAAAAAAATTTGCAATATTATATGGGTCCTAAAGTATAGATTAGAATTGAACAGGTAGTTTTCTATGTTAAACTGTTTTGCCTGTGCACACAAGGCATACCATTGTGCAAGTGAAATGTATTAAATTGTCAAACCAAGGTGAATTTTTGTGTACCTAAGACATGAGTTTGTAAGGTTGATTACCTTGACACTCAGAAAGTAGAATTAAGGAGAATCTGCATTATCGTAAGCTGTATACGGTATGGCTCAGCAGTGTTTTATTCTGTTGTTAGTTACATAAACTGTTGTCAGCTGATGGCCACAGTGTGGTTTTGACCTGGCTCACTCCTTTATGAACATCAAATATAAAAAAATTATTTTGTGTGATATGAATCTAATTCTTTGATAGGTCAGAATAATTTTTTTGTAATGCACAAATGTTTTAATAAGTTGCAAATCTTTCTATGAAGTTTTTTTAGAAAGGAAAAAAAAATGTTTTATATGTTTATCATAACATTGATTCTTTGACATAGAGTTGATTTTTCAGGTTCTAAAACTCCATAAAATTATAAAATAAAATATCTATTTTTAAACACTAATGAGTGAGTACAAGTTTTTTTAGCTAACTTCTAAAGTATGATTGCTTTGATCTTTTAGCTACAGTCCTTTGGAAATGGCAGCTCACAAAGAAACACAAGAAAGCATTCAGATTGAAAAACTTTTGAAAAATATTAAGGAATAATAGTTATTCTTTGGCTTCAGGACACATTCCATACCACTATATGTTAAGACACAGGACCCACCCCTGTCCTACTGTAAAGACGGACTGAGTCCCCTGTGGTCAAAACAGTAAACCTATGCCCATATCACTTTAGAGGAAATTAGATTCGTTTGCCTTTTTCTGTGAATCCTACCACATTCTAAATGGAAAATGGAAAGCTTTGTACTCCTGTTAAGTACTACGTCAAGAAGATAATAAACAAGGACATAAAAACTAGAAGTCATCAACTCATAATGCAGCAAAGGCCAGTTAAAAGTGATTTTCCCTCTTGAGTGACAGCCACAGCATTTGAGAACAGGTCTAACAGTTAAATCAAGGAAAATCATCTTCATTCTCCCATACTTACCTTGGAACCTTATACAGTATTATATGCAATTTAATTGGCAGAAAAAAACTCTTCTGGACTTCTGAACCCCTTGCTTATTCCCTTGCCCTTGTGGGCAAAGGATTACTCACAGGAAAATTCTCAATTGTTTCAAAGAAATGAGTCATAACTTAGTGCTATAGATTGGAAGTAAGACATTTTCATTCTGGTTGTTTGCCATAAAATATTAATACATATGAAAAGCATTGATTGGCATTTATATGCTTTTGGAAGTTCGGCCTTTTTAAGTAGGGCTTCTTGTTCATCAAAGCAAAAAGCGGTGCTTGCAGTTCAAAGCCTTTATGTATCAGGAGCTCTAGCAGTCAGTAAAAACTGTAGGTTATGGGAAACCGAAAACCAAGAAATCCATGGTCACAATGTCTAAATAAGGTTTGGATGAAATCACTTCATGAATAAGCCTTAAATGCCATATATGCCTCAAACACTCTTCACAGTTTTCTGATGATGTGATGATGCAATTTGTCTTCTGGGCAGGTTCTTGGGGTGTTGCTACTTCACACATTTGTCATATATGACTGATATTACTGCATTTTCTACATGACTAAGGCTAGGCAAACCCACTGCTTTCTTGTAGTTTTATAACGTGTAAGTCTTTGGGGTTTTGTTTTGTTGGGGTTTTTTTTTTTTTGTCTTACGGGAACTAAAGATAAAAGAGAAGGTTGGAGGAAAAAAGAAAGAAAGAAAAAGCTCTTTGAGAAATAAACAACTCAAGTGGCAAAATAACAGCTGTTAAACCACAAGCTAAGTAACTATTATTTTCTGTCATCCTTATATATGCTAAGTATTAACTTATTCATTTCACATTCACTGAACATAAGCATGGACTGTAGAGCTACTTGGCATGACTATGAACAGCAGAAATTGTTACTTAAGAGGTTTTAAAAAAGATGAACCATAAACCTATAGCCTGACATTGATTTATTTATTATAACATTTATTTAATATCTAAAAACCAAGAAGACTTTCATACTTGATATTAGTGTAATTTATATTTACCATTTTATATAAGACAAAATATTAAAACACTTTGCATCCGCAAACAGTACATACATTTCAGACTTCAAGCTTTCATTCCATAATTATGCCCCAAATAGATTAAAGATTCAGTCTTGCAGCTATGTCTGATTCTTTCGCTTACACCTTTAAGAACTGAATTAGTCCAAATATGTGTGTATTGGAGTGCTTGGTTAATCTTACACCTCTTTTCATTTACTCTTTTTATCTTTAGTTTGTTTCAGGATTATGTTTTTTTAGAGGTCTTGGTTTACTTTCACTTCTGAAATCATTTTTCTCATACTTCTTTCTTGTTTTCCATAATCTTTTGTAGTTTTGAATGAACAAACATTTGTATCTTTTACAAATGACACAGAAAAGTTACAAGATTACCATCTGATAATCTCTTTCAGGAAAGGGTTGCAGAGGAATTCCTTGATAGTTCAAAAAAATTCAGTCCTTTATATTCAACTCTATTAATCAAATTACTTATTTCTTCCAGCCACCTTTACAACAGATTTTTGTTACTTTCAGCAGTAAAAGGAGAAGGATAAGACAGTCACTATTTTGAATTTATTTGTTAGGAACTAACAGAAAGATGCACTGTACATAAAGTTTGGATGAAAAAATACAAACTTGTCTTTAGGAATTGTTCTAAATCCTTCACTGTATTCATAATACAGAAGTTACCTATCTATTTGAAATTAACTAGTGGGGATATCAAAATAAATATAATAAATAAACTACTTTAAACCAAAAATGACGAAAGAGTTTAAAATATTCAAAACATTAAAATTATTCTTAAAGTAGCGCATTGAATCACAAATCAATTTATGCACTTTTCCTCTCTGGGATAATATCAGTGGCATTACTCTCTGGCATATTTTAAAGCTTATTTTTCATCTTATTATGGCCCTGATTTTTTGCTCACTATGTGCTCAACTGAATCTTGATGCAATTTTTCTCAATACACTGTTTGAGCACAAGGGTCAAATTAGATTTTCAGGTGTCAGCATTATGAATTTTGAGTAACCCTATTTTTTAAAAGTTACCAGGAATTTAGATGGACCTCTGGACCTCACTGGAGAAAAAATATGACAAAGTATAGATATTCTGTAAAATAAGAGGATATAAGCATCCAAATATTGGACACTTGGCTTTCAGTACTGAATAATTATTCCTGCAGTATGAAAACTGATATAGAATATTTTTAGATGTCAAAAAGATATTTTAAATGACAAAATATGATTATACATTTTTTATTTTCATTCTACTTTTTACTGGATATTAAATATATACTTCATTATTAATTATCTTATGGACCATGACCCATAATCTCTCGTACTTCCAGCCATTTATAGGTAGTCTTTCTGTGCTTCTGCTCATCACTGTAAAGCAACAATCCTTTGCAATTGAGTTTGAAAATCTGTAGTTTTGGCAGACTGTTCCCTTTATATTTCCACATCACTCGCACATCTGAAAACAATTCCATAAAATGTTGCATTCTTTACCATTGTAAAGACCTTTGCTAGGACTTCAGGTATATGTTGATACATTTTTCCTGTCATTGTAACACCTTCATATTCTTTTTTTTTAATATTCAAATTAGGCATATATTGAGACATAGTTAGGTAATAATTAGGTAAATTTGTCAGAAAAGCACTTTCTAAAACATGTGTGTTGTTGAGTTTTGGATTGTTTTGATTTCCAAAGCAGTGGGTTTTTCTTTGCATTCATCTTCAAAACTATAACAGAGTAGACTCTGCTCTTCAAGGAAATATCTTTCCAATCAACAGGAGTCCAAATACATTTATGAGGCTGCTAAAAATTCCCTGGGAATCGGTGAGCGATGTTAGTACCTTTAGCTTTGAAATGGGAGTTTTCTACTTTTATGCTGAAGTTTTTAATGAAATATAGAAGTATTTTGTTGTTTGTGGACAGGAAAAATAAACATATAGGTGTTGGCCAATAGTTTCCTTCACATTGATCAAGCAGCCTTTCAGCTCAGGGAGGTGTCTGATTCCTTTAATAATTTAGCATAATTTTAATCTGTGAAATCCTATTTGGATATATACTACACTATGCTCAGACACTCATATTTATACTCTAGTCCTTTAAAACTCTTTTTATTTTCTTTCAATTGAGACTGTAGATTTCATTTTTCTGATATGTCATAATTATTTGCATTAAAATATTTTGTTTCAGCCTCTGAACATATGCTTCACCTCCTCCTCTACTTATGAATGTAAGTAAAATATGTAAGACTCCATAGAAAGACTCCACAAAACTTCCCACCCAAAACACTATTATTATGTATTATTATGCATGATTATTGCATCATCATAAATCACCAAGCCAACTGAAAGTTCATGTCATGGACATAAGGTGATAAATTTAAAGATCTGGTCCTAGAGCAAAATATTTATGTTTACCTCAGCAATATATTAAATTAAAAATTACTACATTAATCCTCCAAACGAATTTTTTTCACTGAATATGTTTCTTTATTTATAGTCCATTACAATTTTACAATGTCAAACTAATCAAAAATCCCAGAGATAATATTATCTTAAAATAGTTTATATTTTAGTATACTCTCTACCCCTCCTTGCCCACCTTCTTCCATCTTTCAGTTCTTTATACATTAAATTTTTTTGACATATGCCCCATTATCTATCATTTTCTGGCAGTATAGTATCCACATTCAAGTGGGTATATTCTGCAGCTAACTAGTATATGTGCAACTGTTCTTTAGTCATTGCCTATTTTTCTTTTTTCGAGGTTTCTGTACTTGATGTCTTAGTACGTTTTAAAGAGAAATATTTATATGTTTCTTTCTTTCTTTCTTTCTTTCTTTCTTTCTTTCTTTCTTTCTTTCTTTCTTTCTTTCTTTCTTTCTTTCTTTCTTTCTCCCTTCCTTCCTCCCTCCCTCCCTCCCTCCCTCCCTAGTCTTTTTAGGGTCATTATATAAACAACAGAAATCAATAGTCCCTCTATTGAGGACAGTTTAGAGAAAGATATCAAGTGCCTATGCCAAAATGCAGGGAATAAACAAAAATTGGCTGAACTCTCCTAAAGAAAACTCTGAGAAATGGTTTGACACAACTGGAAGCGGATAAATAGATAGAGTGAGCTAGACTATTCAGGACCTTTCTGAAAAAAAAAAAAAAAAAAAAAAAAGGGAGATTGTGAGCACAGTTTAAAAGCTGCGGTTTGAAATATGGCTCTGATTATCTTTCCATTAAAACAGTACCATTTAAAAAAAAAAAAAAAAAAAAAAAAAAAAAAAGATATTGCATAGAAAAAAGAAAGATATCAAATATAAACAACAAGGAAGAAACTATTCTTTTAAATGAGGCATCTAATGTTGAGAGACTCCAAGTCTCTATTTAGGAGTTAGGTCTGCTGCCTCTTACTGAGGAAATCAGGAAAACTAGCAATCCATTCTCTGCTATTCTAAATGAAAATGGCAGAAACCTTATGTTGCTAAAAGATAAATGGAGTGAGATGCAAGAAAAAATCTTTGTTGGTGACACTGCAAGGCTTCAATCCTATTTAGAGCATTTAGAGCCAGCGCTCATTGTGAAATATGGCAACTCATTGACATTTTCACAAGTGTTGTTTTTCTGTTGTTGTTTTTGTTGGTTTTTTTTGCTCTCCAGTCTCCACAAAATTAGGAACTTCCTTGCATCTTTAAAAAATCTGAAGTGGTAACTTGCATAACAATTCAGCGAGTTTTAAGTAAATAGGAAATTGCAGCACTAGTGTGTTGATAAGACCACTTGGGACAGAAATGTCAGTGTCTAATACTAAGTGTTAAATTTCTTCTAAAATAATTTAAATTAATTTTAACACATAATAATTAACAGATTTATTTATGCCTTCTCAGAGGACTTCTTCTATATTCAGGGATTAAGAATTGCAAATCAACAGGGGAATGAAAGCATTAAGTTCAAATAGATGCAATTCTTAAACTCGTATTTGTTATATGAGCACAGACTGTCAACCTCTGAGTTGTTTGCACATTAAGGAAAAGGATGTGGGCAAGGACATGCTTGATGACGAAGGTAGACTTCTGTCACTCTTCACTTGGCACTGCTGTAATTTGCAGGATCTGGAGAGCTGCTCTTACCCACTGGAAGGTTCACAGCTGTGAACACAGACAATATAGAGTAAAGAAGTTTTATGCTGTGTGTTGGGAGCTTTTTATTCCTTCTCTCACATTTTGTGCTCTGGCAGTGCAGATAAGCCCTCATTAGGGATTAGGGTGCCATTTACCTAGGCATTGTTCACTCTCAAAGGAAATATATTCCATTTCTCAAAGAGTTAATTTAAACACTGGCAACCTTTAAGCTACGTTTGTTCATGCCTCAACCAGGCTTGCAAATGTATGCTTTATTCACATCAGATACAGCTGTGAAGCTAGTTCTGTTGTGTATATTTGGGATATAGGTGTCTACTCATTGTGCAGATATTTACTGCTTCCATTTATATTTACTACCATTATTTACAAAGGTATTCCATCTTACTATTATAATTTTTTTCAACTTTACCACATAATTTCATTTGTGAACCAGTCCTTCTCTCTGTAAAAGTCTTTCCTATTTTCCAACATTCATAATATAACTAAAATACTTTTGATTTTATTCAAACAGTCATTTGTCATTCACTTCCAGATATTAGTTAGTTATGTTATGTAACTGGTCAACTAACTTATCCTTTTTCTGTTCCCAATTGAAGGCACACTACTATTATTTTTAAAGTACTGGATGCAACGAAAAATAACGAATAAGAAATTATATGTATTAACATTGGCAAGACTTTCAGGGTTAGTTCTGCCTACATGAATCTTTACTGAAACCTGTCAATAGAACAGCAGACCCCTGAATATCTAGACCACATGACTATGTGTATTGTTTTAACCTCCAAAATTAAAAAACTTTCATCTTTCTAATATATGACCAAAAATATATTATTAAAAGTTTTAAAAATCTGATACCTACCTCTCATTACTGATTTTACATTTTCCGGTATAAACTACAAAATCTCAGTAGTGAATTTCATTTTTCCATTTTTTGTATAAGTAGGGAATTGCTACACTGAGATTCTCACCTAATTTCACCCCCACATTCTGAATTAGTGATTGAACTTTAAAAACAAGTTTTTAAAAATATAATTAAAGTGTTCACCTTACATTTGATTTTAAGCAGGAAATAAGTTCTGAGTCTGATTTATTTGTCAGTTCCATCTTAAAATTATTAGAGGGAATTAATATTTCATTTACTATTGATTGTGTCGTTCTGCAATACACTTTGGTTGCCCCTATCAAGATATACCATCTTTCCAGCTTTTTGATGAATATTCTCTTACTACTTGATCTTTCTCCAGAGGATGAATCTTCCTGGTGATATATAGAACTGCACAGCCACAGTATTCTAAAAGGTACCAAATCAGTTTTAACAGTATCTTTTCACAGGTTTTTGAATGCCGTCATTTACATCTACTTCTGTCCAAAATAATTGCTTGTTATTTAACAGTCTCTTGAGCCCACAAATGGAAATATTGGCTTACTGCTAAGAACTGACAGTTTTTCAAGCCTCTTCAAGAGATGCATATTTTTTCTTTCTTTCCTTTAAATCTTTTCTAATGCAATCTACTTTTCAGCATTTTATGGCATACTATCTTCCAACCATATTTCCCCCCCATTCCTTTTATTCTTTTACTAGCTTTCCAATTCATGCCTAAACATTCTTGATGGAAGCTAGGTCATTATAAGACAATTTCCTTTACAATAAAATTTTTCAGGAAATACAAAGTGCTGAGAGCTTTTCATATTATTTTTTCCTATATTTTATTATAATTCTTATTAATAACTTATTATCAACTTTAGCAGCCAATCAGAATGCAGCCCTCATTCCTGTAAGTCTGACATACATAGGCATTTTAAGGTGTCCTTCCCCAAAGGGCTTACAGAAAACAGTGACTGTGGTACAATTCAGATTTCCTTGTAGCTTGTGATTTACTAAAAACTGATTTATACACTTTGCTGGGTTTTTTTTGACATGAATGTCCAAAATTAGGGTTTGATTTTAACATTGAAATATTTAAGTACAATTTTACTTCAGATTAGTAACTTTGTTCTTATTGTCTGCTTATTCCCTCCGTGTCTTTTTTTCCTACATTTTTTCTCTTCCTAAAATTTAAAATAATTTTATAAAGTTATAAGTGAAAAAAGTACCAAAGACTCATTAGAATTTTATTTATTTTATTATATTATGTAGAGGGAAAAAATATAAATTAAAAAAACAAAGGTCAAATATGTGATCTTTTAAAAAATATGTCATCTTGGTCTCTGAAAAATGGAATAAGTTTCCAGTTTTACTTATTTGTTTTTATTTTTTAAAATTTCATCTCTTTTTTTAAATTTTATTCTAAATATAAATAGCATTTTCATTGTCTCTTCTAATTGCTACTCCTCTGTAATCACAATCCAATTACGAACAACCACAACTTCATTTAGAGTCATGACATATTATGGTGAAATATCATAAGTGAAATACTATCCCTCTAGGTGTTTGTCATTGACTCCAGCAGAATAAATTTTCATCGTGTCTTCTAAAAACTATTTTCTTGAAAGTGGGAGATGAAGTTCTCTTAATTTTCAACCCAGCTCTGAACTGCAAAGTAGAAATTATGTAAGCCATATATCACAAATGATCTTATTTCTGAGTGACAACACTTGAGTGGATGGCAATTTGATTCAGAGACAGTTTACACCTGGGACTTGTTGAAATTATTTGGGATTCTGAAAATTCACGCAGAGAACTTCCAAAAGCTATTGCAGCTCCAGAGATTGCAGATATTCAGGAGAAATCCAGGAATTCATAAAACACAAATAACTGACAGGTTTACTTTTTTTATTATTATTATTTTGAACTTTAAAAGTAATTTCAAATTTCAAAATAGCTTTGAGGGGTCAAGCTCTTGATTGAAAAGATTAAATTCAGCTATTTTTGGTCAAACTGGTCTTATTACAGATGCTAGACATCTTTTAAAAAGAATGTAGCAATTCAACTTTGAAAAATTACAAGTAGAAGGTGAAAGAAGACATCTTTTATTTTCCTTTTCACCTCTAGGTTTGTGTTGGAATTATTCTCATTTTATTTTTATGGTGCTCCTTAGCATTTCTCTTACTTCAGAGTAGATAAAATCTGGCCTTATTCCCAGATATTCGGTAAACTAAAACTCTTCCATCAACTTTGACATGTCTGTTGTCAATAGATTGTACAGAAGGATCTGAAGGAATGCGCTAGCGTTACAAAAGATACAGAAGGCTCAGTATCTGCAGGATTCCTTTTCCCATACTTACTACGAAAACTACTGGAAAGTTGAAAGCCCAGAACCACAACTCAAACTGCAATCACATTTACGTATTTAATACCTTGCTATGTACCATTGCCACATACCTCTTAAGTCCTTAATCTAATCAAATACTCAGGAAACATAATGTTATGTTCTCTCTCTTATCCTTCTCCTTAAGCATAATTCAGAGATATGAAAAGCATTCAGCTGTAATCATCTTATTCCGTGCACGTCCTAAGTTCAGCAGCACAGAAATAACACATCATTCTGATGATCTCTCTGTTACTGTCTCTACCTGGGTGGTATCAAATCTACTCCAAGGCCAAATGTTGCCCCTATTCTTTAGTCTTGAAAGGACTGGGGCATGACTCCTTCATACCTGCTGCTTAGTCTGACCCAGTGTGGCAGCTGTAGTCTTTTAGGAACTGTGACAGACGGAGACCAGGGTTTTGGATCCTGGCAACTGCCTTTGTCTGCTTTCCAGACAGGGAATTTCTTTTCATCAAAAATTAGAATAAGTTCTGGACCACAGCACCTTGCAAGTGAAAGTGAAGACCCATCTCTTTTCATTTGGATTCATGCGGTCACCTCTGAGTGACCCAACAATATTCCCTTAGAGATCAAGACGAGGGAAAAACCTGATATGTTCAGATGGTGTAAGCAGAGAGGAATGGATAATTTCAGCCCTCTGAATGCTTTGTTTTATAAAAGACTGTTAGCGCAGAGATTCTGCTCTGATGGATTTAAAATAAACGCAGAGATTAGATAAAATACCTTAGATAGGCTGCTTATGTTTCCATTTCATTTTCATACCAAACATATTCCTGCAGGAAAATACATTCCACAGGGAAATTAGTTCATCAAGAAGAAAAGCATGCTGTGGCCATTAGCTGTTTCCCAGTTTCGTCCTTTCGTTCCCTCTCAATCCATCAAGCTCCAAATCCACAGTGTTTCTTTGCCCCATTTAATTCCATTCTTTATTGCCAAAGATCTACAAGTTTCTGCTTGTTCTCATCTATACTCTATCAAATGTGTCCTGTACTCAGTTAGACTAATTCATAAAATATAGTCATTCAAGTAAAAAGTGAAAACAACTTCCCCATCGATCCTATTTAAAGTAGTATGAGATTTTGTTATATTTACCTTTTCCTCTGTGTTGTTTCATGCCAATTCTTCACTGTAAGTATGGTTTAAACATGTTTATGTTTCTGCAGCTTGTAAATTTTGGCATTCTCAGACATTCTCCTCATGTCTTTCCCCAACAGAACGAGTCACAAATAATATAGGGCTTCATCTGCTTTCTTTTGTCCCTAATCAGCTTCAGTAACTTTATTAGCGTGTCAAGAGTCAGAAGAATTTCCAAATTCAATATATCAACCATGTGTGAGCATAACACAGACCCTTGCAGGGGGGTGAAGAAGGGGTTTCTGTGTCTTGCTTGTGTGTGTATCAACTCTTTTCATTATAACACTGAAGCGAGTTTTTTCTCAAACCCTATGACTGTTCAGTTATTCACAGAAAATAAATTACTTCTTCCTTAGTGGGAACGGCAATCTAAGCAGACAGTAGATTGCCTTAGTTTTCAGTGGCTTTCACTATTTTTTTAAATGACATAATCTGTCATCAAAAATATATTTACGTTTGTTATATCATCAGTTGCCAAGTTTGCTTTATACTCTTTTGCATGTGAGAAGGACTGGGGGTACCTACCTCTTCTTAATTAACTCCACCTGGCTTGAGACTCTCCCTTTCAACAATCTGCATCAATGCCATTATACAGGCACAGCAGGAGAAAGCCACAAATCTAGTGAAATTAAATCACTCACCATAGAAACATCTTGAACAATAGCATGAGAACATGGAGCCAACCAATCACATTCAGGCACATGGAAGAAAGAAAAAAAAAACAAAGATAAGTGTATGGCAGCAGCAGCAGCAGCAACCAATATGCAAAAGAAAAAAGATATAAGCTTCACAAAGAATTTATTCTTTAACAAATTATTTCATAATTATTCCCACCCTTGTCTCTCTTCCCTCTCAAATACTTGCAAAAAAGTCACCACTATTGTTTGAAGAGAAAAAATACTGAAGTGACTCACCTTTTGCAAATGTTATATACTTAGGGAATGATCCAGGCATATGTCAAGCACCACTAAAGGGCTACACCATCCGTAAGAGGGCTCAGCATGTCAGGGTCAAGTCTCTACTCTTACTGTAACTGGAATCAATGCCAAATTTTGTATTGCTTTCAGTGGTTCAAGAGTGAGGAAGAGCAAACATAGATGACATTTTTCTTATTTCACAAAGAAAGGCAGAAGTCTTAACCTTCCAAGAGGAGAATGCTACAGTGAGTTGCAAAACCAATATATTTATGGAAAAAGAAATACAGAAAATAATGTGCAGGTATGGTATTATTTCTAAAAAAGCTTATCATTAACCTAACTGCAGAATGACAGGAGAACAACTTTTCAAAACAGATGAACAAACCTGGTGTTTGAAATAAGTGTCTGAACTTTCATTATCCAAACCTGAAGCTACAGTGAAGCTGTTTAACATTTATAGACAGAAAAAGAAGATCAAAGGAAAAATATTTTTTTCTGGCAAGTAAGACACATTAAAGGCCAGATTCTGCCAGGCTTTCCCACAATAACCAGCACATTATTGTTTCAGTAATCCTATTGATCTCACTAGGATAACTTCAGAGTAAAAATCTGGTCAATAAAAGTAGTTTGGCAGAATTTGCCTCTAAATTATCATCTCCTTTACATTCAGACTCTGTAGGTCAGTACTGTCCCTCCCCTTGCCAACTGTTTGAAGTAATAATTTGTAAAATTTTGCTTTGCTAATTTCTTACATCAGCAAATACTCTGAACAGTTCATTACAGCATGTATTTCTAATTGCAAAATCGTATTGTTTTGGAAGATGACACTAATTTTAAAAATGTTAGTTTATTTCTTTGTAGCTTTCATGCCAGCAGAATCCTGAAAAATAAAAGGATGAGAGATACATGTTCTTCACAAGATCTGCCCAAGAATAGAATTTGTAAGTTAATGTACAGCAAATCATATGAGTAGTGACCCTCTAGCTAATACTTCTGTAATGAAGGTAGGGGTTTTTTCAGCAATATGTGTATTAAATCTGTTTTTAATATCTGTTACGATTTGTTGTTGTGTATTGCCTAAGGCCTATCTCTTCTACAGAGTTCCTTTTGCCTCAATGTTCTTTTGCTAATGTCAAATCATTTAAGAAAACACTGAAACACATGTAATGTTCCTACATGAATAAATTGAATATTTAATGGTTCAATGCCCTGACCTTTCAGATTACAATACAGGACAGTGAGCACACTTTGTAAATGTGAAGGCTAGTGGGTGTGCATATTTGGAGTGAAGTACTTCAGCAAAGGAGAGGCAAAGTCAAGTTAGAACAAATATTGCAGTCCCAGAAGGCCTGCTACTGAAATCAAATTATAGGCCTGGACTATCATAACTTATTCCTCAAAAAACATCATGCTGTGCAAGAATATATCATCCACTTGGATAAACAAGTTAAAAAGAACCAAGTGTTAAGCAGTGTCGTGGTTTGGCCTCAGACGGCAACAAAGGACCACGTGGCAGCCGCTCTTACAGACCAGAGCCGCCACAGTGGCCGTGAGGGGAATATCGGAAGAAAAAGACAGAACTCATGGGTTGAGACAAAGGCAATTTAACAGAACAGCAAAGGGAGCAAGAAACGACAACAGCAATAACACTGACAGAAGAATATACAACCACGATTATGATACCGCCACTTGCCCACTGCACCGGGGACACCCCAGACCACTCTCCTCCCCCGGGGGTCACTTCCCCTTCCCCCCACTGACTTCTTGTCCCTCCCCTTCTCTGGCTAGCTCAGGCTACCCCTTGGGCATGGCTCACATGGGATGGAATACCTGTGTCCCTGCTAGGTCCTGGGGAGAATTAACCCTATCCCCGCCAGACCCAGGACAAGCAGCAAAGTGTCAATCGGGCAAAGTGGATTTCTTAGACGCATACACATGCAGCTTGCACATCAGATTACATGGACTATCTCACCCCTTTAGTCCTAGAATATATTAGCATCAACTCATACATGCCTTAAAGCCAAACCTAGCAGGTAAATAAGTTACCAAGAACTACTAATACCACAAGTTCCCTGTATCTATCCCCCTATTACCCAGTAACTGCCTGACCATGTTAGAAACACTACTGCTTCTTAACCAGACAGAGTGTTATTTCTGAATGTACCCAATCTGTCTTCAGAGGCAGCTTTCTAACTCTTAGAACCCTTAAAAATATAAATATTTAATTAATTTTTACATAAAGACAAAAATTTATGTAGGACTTGTCCAGTAGGAGTGGTAGATGTCATCATAGCTTTGGTTGTGACAGAATTCCATAAAGCGCAGTTATTTTAGTTGAAGACCTATAAATGCTGCTCTTTAAAACATACTGTTTCTGTTATGTACCGCACAAAATTGTTATTCTGATGGAATACAATCACAGCATGGTATAATGTATCTTCTTTTATTTATTTGATAGAAGAATCCCTTGTGTTTTTCTGTGTTCTACAAATTACTACCTTTTCTGAAGAACAAATTCTAACAAGTAGGTTAGTGTGCCTGTTTCCTTGAACAAGAGGAAAATGTATCTCAGACAATACTTCCATGTGATAATTCTGCACAAGAAGGCAATTCAACAGGCTTGTATTTGCTATATCTTTATGATTTATTTTTATTTAAAAATGGAAACAATAACAGAATGGAATCTCCTTATGATCTACTACAATAAAAGTTAGGTATTGGTCTAAAAATACAATAATAGATGTGCTACAGAAGGAAAAGTAAATCAAATGGCTTAGATCTAGAAAAAATGTTGTCTGTTATACAGAAGCCTTCAATGGTTCAAAAATGCAACTCTATTAAACTAACACAAATGTTCTGCTATAGAGAGAAAATAAGGCTCTCATCCAATGCAGAACAGTCCATATTCTAGTAATTCTCATCTGAATTATAATGCATAACACTTTAATACATAATTTAATAAATTACTCAATTGAGTCTTCTACATAAATATTTTGGCACTTGAAAGTCTTCAAGAATAAAAAATCCAAAAAAATCTCCCCTTGACAATAAAAGGAGGGTGTACCAAGTAGTGACAGTTACTGGTACTAATTCACATTCTTGATTGAATAGGGGAGCTAGTGAATACTAAGGATTATTTACCTTTTCAAAATAATGTTATTAGCCCAATTGCAAATGCTTGATCTTTATGTTGGTGACCATTGCAGTCTTATTTCTGTGATTTAAATAGAAACAGTGACATAAACCTGTAATTCATTAAAGTAAAAAATGATTGCTTTTACCAATCAACACACTTAAGAATTTTGGTTTTGCTCGTCATAAGAGCCTATAGTATGTATATACTGTCGTCCATCCTGTTACACAAGGGGAAGCTAGAGCAAAAAACTACAGAAATAATCTGGTGTTCATATGTGAGCTATAAATTCATGTCTGGTTCTTTGAGAATTAACATGTTTATTAACCATATGGCAGATGCATTTCTGCCGTTCCTTATGTGTCAATGGGGTGACTTAGGGTATAAATCAGAACAATATTTAGCTCAGTGTTCTCAGGAAAAGGAATAAATTGATACGCCAAAGCATGTAGTGAATACATTTCACTAGCACATGGATATTTCTGTGCAGATATTTCTTTATCAACACTTTCTGTCCCTTTAGCTTTTTGGCTGAATCAAAATACAGTGATGAAAATTTTATGGTCCACTCTGCTTGCCTGTTCACCATTCCCTGGTCTTAGTCATGCTTTATGTTTTTACATTTGACCTGTTTGTCATATAGTGTATTTGTCCCTGTGATAATCATCCTAACACTTTTACTATGGAAACAAAGTATTGGTCAGTGATGACCATGAACAAATATGCAGGAGCAATAAAATTAATGAAGATGGGGAAGTAGGAACACAGACATTATGCATAAGAATATTTCCAACTTTTTTTTTTAATTTATTTCTAATTGGATACCTCAGAATTATGTTCTGCATCTTCTTTTATCCACAGTGTTGGGTTAATCCAAGATTTCCGTAAGAGCAAAATTAATTCTTCAAGTTTTTTTATTTTTTGAGTTAAGCACAGAAGGCATAACATACTTCTCATGGCATCAAGTACACTGAGAGTTGTATGGATGTTCCATGGTAGTCACAACAGATCTGGTAATAGCTGGCCAGCATCATGCACTTTGTCTTTTCTCTCCAGGACTCTGCCACCTTCCACAGTGCGATGTGAAAAAATTAAAAACTGGGCTAAAAAATGCCCACTCCAACAGCACAGCGTCCCTCAAAATAGGCTCATGATTAAACTTTTTTAAAATTATTATTCATTTGCTTCTGGTAATGCTTTTGAAAATGTGAAACAAATATATTTTGGAAGTAAACATGATGTGTGAAATGACTGTAAGGTTTAAAATTTGTAGTCCTATTTCCCACCTTATCCCTTCCACCCTCTTTTCCTGCTAGTGCTTGGGAGATAGCACACCTTGCAAAAGTCTGAAGTAGGAATCAGTTGAGGAGAAAAAGACTGAGAGAAGGAGGAGACTGATGGTACTGCTGAAGATTGGGCATGTTGGGAAAATAGCAGTGTGAAATGTTCACCTTCTGCAAAGTTGTGCATCCACAGGATCTTCCCAGGTGCATAACACAACCATTTTTAAGCTGTGGGAACTGATTTCTGGATGCTGAAATCTTTCCAACACAAGGCAACCAGCATGGAGTGTAGTCAAGGGAAATGGCAGGAGTGTAAATGAACTTTGACTTTAATAACTTCTCAAACAGGTGATGGTCCCCAACACTCCTGAGATATCTGTGGAACTGTATGAAACTCAGGTGACTAAGAATTGATAGCAGTGGTGAGAAGCTTGTCATTTCACTAAGTGGGTTAACAGTACCTCTTATGGAGGGACTACTTATTAACAAGATGCATCCTTTATTGAGCATTTCTCAATGAGGTGCATATGTATGTCCTATAGGCCATGCAGGTAAGTAGACAAAAAAAAGTGGTGTGCAATATAGACTAAGAGTTTGCTCCAGGAGCTTTGCAGTAGGATGTATGAAGTCCACTCCACAATAAGAAATATAGGGAAGTATAGAAGTCTAGTCTCTGGTAGATGAGACCAGTAGGTCTGTCATTGGCAGGTTGCCTCGGCAGTACAATAATCTTAGAAGGAAAACCAATCAGCTAAACAAAACCTCTTACAAATCAAAACAATGAAAATTTAGCAATGAAACAAATATTAGAGCTTCTAAATTAGTGTATAAGTACAAGCAATAAAAACCCCAAAACTCCGGTCATCAGAAGGTGAACATGTGAGGTATCTTTAGCTTATGATTTTAGATTACTTTTTTGCCATACTAAATAAAGGGAGAAAGGTTTAAATCCAGATCATCCAAACGGAAAGTATATTTTTCAATTTGAGTAAAATAGAATAATTAAATGTGCAATATGCATATACATGATAAACAAACAAACAAATACATAAGCAGAGATTTCAACAGGTAGTTACTGCCTGATACAAGGATTTCTGGTTTTCTATATTTACTCAGAGTTTATAATAGTAGAGTACTAGCTGGAAAATCAAGCACAACTTTCCCACAGATTTTATGAATTTTTCATCTGTTCCTTTGCTTATATGACACTTTGGCTATTTTCAGGGCAATTCTGTGTCATAACAATGGCTGGCAATTTTAAGACTGGCCTATACATTTTAAGGACATCTTAGATAATGTACAGAATAGTATAATGCGGGATTATGTGCAGTTTCTGGTCCTGAAACATTTCATCTTATGTGATATTTAATTTGAGATGTATATAAGATTCTGAGTCACCTGAAATGGATGCTACTTGAGAGATTTGAATCCACAAAATTTATTTTGAGAATACTTTCTCTATAGAGTTTTCAATTACCTGTTTTTTCCTTGTGCAGTTTTTAGTACTATTTACATTTCTAAAAGATCACTCGTGGCAAGCAATATATAAATATATCATTTTTCCAGTGTTGTTGCTATTTTTGCATTATATCTTTACATCTTACATTCAGATTTTGACTTTTCTAATTGTTATGAACACCACCATTTAACAGAACTGTTTCTGGGTTAAGTTTTTATTCTGGCCTTAAATTTAAAAATAAAAAATTAATGAAAGTAGTTATTAAAGTGTATAGATTATTCCAGTACTTAAGAACTATAGAAATTATATATGGAATGGGAGCTTTAATTATTTCACTGCTAGGAACACAAATGAATTTTCGTTATGATACACCCACAGACAAATTGTAAGTCTTATGTAATAATTTATTCTTTATAGAATCATAGAATCATAGAATCATAGAATGGTTAGGGTTGGAAGGGACCTCAAAGATCATCTAGTTCCAACCCCCCTGCCATAGGCAGGGACACCTCCCACTAGAGCAGGTTGCTCAAGGCCCCATCCAGCCTGGCCTTGAACACTTCCAGGGATGGGGCATCCACAACTTCCCTGGGCAACCTGTTCCAGTGTCTCACCACCCTCATAGTAAAAAATTTCTTCCTGAGATCTAATCTGAATCCTTTTTCTTCCAATTTAAAACCGTTTCCCCTTGTCCTATCATTACATCTCCTGACAAAGAGTCCCTCCCCAGCTCTTCTATAGGCACCCTTCAGGTATTGAAAGGCCACTATAAGGTCTCCCCGGAGCCTTCTCTTCTCCAGGCTGAACAACCCCAGCTCCCTCAGCCTGTCTTCATAGGAGAGGTGCTCCATCCCTCTGATCATCTTTGTGGCCCTCCGCTGCACCTGTTCCAGCCGGTCCATGTCCTTTCTGTGTTGAGGACTCCAAAGCTGGACACAGTATTCCAGGTGGGGTCTCATGAGTGCAGAGTAGAGGGGCAGAATCACCTCCCAAGACCTGCTGGCCACACTTCTCCTGATGCAGCCCAGGATGCAGTTGGCTCTCTGGGCTGTCTGCGCGCGCTGATGGCTCATGTTGTCCAGGTCCCTCTGGATGACATCCCTTCCTTCCAGCGTGTCAACTGCGCCACCAAGCTTGATGTCATCAGCAAACTTGCTGAGGGTGCACTCTATCCCACTGCCCATGTCTCCAACAAAGATGTTAAATAGCACTGGTCCCAATACTGACCCCTGTGGAGCACCACTCGTTACTGGCTGCCAACTGGACATTGAGCCATTGACTGCCACCCTTTAGGTGCGGCCATCCAGCCAGCTCCTTATCCACCGAGTGATCCATCCATGAGTTTCCAATTCTGAGACCAGGATGTCATGTGGGACAGTGTCAAATGCTTTGCATATGTCCAGGTAGATGACGTCAGTTGCTCTGCCCTTGTCTACCAAGTCTGTGGCAGTATCGTAAAAGGCCACCAAATTTGTCAGGCACGATTTGCCCTTGGTGAAGCCATGTTGGCTGTTTCCAGTCACCTCCTTATTTTCCATGTGCCTTAGCAGAGACTTCAGGAGGATCTGCTCCATGATCTTGCCAGGCACAGAGGTGAGACTGACCGGCCTGTAGTTCCCCGGGTCTTCTTTGTTTCCTTTTTTGAATATTGGAGTTATGTTCCCTTTTTTCCAATCAGTGGGAACTTCACCAGACTGCCACGATTTCTCAAATATGATGGAGAGGGGCTTAGCAACTTCATCTGCCAGCTCTCTCAGGACCCGTGGATGGATTTCATCAGGTCCCATGGACGTATGCACCTTCAGGTTCCTTAAGAGGTCACGAACCTCATCTTCTTGTACTGTGGGTGGTTCTTCCTTCTCAGAGCCCCTGTACTTGCTCTCCGTGACTTGTTCAGTGTGGCCAGGGCTCCTGCTAGTGAAGACTGAGGCAAAAAACTCATTCAGTAGCTCAGCCTTGTCTGCATCCTGGGTGACCAGGTCTCCCGCTTCCCTCCGGAGGGGACCCACAGCTTCCCTCGTCTTACCCTTATCCCTGATATATCTATAGAAGTTCTTCTTGTTATTTTTCACATCCCTGGCTAGATTTAGTTCTGCCTGGACTTTTGCTTGCCTGATCTGGTTTCTGGTGACTTGGACAGTTTCTCTGTATTCTACCCAGTCCATCTTTCCCTGCTTCCACCCTCTATAGGCCTCCCTCTTGGTCCTAGGCTTGCCCAGCAGTTCCCTGCTCATCCATGCAGGCCTGCCAGCTACCCTGCCCGGCTTCTTTTTTGGGATGCACCTCTCCTGAGCTTGGAGGAGGCAATCCCTAAATACCACCCAGCTCTCCTGGGCCCCTCTCCCCTCTAGTTCTTTTTCCCATGCTACCTTGCCAATCAGATCTCTCAGGAGATCAAAGTCTGCTCTTTTGAAGTCCAGGATAGCCAGCTTGCTGTACACCCTCCTTGTTGCCTTATGAGTCTTGAATTCTATCATCTCATGATCACTGCAGCCAAGGCTACCCTTGAGTTTGACATTCCCGACCAGCCCCTCCTTGTTGGTAAAGACAAGGTCCAGCACTGCTCCTTTCCTCATTGGTTCTTCAATTATTTGAAAAAGAAAGTTGTCGTCAACACATTCCAAGAATTTCCTGGATTTCCTGTGCTCTGCTGTGTTGTCTTTCCAACAGGTATCGGGGTGGTTGAAGTCCCCCATGAGTACCAGAGTGTGTGAGCGCGATGCTGCCCCTATCTGTTTATAGAGGGCCGCATCCTCACTGTCACTTTGATCTGGTGGCCTGTAGCAGACTCCTACTGTAACATCACCTGCCCTCGTGCTCCCTTTAATCCTCACCCATAAGGTCTCTGTTGTGTCTTCATCTATCCCCAGTTGGAGCTCCATACATTCCAGGTGGTCCTCGACATAGAGGGCAACACCCCCTCCTCTTCTGCCCATCCTGTTCTTCCTGAAGAGTCTGTAACCCTCCATTCCAACATTCCAGTTGTAAGAGCCATCCCACCATGTCTCAGTGATGGCAATAAGGTCATAGCCTTGGAGGCATGCGCACATCTCTAGTTCCTCTTGCTTATTCCCCATGCTGCATGCATTTGTGTATAGGCACTTCAGCTGGGTGCCTAAAGGGGCTGACTTTTTAGCTGAGATGGTAGGTTGATGGCTCTCCTTAAGTTTTTTTCTGCTTGATCTGTGTTTAACCCCCTCCCCCTTTGGACCTAGTTTAAAGCCCTTTCAACAAGTCCTGCCAACTCGCAGGCCAGTATCTTTCTACCCCTCTGAAACAGGTGTACTCCGTCTGCTGCTATCGTATCTGGTGCCGTGTGAATTTCCCTGAGGTCAAAAAACCCAAAATTTCATTGGTGGCACCAGTTTCTGAGCCACTTGTTAATCATGTACGCCTTATTATTTATTTCAGTATTCTTCAGTATTTTCAAACTTATCAGTTCAAATGCAAGGGAGAATTCCCATACTAAATAAGCCTACATAAAATTTACCAAACAAAACCATTGGCTTTGCACAAAAAGAGTGAGAAAAAGTTAATTAAATGGGAGAAGGAAGGAAAAAAAAGGTTGAAAACGTTGTTAAAAATAAGCGAAGGAATGTGATCTCATCCAGATGGGCAGTTATAACTCCCTGAAGAGGTTTAACTATCTCAAATAGCAATTAAAGTGTAAGGGATACAATATTCTGAAACAAGGATGAGAAATAGGTGAGAAATTTCAAATAAAGGTATATCTACACTGGTTTTATCAGTAAAAATATATCATATATTGCAGTTTACTGAACTAGAGTGAACTGCTGTTGTATGCGAGTCCTAATCCACTATCTCTTTAATCCAAGTGTACTCCTAGAATCTAATCTAAGCATAAGGATTTTATAAGAAATGTAATGTTCACTGTTATTTAATCACTCCCTAAAGATGTTTAATACCTAATAAATATATCAAGAGGTATTTTTAATTTCCTGGCAGTTTGCTAGCCTTCTAGTTTAGCAATAACAATAAACTAACAAAAGCAGACATTGGAGAGAAAATCTGCAGTGCCAACAGTGTTAAGAAAGGTGACTATGCTCTTACAATAAGGGACCACTTCATGTAACAACTGTAAGGAAATAAAAATAAAAATTAACATAAGCCATTAAGTAATGTTTTCTATTAAAGTTCCTAAACATATTAACATTAGGAATTAAATAACTGCTGTTATATAAAATACCACATGATTATTGAAAACATATTTATTGGATGTTTAACCATTATATGATTGATTTTTATATTTCTTCAGATACTGCTTAAACCTCAGTGTGTTTTTCATAATAATTTGTTACATAAAAGTGTACTACAGAAATCTTCATCCTGTGACCGACCCAAGAATCTGTCTGTTCTGGTCTTCCAGAATGGTGTCAAATACTGAGAAGACACTTTAAAAACATAACATATCCAATAATACAATTTATTTCTTTTTCTACCTGCTTTTTCTTTCCCTTTCTTCCCCACCACACACACATTGAAGAATAAGAATGTGGTCACAAGTAGCCTCTGGGACATAGGCTGTCCATCCAATTGCCAGAAAACAGCAATTCCATTTTACAAAATAACGATGATGATAATGATGACAGCAACAAAGACAGCAGCTACAGTATTAATAAAGATGATGATAGTTAGTGTATGTTAGGTGGTTTTAAAATTCATTTTACAAAAATACATGAGAGAAGTCAGACTACCCCTTCCTCATTTCGACTAGAGATATCAATATTAATTTTCAGTATGCAGAAGTCAGCCCTTGGCACGTATTTTTATCTTCTGTATATCTCTAACCTGAATGGCTGTTTCCAACACACTATTTATGATCCATCAGCCAGTTAACAATAAACAACAATTCCTACAGCACATACTGTCCCCTAATCTTTCACAGTTTCATTCCAGCCAGGTATGGCATCAGGAAGTAGCAGCCCAATTAGCATAGGAGATCACCAATGGCACAACGGTATCTGGAAATCCCTTTTGGCCAGCAGCCGGCATCTCCACAGTCACTGTTTCCCCCAAGCCACTGCTGAGACAAAGGAGCTGAGCCTGGGAAATGTGTGAAACAAGCAGCTAACATTTCAGAGTGCAACTCAGCTGGGTGAGCAGGGGATGAGGGCAGGAATAAAATAGATTGTCAGAATACGTAAGGCAATGGGCTCACTTGCCACTTTTATGACTTTGAACTACTTTCATCTCGGGACTTCTTACTTATGACCAGTCAATATCCATGTGCTTAGAGAAAACAGAAAATAGTTCATCACAAAAATTCCTTTATTATAAGATAAACATTTTCACACTTTGTATGTTAATTTCTCCCAGCACGATATTTTCACCGATAACACATATACTAACATTAAAAAAAGAAATAACGAAATGCTTAGGAAAATAAAAAATAATAAAAAAGATGCAACTGTTTTCTAAATGGACTATGCATAGTCCTACATGTGAATAGTCATTCATTTTATGTAGAAGACATGAAAATAGAAAAATATTGTGGGGCTAGCTACAGGTAAGACAGTCAAATAAACAGTCATTGTATTATAACTTCCTCTCCTCCTAAGCTCAGCCTGCTTAAAGCTCCTGTTCTCATATCCTAGAGATGTAGTTGTAAGTCTCAGCCCAGAAGACTTGACAACTCTTATCAGCTTCAGCAGGGACAGAACTGATCTTAGTTCTGTAACTTGGGATCATGTTTTCTGTAACTTTCAAGAGCATATAGCTGGCTGTTGGTCTCATACTGAATGTGAACCAAAGCTCATTAAAGTAAAAAAAGATTAGTGTTGCTGGACTTAATGGGCTTTGGATCAGGCCCAGCAGCAGACACAGACTGAAATATTTCTGGTTCTGTAAAAGATCAACATAGAGATCTCATTTTTCCACCACTAATTTTATTTGAAACATCTCAAATGAATTATTGCTTTGTCAAAAAAAATTGAAACATTTTTAGGAAGACACACTGAAAACAGTATTTGTATATTTGTCTGTCCTCTATGTCAACATTTTCTGTAAAGCAAGTGCAGTGACCAGTGTCAACAAGCAACACTTTAAAATCTATTTCCTACTGACTCAGAATGGTTTCTGCCACCCCTGGGGACACTATTTGTGTCTGGCAAGTACATTTCAGTCTGACAACTCCTGATTTTCAACAGGGAGGGGAAAAAGGCAGAACTAATGGACGTGAATGAGCTTAAAAGCTAGTGAACTTATCAATCACAGAAAACAACTGTATTTTGGGAAGCAAATAGAGGTACTTTGGCAAACAATAAAAAAATGGCAATAGGTATTTTTTCAGACACTGATAACTATGATCAGTTTTTGGTCAGACTATTTTGTTCTCATAGTACTCTTGTCAGCATTGATTATTACATAAAATTCTTCATGCACTGCATGAAATGTATCATAGACAGTACTACAGGCAGGTCAAATTCAGAGGTCCCAGTCCAGTTTTTAACTATGATAAAATGTTTTTCTCATTCAATAAGAGGTTGTTTCAATAACAACTCAACAAAATTGAATGAAACCTTAGGATCTTAACCAGAAAATCCAGTTATATTTACACAGTTTTTGCACAGCTAGACTATTATTCAACTAGGAGAAGGTTCATGAACGTGTTTAAAGGCTTGCATATTTTACATCTTAAGGAATCTGATACCTCATTGCTTTGCTTAAGTAATGCTTTGACTGCTCTCTCTATATGATTTGCATGAATGAAGTAAAAAGAGAACTCTGATATACTACTGTAATAGTTATTATCTGAGTTATTTGTTTTTTCATTTGGCACCTGATCTTATTCAGGAATCATACACAAATATAAAAGAAGTTAAAGTTGTGATGGCTTGGAGAATGAAATGGATTATTTTTAACCTTCTTGACTATACTTAAGATACTGAAAAATTTCTCAAACCAGACTTCAGATAAAACATTTTAGGATTCAGGGGGAAAAAAACAAGCTTTAAACCAAAAAGCTTAAAAAGTAAAATTCAATAAATGTCAACCTTTTACAGCTACAATTAGCTTAATTTCCAAACAAAATAATTTTGAACTATAAAACTTGACATTTTCAATAAAAATGTCAAAATAAAGCATTCCGATAATTTTCAAAGCTTATTTCCCTCATGTTTGGAATTGACAGAAATAATGAAAAATAGTTTTGGAAAATCAGCATTGTCAGTGACAAATATATGATGAAAAAAATCTCAGACTCTCTAATATTCAACGATTTATCATCTCTACATGCTAGAAAACTTAGTTGTGAGATCCTTTATCTGTTTTTGTAAGGCTTGATTTTCATCTACAGGAAGTACTTTCTAGAAACTTCTGAGGGAAAAAATAACTGCTCAGAGGCTTGTAATTTCTTTTTGCTTTTAAGTCACTTAATATTGGCAAATTCAGTATAAGGTTTTAAATTTAAGCAGTCAGGACTACATATGCAAATTAATTTATTGTCAAGTATTTGCCAATATATTACATTTATTGGCATTAAAAAACCTTTTATTTACCTCAGCTAAAAATGGCTTGCTTTATCTCATTTTCAGAAACCAGTTCCCTCACTGCCCTCCTTGGATTACACTCTGTCTCCGTAAACTCTCAGTTTCCTTGCTGGAGTGAGTTTTACAAAAAGGGATCGTGATTTACAGCCCTCTCTCACTATTTTTTTGCCCATGGCTATTGTAACTTAGATAGTGCTCTGAAGTGGATCATTTGATACTAGCTGAATGCAGTTTTAATCTTATTAACTCATCTGTTTTCTTTTTCTGTATACATATTCCTTATGGCTAACGTCAGCATTGTAGATACAACACCAACTCTCCCTTAACACACTCTTGTTTTTACACTGTTGTAATTAATTACAACACAACCAACTCCATAGAAGGGCTTCCCAGGCAAGTTAATATTCACATGAAGGCAGAAACATGCAGCTGAGCCTGCCTAGGTGATTACTGAAGAAAGCAAACCTTTTCATCACTAGAAATGAGTGAATTCCTGGATGCTGCAGCTGAAAGTGATCAGTCACTGACAGGGAGCCAGAGGAAGGGAAGGCAGACATCAGGGTCACAATCTTGCAACTGCAAAAAACACAATGTCTCTGCGCCCAGCTTGCACAGTGCTGCCCTGAATAGGGTGGCTTTTTGTCTTCTAATCTTGCTGTAAACTACTAATCTCTCTTAAAATCTTCCTGGGAGGTGGTGAAGGAGGGGTTGGAAGGCCCCAGATTCACAGCATGGTTGTAATGACCTTGCTCTTGAGTGATTTATCTTTGAAGCTCAAGTTGACTACATCCAACTGCTTTTCTCACCAATGGTTCCCTGCTTCTGAATTCTGCATCTTAAAGTCCTAGATATGTTCAGAGCAGCCACAAGTGCTCTGCATGCTATTAGTGTACTAGGATGGTTTTGGTTTTTTCCCTCAGGGCAACCTGAGGTGATACCACCCTCCACTCAAAGCCAGTGCTTTGAGTAAGCTGTGTTACAGACAAACAACAGGGAAAATAAGTCAGAAGAGAAAAATAAAGAAAGACCTGAGTGTGTTTTTCCTGGGGAAAAATGAGAAAAAAGGTAGATAAACAATATAGAATTGTTTCTGTTCTCTTAATGGAAATGTTTACCGGAACGTTATCAGTTTATACTCTTCCCCTTTTCACTCTCCAAAAAATCCAAGCTTTTACTTTTTTCCACATGATTTCATAACCACCACCTATTTTTCTTTTCCTCAGAATACCATTGGACATTAAATCAAGTTTCTTTCTCCCATCCCCCCCTTTTTTATGTCAAACCTCCAGAGCATAGATGCAAGCTGTTTCACTCCTGCTGAATGGATGCTTTAGAGCAACAATAGCCCTACTGAGAGTAGAGAGACCTCATGCTGGGGAGAAAAGATGGAGAGACAGGCAGACACACATACACACACATCTCTATATAAATAAGAGCAGTCCTATACATTTTCAAGGTATGCCTAGAAATCACTGAGAACATCATGCTGTCTGGAACGGCTGGAATGTCAATTTTCTTATCGTATAAGCTGAGTTTTCTGGTGAAAGGCTTACTGTTCCTGTTATCTGTGGGCTACTGGTCAGTAAGTGATAGCAGGCCATCTCCTGAAGTCACACCTGGCAAACGTTACTGTCAGGATTTTCAGTGTACCCTCAGGCTTATTGCTGACCTTTACTGTTGAACCCATTAATCTAAATGTGTCTGACAGGCAGCACTGCAAACATTACAAGCTGAAGTTCAGATTAAGGAAAATATTAGTCACTTTCACTTATTTGTGAGATCTAATTGAAGTATACAGTAATTAATGGCCACTAAGACCACTCAGACTAGACTTTGCTTTTAGGATTGGGTCTTATCATCTTTCCCACCACTAGGTGAACTTTACATGCATTTAATGTTTCCCAAAACTAACAAGACTTCCTGGTTGCAGGACACACCATTAAGAGGTTGTGGACTATTTTTGCATCTCGAATTTTAAGGCCATATTTAACAATCTGATGTGCCCAAATAAAAGTACAAACCCAAGAATATACATTAAGAATTGTTGAAAATGCTAAATAAATAAATAAGGTCCTAAACTGAGTCTGGTTGAAAGTTTGTGGCCTAAAGGCACCTTATATAAAGGATATTTTCAAGCTGCTTCTCTCTTCCTTTAACATTTTTCTTTCTGCTTTACTCTTTTTTTTTTTTTTTTTTTTTACCACAGGTACCAAGATTTAAACCCTATCAACGGGTATTGCAAAGTATTTTGAATTTCAATGAATTTTTTTTCCTGCTAGTGTTGGAAAAGTTTTGAGATAAGGTAAATAAAAATGTTAAGTTTTGTAATTTTAATGTGAGTTCTTTTATTAAAACAGTAGCAACAACAACAGAACTAGAACTGAAAAATTTGTCACAATACACCAGGCAATATTCTGCATTGCATCTACTGCTAAAATATACCAGTATATACATGTATATATATATATGTTTTAAAAGACAATATAGGTCATTGTTCCAATGATCCTGTTTTAATCCTACTCAGCTTCAGGAAATTAAATTCTCTATGTTGCAGTATTTTCAAACAGTGTTTTTCTCCCTTATTTAGATTTAACATAAAACTCAGAAAGCAAAATTCTCAGTTACAGTGTTCTGAATTATTAGCAAATGCATTTGTTATAATTAACAGAGATATTTTTTCACTGATGATTCTGCCTGTGAATTAAGTATTGTCTGGCAGTAACAGGATGTAAAACCAGTATATGACATCTTTCCTCTCCACTCTCCCAATATTTTTAAGAAGCATTGTATGTTTAAAAAAGGAATAGCGTGTTCTGTCACCAGGTGGGACTCTGCAATAGAGACTTAATTCAGCTATTCACAATTAGGTCAAAAGCAATTGGAAATGCAATGTATAATATACATTAGAAGTTAGGAACTAGAGTGGAGATTATTAAATTGAGATAAAGCAGGAAAGCTTTTTTCCCTTTTCACTTTTTTTGTAACTGAAACCAAGAAAATTCAGTGCAAAAGTATTATATATATTTACTTAATACTGAGTTGAATAACATACAATATTAAAGTTCTTCTACTGGTGGCAAGTATACTTGATATACATATGAAAAATATTAAATTATTAAAAATATGACCATGTGAATACATGTATGGATGCATATTTTGTTATGCTATTAATAGAAAATATTTATTTCCTGTGAATTTAAACCTTTATAAGCTGTGTCTTGTACCCTCTTGTGTAGACAGTTGTGTAGCAGCTAACCTTTTATTTTTTATCCAGGAAAAAAAGCTATTATCAGATGGATGTTTCTCAGTCATGGAGATTTTAAATGTTCCCTAAAACTGTGTTGAGCTAAATCTGTCATGATCAAGAAATACTGCATGTGTTGTATGTTTTTGGAAACTATAACAAACTCAAGCCTAAATGACATTTGATACTTCAATAACCACTGACTTAACATGCTACAGAACTTGATGTTTTGTATTGTTTTATTTTTAATGAAGGATTTGGAGCAAAAAGGAATGGAGATGTGAGGGAATTTATCAAGTTGCAAAAAAATCTTTTTTTTCTAATTGTGACATAGACATTCTCTACAAATAGTGATGTGATGATATGAAGACTGGTAAAGAAGTATAAAAATGTCAGGAAGAAATATTCCAAGTTGTAAATAAGTTTTGGCACAGTTAAATGAAGGAATCATGATACATGGAAATCACTACACAGAATATGAATACCATGTGCTAATTCACAGCATTAAATGCTAACAAAAACATGTAGCATTGCATAATGATTCATAAATTCTTGGCTATATGAGAATTATGTTGCTACTGGAAAAAGATGACAGACAAATGTCAACTTAAGAGAAAAGCTATGTCAAAGCAAAATTTTCTTTCATTTAGGGACATAGAATATTAAAAAAAAAAAAAAAAAGAAAACTAAACATATCCCTCTTGGTCATACAGGCACTTACAACATTTTCATATCACAGTGTTTTTTATGTCTTTCACTCCATTGACTCAGAGATGACAATCACTCCTGTGGCAGACTCACTAATCCTTTCCTCTCCCCAGTGTTTTGAGCTCTTCACACTAAATCTTTACGTTAAGTGGCAAAGTTTTCATCTCTATCCAGGTGGTGCTGCCAGTCATTCCTCAGACTTGAAGGCTCCCAGGCTCCCTCAGTGATTCTGGTAGTTGTTTTTTTGCTTTTTTTTTTTTTATGTGCATACATTCTCCTCTTATTTATCACAGAGACTACATCTACAGAAACAATTAATGTAGACCATTAGAAGCAGATTTACAGCAGTTGGTGCTGAGGACCTGATGATCACAGCAGAGGCAACATGGAGTGGTTTTACTTTAGAGCAGCTGTCATATGGTCTCAGGAGTCCAAATGCCCATCTGCAGCTGGAGTGCAGTAGGTGAGCTTCCCAACACATATCCCTTTACTGTTTCAGCTGCAGCGAATCCAGTTTCAGCACCCTGAGATCACTCCATCACATAACTCCACCTAAGAGTGGACAAACAGAAGAATTGCTTAAAAAATGTACTATTAACACAAGCTAAATGGTAAATAACACCCCAATCTGCTAAGGAACATAGATGTGTAGTGTTTACATTGAAAACTGCTACTTTTTTTTTTTTCTGAAAAAAATTGTACTAGTTATAGAAGTATATGAATGCCTTCTGATTGACATAGTAATTCCATGGGAGAGAGTACTGGCTTTTCAACAATCCAGCAATAATTTTGGGCACTATTTGTTTAAAGTTGGTCCAAAAAGCTATCACCAGTTAACAAGAAACCTTTTATTACAGAGGTAAGCTTCCGAGCTTTTCCATGAAGCCAGTTGCTATTAAAGTATTTGCAGTAAAAGTACCTATTGATAGTCATTATTCAGTAACTACAACAGATAATAGTTCCAGCTACTGCACTGAAAATGTCTTGGCCTCTGTATTTCACATTCAAAAGAAATTTATCACCTTGTTGTTCTTGCCAGAAATACTAATTAATATTAAATCTTTTTAATTCCTCTGGATAAAAGTGGCATCTGAGAGCCTAGTATGCTATCACTGTGCTTTAAAATAAGCCTATAATAGAGATTAGTACCTCTTGTGTAATACTGTATGCATTGCATTTTGTTACATTTATTATACAAATTGAAATGAATAACAATATGCAGTTTAACATTCCATGAATATTTTTTAGTATTCTCCAGCAGTAGTTAATATGCTAACCAACTTCACTGAAAGGCATACAGATGTGGAAAGAGTCTATCTAGGGACTTTAATTATCACCTTGTCAAATTCAAATTATTATCTTGCAAGTTCATTTCCATAAAGTATCCCCTTTGCTGTTGGATGATTTAACATGTGTCTGCTTTTTCTTATCTTATTTGTATCTATCTGGAGGCTCTAAACCTTTCAAAGTAGGCTAGCTCTTTGTCAGATCATGATGTTTACCATAACTGATTTTGTCAAATACATTATTACAAACACTCAATTTTGCCAAAGATGGGTCCATAAAATGTGAAGAGCAACTGGCATGCACCACCAATAATGTTAAATAAATCAGACTACGACTTCAACTACTTCTAAACAGGATTAGCTTACTGTGAAGAATCAAAGAGCCTGGGGAATGATTTACCTGATAAAATTCTGGAGGCAGTCACTCTTGGTTGGTAAATCATTTCAGACTTCAAGAAGCCTGGAGTAATTTCAGCTGTAAGACTTGGGTGGACGTGATTTTCTGTGTTGGTCTGGATCACATGATAGGGGAAAATTATCCTATGAATATTAATGACAATGTTTTTTTAACCTATTCAAAGGCAAAGTAGCAGCCATGAAAATAAAGGAACAAAGAAGAAAACTGTCTTATTGGATAAGGTTAACATCCTGCACAAGTGAAAGTTTATCATAGATTTTTACATTTGATAAAGGATCAAATGAAGAATAAATGTAAGTATAATACCTTTGATTTGGTGATATAGACATGGAATGGATAAATACACCAAATTTCTATATAAAAAACAAAGTGAAAAAGATATATCTTGACATAAAAGCCATTAACCTGCATAAGAAGTCCACTAAATCTGATAAAGTTTGGACAGTGCTTTGGAAATAGAAAATATGTTACCTTGTATGAATTTCAAATTTCTGAATTTCAGTTTATTTGTGTGTGAGCACTCCTGAGTATTTTTTGTAACTCTTGGTGTTAGAAGAATGGAGTTAAGTTTTTAATAATAATAAACAGAAAAAGAAGAATGTTATACTTCCAAAAAGTAAAAGCAATAACAGAAATGTGAAGCTTTAGAAAAAAGCAAATTATTCATTGTAAATATGTCTATATATAGTTGGAAAATTTCAAAAGGATGCACTGGCGCTTTTTCTTCAAAGGCCACACTACTCAGTTGTTTTCTTTTGGTTTTGTTTTTTTACGTCCTTCTTTCTAACATGTGTGGTACAGTGGAGAAGACCTTCATGTATTTTAGCAGAATAACTTGCACTTCTAAATAGAAATGTAGAAATGTAGTATTGGATCAATATCATGTGAATAAAATACAAGGCTCCTCTTTCAAACTCAAGGCATAAAATAATTTCCACAAAGGACACTGAAAATGTGTAAGAGTTCTGAAAAATTTCCATAATCCTTAAACTGTTTAGGTTGATGCCCTCTCATTTTAACAAAAGTATTCAACTGATCTTCCAACATGGTTGCATTTTACTTCCTCTGCAATGGTCTCCCTTCTGAGCTCCTTACAAGTTTTGTTAAAGTCCTTAGGCCTCAGTCCTTGGTAACTTCAAAAGTAGAGAAAAATAAATATCGGTAGCAGTCCACCTGATCATGACTAAATGAACCACCATTGTTCACTGATGGGTCCTTATGGGATGCACGCACAAGTGCTGAGGGAGCTGGCAGAAGTCATTGCTGGGCCACTTTCCGTAATCTTTGAAAGGTCTTGGAGAACAGGAGAGACGCCTGAGGACTGGCGGAAAGCCAACGTCACCCCAATCTTCAAAAAGGGCAAGGAGCTGGCAGAAGTCATTGCTGGGCCACTTTCCGTAATCTTTGAAAGGTCTTGGAGAACAGGAGAGACGCCTGAGGACTGGCGGAAAGCCAACGTCACCCCAATCTTCAAAAAGGGCAAGAAGGAAGATCCAGGAAACTACAGGCCAGTCAGCCTCATGTCCATCCATGGAAAGATGATGGAACAGCTCATTCTCGGTATCATCTCAAAGCACATGGAGGAAAAGAAAGCTATCAGAAGTAGTCAACACAGATTCACCAAGGGCAAGACCGGAAGGATAGATGAGGGGAGGGCAGTGGATGTGGACTACCTTGACTTCAGCAAGGCTTTTGACATCGTCTCCCACAGCATCCTCGTAGGTAATTTTAGGAAGTGTGGGTTTGATGAACAAACTACAGGCCAGTCAGCCTCATGTCCATCCATGGAAAGATGATGGAACAGCTCATTCTCGGTATCATCTCAAAGCACATGGAGGAAAAGAAAGCTATCAGAAGTAGTCAACACAGATTCACCAAGGGCAAGACCGGAAGGATAGATGAGGGGAGGGCAGTGGATGTGGACTACCTTGACTTCAGCAAGGCTTTTGACATCGTCTCCCACAGCATCCTCGTAGGTAATTTTAGGAAGTGTGGGTTCGATGAACGGACAGTGAGATGGATTGAAAACTGGTTGAAAGGCAGATCTCAGAGGGCTGTAATTAGTGGCACAGAATCTAGTTGGAGGTCCATAAAGAGTGGTGCTCCCCAGGAGTTGATACTGGGTCCTGACCTCTTCAATATATTTACACAGTGAGATGGATTGAAAACTGGTTGAAAGGCAGATCTCAGAGGGCTGTAATTAGTGGCACAGAATCTAGTTGGAGGTCCATAAAGAGTGGTGCTCCCCAGGAGTTGATACTGGGTCCTGACCTCTTCAATATATTTACCAATGACCTGGACGAAGGGATGGAAGGTACCCTCAGTAAGTTTGCTGATGACACAAAACTGGGAGGGGTGTCTGGCACACCAGGAGGCTGTGCTGCTATACAGCAAGAACTGGACTGGCTGGAGAACTGGGTGGAGAGAAATCTTATAGAATTCAACAAGGGCGAGTGTAGGGTGCTGCACCTGGGGAGAAAGAACCCCATGAACGGGTTGACCTGCTGGAGGGCAGCTGGGGAAAAAGACCTGGGAGTCCTGGTGGACTATAGGATGACCATGAGCCAGCATAGTGCCCTTGTGGTCAAGAAGGCCAATGGCATCCTGGGGTCCACCAGGAAGAGTGTGGCCAGCAGGTCGAGGGAGGTTATCCTCCCCATCTACTCTGCCCTGGTGAGGCCACATCTGGAGTACCGTGTCCAGTTCTGGGCTCCCCAGTTCAAGAAGCACAAGGAACTGCTGGAGAGGGTGCGCTAGAGGACCACAAAGATGATTTAGGGCCTAGAACATCTCTCTTATGAGGAAAGGCTCAGGGCCTTGGGTCCTTTAAGCCTGGAGAAGAGAAGTCTGAGGGGGTATCTGATCTATGCGTACAAATACTTTAAGGGAGGGTGTCAAGAGGATGGGGCCAGTCTTTTTTCAGTGGTGCCCCTGGTAACAGGACAAGAGGGAACGGGCACAAACTTAAACATAGGAAGTTCCACCTAAACATGAGGAGGAACTTCTTTACTTTGAGGGTGGCAGAGCACTGGAACAGGCTGCCCAGAAAGGTGGTGGAGTCTCCATCTCTGGAGACATTCAAAACCCGCTTGGACACTTTCCTGTGCAACCTGCTCTAGGTGGACCTACTCTGTTGGGGGTGGGGGTTGAATTAGGTGACCTCCAGAGGTCCATTCCAACCCCTCTCATTCTGTGATTCTATCATACTATGATTCTAACGTCTCCATAAAAAATTCTCCCTAATCCCTTTTACTATGTGATTTGGTTAAGAACTAAATACCTCACAGCATAAACATTAAGACACTGTTACCGGTGTTTATTTTTAGCATAGCATCCACTAGTATGAATATATCTCAGAAAATACTGTTACGTTTGGGGTTTTAAAATTCCCATATACGTACACACTTACATTCTGGAAAATGATAATTCTTTAAGAAAGAGGTGTTCTATCTAATACTAATAATCCATTTTCAAATGAGAGCCCAATATGTACCATTTGCTTTTCAGGAAACTTTTCAGGAGAAGGAGTAAAATAGATCTTTGGTGACTAGCAGAGGATAGGAAAAAACATCTTACTCAAGGCAAATTTGACTTCTGTTTGTCACTTATTCGTCACATTTTCCTTTTTACTTTTGTTGGTCTTAGTGTATTTCTTCAATTTAGATTCAGAATTAGTTTCATCTGGAATTTAAAGAGTCTACTTATGCAAGTACATATACAGATAAATATGTGCGTATTAAAAACACCTAAAACTGCTTCTGCTGCATCTGTGTAAATCAGAAGTGCAACTTAAGCAGTTTAGTTCTTACATTGATTTCAGTAGAACAGACCAAGAATTTGTATCCAGTGGGTAATTATAATTTATTATGTTTTTTTAAGCAACAGGCTATGCTCCATGCTCCCCAAATTCTTTCTAATTATAATTAGTGAGGACTACAGTAAAAAGAGTTTGCATAGCTTTCCAAAAAGTTGCTTACTGCCTAAAAAAAAAAAAAAACTTAATAAAGAAAGTGATGCTAAGAAAGTACTATAGAGCAAAATACAACTAGAAAGAAAATTTGAAATGTGATTGGGGCAACTGCATTTCAATCTTTGTGTAGATAAAACTGCAGATTAGAATACAAGAAACAAAACTTTCATAGCTTGAGGTTAAATTGTGGTTTTAACATTAATACATCATTGAAATGACTGAAGTTTCAGAGGCACAAAACTTAATATGGCTTGAAGTTAGTTCCCTATACTTGCCATCTACATCTCTCACTTTAGCACTAAAACAGAACCAAGGAACATGTATTTCTCATGATCCTGTTATCCTGTTCTCTGGGGCTGTTGCCAAAGCACTCTTTTCTCGTCAGAGCAATTGTCTTCAGCAACAGAATACATCCTCCTACAGCACTGTGAAAGCCATAACCTCAGTCCCAATCACAGATTTCAACAGACTCTGCTGAAATCTTTGTAATGCAGCTATCCTTGCCAATTGTACAAGTGTTCATTCTGTAAAAATAGTTTCCCTGACATTTGATATAATGTAATGGATACAGAGTGGTGTGTTTTAAACAGTGGGTAAACACAGATCATTATCTTCAAAATATACACCGTACAGAAGAATGCCTGTGAGCCAACAATGCAATTCAGATGCTGTGATCATATTGTAACAATTACACCATAGTGGGAAACGCAGCTGTCCACATCACAATACCTGACAGACATATAAATGTCCAACCAAAACTGATTTTGCAGTTTTGATCTCAAGGTGAGAACCTATTTAAAATTAGAGTATTCACAAATAAAGGAGGGAAAATAGTTAAAATAGCTGACAATGCAGTCACCTGATTATTAAATGCAAAACTCACTGGAATATAATGTTAAAAAAACTTACAGAACCCAGTGCCAAAAATGAATACGTATTCAGAAAACATTTAATTGTTCTTTCTATCAATTCAAGCAATACCCCATTTGGATCCTTTGAAATACAGAGTGACTTTTAAACATCGTTTTTACTGAAGTAGTATTTTCAGTGAAGACAACAGGTTACTGCCACATGGCACATTGAGTACACTATATGGACTCTCCTTTGGGACATTTCTTCTACCTACTGGACAGGTAGTGTTTCTTCATATCTGCTATATCCTTGCTGAGGTCAAAATAAAGGCACTCTAGACAAAGGAAGCCAGGTTGTCTTCATTTTGTGTATAGTGAACATGATGGTAGAAAAAAGAGCATTAAATTATAAGTGAGAAAATTAAATATAAAGCATAAATTGCTTTATTTTAGCTCCAATAGGTATTTATTATAAGCTATAATAACTTTTACAACAAGTGCAGGAAGAGAAATATTGCATAAATGATCAACTGTGAATGCATGTATAAATGCAAATAACACATTTTTTAAAAGCTATGGCAAATGGTATTTGGGGGGATACACTGGAGACACAGAGGTACAATACTTAATCTATACTCCAACTACCCGTAAGGAAAAGTTTTGACCCCCATTTCCTTCTCTCGTCAGTGCGAAATGGGAACCATTGATTTCTGCCAACTGACAAGCAGTCAAGCATACAAAACAAGTAGCAGACCAACCCATACAGTAATTCCTGTTAATCCTCTCCCTAGGGTTTGTTCTGTAAGGGAAACATTGATTTTAACATGCTTAGGTGGATTTTCCAAAATGATACCTTTTTAATAACCTTTTCCTTCCCAGAATTCTTGGAATAAAATAGCAGAAACAAAAAAACCATGAAACAGTCAAAAAAGTCAAACCTCTTGTGTTTCCCAGGAACAGTTCTACCCACTGATATTTTCTAGGGGTTTTGTTTGTTCGCCTCATATAACGTATGCTAAATCTATTCCATAAAGTTGCTTAGTCTGGGTTTGTTGATAGGAGATGATTAAATGCAATGAAAACCTAATTTGATTTCATCATTTAATACAAATAGGTGTCTATTTTTTCCTTTCTATTAAAAAAAGAAATCCAACAACAAAACAAAACAAACAAAACCAGAACAAATGACAAAAAAAAAAAAAAAAAAAAAAAAAAAAAAAAAAAAAAAAAAAAAAAAAAAAAAAAAAAAAAAAATCAAAAAGCCCTGTTTTGATAAAGATGATAGGAAAAAGTACAAGGGAAAGATATGTATTATGAAGCTGTCATCATTGTTTTGGAAGGAAGTGCTTAAGTCCAGACCTCAGCTCTGTTGCTATGCATGATTAGCACCATCCAAAGGGATAAGAGTTCTTTCCTAAAATTAAGCTGAAGGAGTTTTGCCCTCTCACCATCTTCTTTCTAGACTCCCTAATATTAATCAGATTATGGATTGCACATTTGTAACTTCTGCTGCCCTCAGCGTAGGTGAAGTGACCTGGCCATTTCAGCAGTCTCTCTCCCTCTGCTCTCCCTGCCACATACCAGCTGCGGTATTCTGATCAGGTTAAGAATAGAAAACGTAGTCTTTGCTTACGGGCTACTGCTAATGATTTATTCATCCTAGGAAGGTCTGAAAAGAGAATGACTAAAGTAAATAAACGAAAACATGCTAGTCCTCACCTGTGCTTTGTGGAATAATCTAGATATGCATATTAATTAACTTTATGTCTGTCTCTTATAGACTGTTTTGGAATATACATTTTTCATTAAATATATTCCCTGTCCCTCCATGAAGAATTGGGAACCCTTTCCTCAGTTATGATAAGATAAATATCATATATCTGTTCTCTAGACAGTCTACTAAGATCTTTTTTCCATTAGTCAAATTTTGGTCCATAAAAGCCCTTTCTCTAGATCTTGAACAACCACTATACTGATTTTTAACCTTCTTCCATGCTCAACTTTATATATTTTTTACATAAAAAGAAATAACGTCTAATTGTGGTCATTTTTGATGCTAGCATCCTTCACTACAGAGAAGGAAAAAAAAGAGGGCAAACAAGACATTCAACCCTTTTCACGGAATCACAGAATCACGGAATTGTCATAGTTGGAAGGGACCTCCAGAGATCATCTGGTCCAACTCCCCTGCTAAAACAGGAATGCCTTTTCAAACATAATTTTTATTTATTTATTTTGAGTGGCCTTTTTAACTCCTCCAACTATTTTACTTCTTTTTTTTTTTCCCTTCTGAAAGCTGTATTTGGAGGATTTTCCCCTCCAAATTAATAAAAATAAAACTATATAAAAATCAATGTTGTTCCAAATTTGCTATAAAAACAGAATGCTAAACTTTTCACTATGTATCAGTGTACAGTAGAGTCCCCTTTAAAAATTTAACAAGATCACCAACAGAAAATCTTTGAGACTTGCAGATAGTGATATCAAGAGGTTGTTTTTTGTCTTAAAAATCCTGGTACTTTAAACTTCAAGTGTATAGACTGGCAACCAAGCAATACATTTAGGCGACTATTACTCTGTGACCAATGTCAAATGTTTTTAATTAACTAGTTGGGCAAGCTTAAGAAAGCCTGCTGGGCAAAGAGGTGTGATGTCAAAGAGCTCTTTTCCTTTGCCACTTCTATTAGGCAGAGTCAGAATTAGTAAAATCAATGGCAAAGGAAGAAGCAAACCAAACCCTTTCCTCTACAGCTGAGGTCAGTCTGTTTATAGTGGAATTAAGTGGTAGTGTTAGAATGGACATTTTAAAAAAACTGCTAACGATGAACACTCCAAGTGGTGATAAAATAAAAGGTCAACATTGTTTATAATCTCATGCTATGCTCAAGTATATATTTTTTTTAATCAATAGTTTAGTCAAATGAAAATCAGATAAAATCAGCTGAAAAAAATGCAAACTCCCACTTGTCAGTCATGGAAGTTCTGCATTCAACACATATGACTGAAAAGAAACATACTAGCATCCCTGTTAGAGAAATACTGTGGAGTCTCCAAACAAATGTGCTTCCCTACATGAGTGATAACCTGTGTGAAGTTCAGAAATATCTTTACTTGGTTTGGCATCTTGAAGATGAAAATGAAGCATGGGTACTCTGGGTTACTTGAACCCATTGCATGCATATCAATGTAAATTAAAGAGGACTTACATTAACAAACTAGAAAGTAGGAGATGGTATTAGGAAGCATACATTAACCCTTTCCTGCTATACATACTGCTATTGTACCTCCTTTTTTACATCAAAAGCTTGTATAGAAGTTGTTGTAGGAAATTTTAAGTTATACACTGGCCATCATTCTTCTTCCCTAGGAAAAGATAATAATTTCCAGGTGAAGGAGGAGTTTAGGTCAGTGTCATGCACTACACAGGTGCCCTGAAGAAAGGTTAGTCACTCTATCTTGTCTCGTTGGGCTGCCTCTGGGTTTCGGTGCTGACCTCCCCAGTGCAGCGGATCAGCATGGTGGTGGGGAGCCGTGTGGTGGGGCAGACACCCAGAGCACACCAACACTGCTTAACAATGTTCCCCGCATTAGACGAGAGCACTCCAGGGCACATCGACAGCCCAAGCTGAACTTGCCCCTCTCCCCCTCTCCTGACACTGGGCCTGAAACAAAAGAAAAAGCAAAGAAAAGAAAGGAAAAAAGAAGGGGGAATGGGGAAGGGGGAGAGCAGGCAAGCTCTGTTTTACTGCTCATTCATTCTTCTGCATTCAATCACTCAGACGCAGTAACTAGCTCAGCCCCAGGCTCCCCTTACACGCACAAAAGAAAAGCAATCCCATTGAGGAGGAGACCATGAGTTATTGATCTCATGCTGAACGTTACGTTCGGTTCAGCAGCACTGTCAGCTGCCTCACACGGAAAGCTTATGTTTCCCACCAACTCTGTTGAATGATAGTCAGCTTTTTGAAAATGAAGTGTTGGGAGCTAGGGGTCAAGGGCACACACATCTCAGCTTTCATCCTGAGACTTCAGGACACATTCTGGGTCATGATGAAGGGCAAGCCTTCTAGGCATTTGTTGTACAAGTTCTGTGGATCTTGTTCACCAGAGAGGCAGGCAATTCATGGTTGCTTCACTTTCTAATTCAGACATTAGAAAATGAGCCATAAAGGAATCATTTGTTAATGTACATTAGATTTATTTTACCCATTCAAATTAATGAACAAAGTTTTTTGCTAACACACTTCATAGTTCATTTATTTAGCTTAATATCCTCATTTGCAGAAATATGCAGAGCTTTATTTTTAATCACTGAAGAAATTAAAATCAAAACTTAAATTTAAAAATTATTTCTTATAACTTGTTTCACTTTCAGAAGTACCTGCAGCCTTCCTTTGCATGTACTGGTAATTATGCACAGCACTATCCTATGTGTAGCACCCCATAGTCTATATAGCTACTTGACAGAAAGCAATGGGGATTTTTTAGTTAGTGATTGTTAGCATAATCCAAGACCAAAAAAATTCAGTCCATATCAAGGCGATATTAAGTTTTCACTTAAAATGTTAAGAAATGTAGTATTTGGCCATTTTGTCTTTGTGAAAGTTCAAGATTTCAGAAGTCTAATTGTGGCATGAGGGTAATTTCTCATAAATTACTCAGTAAGAGCCAAAATGATTTTTTTTTTCCTTTCATAAATATTCTTTTTCAGATGTCTTTTCTTAAAAGAAGGATTGAGTAGGCATCAAAAAGAAGGAAGAGCTGGATGTATATAGACACTTCAGAGGAATAAAATTAATTTGCAGTAAAACAAAGAAAAAACCAATGAAAGTAGGAGTGCATATTTAACATGAAACAAAAGCTGAGACACTTACGGAAATTCCTTTACAATCTTAGTGTCTTTACTTCAATGAAAATTCATTCTGTCTGAGTAATAACTACCATGATACTGCCATTCCACAATCATGTTCATGTAGTCAGGAATACTCTCCTGAAACAAAACATCGGAAATGAAACATGATAATTCCATCAATTCAAACTTAAAAATTAAAAGTAGAATTATATGCTGACTAATGTTTGCTGTAAATTTAGTCCTTTATTCTTCTTAAAGCACCCTGAATTGTAACAATGTTTTTACTAAATTTAAAAAAAATAATCACTGAACATATTATGCTGATTCAATTTTTGTGTTGATATTGAAGTATACACTCTTTTCACGGAATACTATTGATTCACCATTCTCTGTGTTTAATTAGTCCTCTGAATTATATGATGTAATTTTTGTCTATGATTGGATAACCAAAACGTTTCAAATAGAAAGATGAATTTTGAATTTCTTCTTGACTAAAATATTTCTAATGTAAGGACACGCATTCTAAATACAAGCATTATGAAATTTTGTATACAGACAAATTGGAAAAAAACCCCAACAAATCACAGAGTAAACCAAATACCCTGATTTCATGAATGAAAATTATGAAGATTTCTAACAATTAAATTGATTTTTTCTCAGCTGGAGATTTCTCTTTGATTTCCCTCTGATGATTCTAAGGTAAATGTAGAGAAACATAAACTGTTTATGGTTTGACATGGAAACTCTTTTCCCATATACCAAAAGTGAGCCTCTCTCACCTCTTAAGCATAGCTACATTACATGAATGTAATTACTTGAGCGTAATCTTCTAAGTGAAAATGAGGAAATAATTTTAGTGCTGCCTCTTTCTTCTCACACTGATTTCTATGTTTTCTTCAGCCTGTTTTTTCTAGTCTTTGTTCAAATGAAGAAGTCTAGTAATTTAGGAGAAAGACTCTCCTTTTTCCTCTTCCTTGGACACTCAAGCTCTGCTGAAAACAGGTAGGTATTAAAAAAACATAACCGCTATATTCACATTCACTGCAAATGGCTGTCCAAGGATTTTTAAACTTTTTATCTCCACTTCTTCTTAAAAATATCTCAAATACCACAAAAACTTATTCTATTTTCTTTTACCAATTTCCTGAGAGCAAGATAGTTCAGGTGGAAGGGAAAAAATAATCCTATATTGCATTCTGATTTAGTATTCCATATCCTGTAATCATGCAGAAAAAGAGACAAAAGCCGGACAGATGAATGAATTTGTAGTCTACAGTATGGATTTGTTAATATGTCACTATATTAGCTTTAAAAACTACTCTCCCTACATTAGAACTCCAGTAGTATTATGTTAACACTGGTAGCACTGGTACCACTCAAGCAGCATTGTGTTAAATTCGTAGCTAAAATGGTGGTATGGATAATATTATTCATTTGTGTTATGCATACAACAATAGCTACAAGGAGAATTTTCTTGCTGATTTTTGGCCAGTGTGCCACAAAATTGAAAAGAAATGTTAAACATAAACTTACCTGATTTAACTCTCCTACTTCTATTCTCACATCATAACTGTTCAAATGATAATAATTTAGTTGCTGTGTTACATGTTTCAGTGTACATATTTTTTCATACTTCCTTTATTTGCAGCTATAGTTTAACCCATCCAGTTAATATATGGTTTAACCCATCTACTTAACACATGATTTTACCGATCCAGTCTGTTTGTCATACCAATTCTAGTAAATTGTTACAGAACACTTGAGAAAAGTCATTAATTTATGTGCAATATGTAAAAATTTTGCTGGGGAAATGGGTGAAATTCCATCCAATCTCAGTACACAATACAGGTTTGATTCTAGAGAAATATTAGCAGTCAACAAGTTTTGGGCAGTCAGAGAAGATTTCAGTTTGTCTAGAATGGTTCCTAAATTCTGTAGGAAATCAATGAAGAGAAGTTGTAACTCCCTGCTACTCATGTGACTCCCAGATTACACACCAAACAGTGGGGTAAAATAATTTTTTGATAGTTAATTTGGGTTTTTTTTCCCCCTTATGATTCTGAACTTTAACTCTGATCTGAACAAAAAGTCAGGAGGTTTCATCAGCTACTGGCTTTCTTCTTAACCTTAATTATGATTCCATTTATGAAATATAGAATCATAGAATGGTTAGGGTTGGAAGGAACCTTAAAGATCATCGAGTTCCACCCCCCCTGCCATGGGCAGGGACACCTCCCACTAGACCAGGCTGCCCAAGGCCCGACCCAGCCTGCCCTTGAACATCTCCAGGGATGGGGCATCCACGACCTCCCTGGGCAACCTGTTCCAGTGCTCCACCACCCTCACTGTAAAGAATTTCTTTCTAGTATCTAATCTAGAAAAATTTTTCTAATCTAGAAAATATGCCTTTTTTCTTCTCCCCAATTCATGACTGCAGTTACTTTTCTACAGTTTCTCACTGCTTTGCTCTGTATTTGAATTTTTCTTTGTATAAAGACGGTCCGTTTAAATTGCCTGTCAGCTACTACCCCCTTTAACCTTAGACCACGGCCTCTTGTTTTGCAGCTAGTTACTATCTCAGCTGCTTGCTGGTATCAATTTGTTTCCACTTTATTCAGGATCAGTCACCTGGGCTCTTGATCTCTTATTGTGCCCTCACTGGCAAACATCTTTCAGTATCAGTATCCCCCAAACTTAAATGAAATGAAACTGGAGCAGGTAACAAAACTGTAACGCCAATCCCTGCACCCACCCTCCCTTTAGAGATGATTTAAGAACAGATAATGTTTATTCACAGATAGTCAGCTAATATATGAATAACAGTTCACTGTGGGGTCAAATAACAGAGTTCTTAAATATCAAGAGGCACATTTCATCTGGGAGTAAGAAGTGTCGAATCAAACCCACCACCACTGCATATCTGTTTGCTATAGGAATATGGCATAAGCAAGAAATGGAATTTTAAACCTAATCTGTCACCACACTGAAACAGTCAGAAATTCTCTCCTCCTTTCAAAGCAAACACATGGGAAATTTGATAAAACTATAGGAAAATGTTTTGAAAAAGGAGAGAATGTATTGAAAACCTTACTTTTTATGATAAGGAGCACATTAAACGGCAGTTAAAAACTATCTGAATGACCATGTTTCAATGAAGAAGAAAATTAATTATTCTAAGATATGATTTTTAGTAATATAATTTTAATTATTTGAATAAAACTCCGTTTATTATCTCCCATAGGTGTTTCTTATGACTCATTGGCATATTGTTTAAACATGTCAACAGAAAACTAAGACATTTATTTATTTAATATTCTTGTCATAAATTTGAATTACACTTACCCAATGAATTAACAAGACCGACACATTATCTTTTATTTGACCAAACATTGATAAGCGGCAACACTTGAATATTAAGTAATAAGCTATAGATTTTTTAAGGAAAATAAAATAAATTTGTTAGAGAAAATAATTGTTTGCTGGCATAGTTATAAAAATATTAATTGAATGAATTATTTTCTATGAATATTTGCTCAGTTCCAACAACAGTCCTGCCTTGTCAGAATTCAGCAAGGGGAAATTATGTAGACTAATAGGATTTGACATACCTCATTGAATTCCCAATCCTCCTACTGCTTCCCCAGTCATCTCAGTTAGACTGGATCTTTGTAATCATTAGGCAATACACACTCTTGAGTCACTGAAATGCTACCTGATATACTCTTTTATTATTATTTTCTGCAGTATTTTAACTGACATGGAAACAAGAACTGACACATATGAAAATATTTGTATGTCTATCATGCTACAGCCAATAGAACACACTCATATTGTACCACACACTGTCTGTAGAAGAACAGTATTAATTCAATTATATAATATCTTATTTTAAAACTATCTTTATGCCTTTAATAAGCTTTTTAGAATTTTTAGTATTAATTGGATTTTTCTATAAATCTAAGTACAATAAGACTGACATACCAAGTGGAGTCTCCAAGAAGGAGACCGTTTATGTGAATGGAGAGGAGATGTACTGCATCACTTGTAATCAAGACAAGAGAATGAGCCCTTAAACTTTTTAATTTATTAATATAGATATAGCAAAAGTCTCCAGTCAGGACACTCACACAGAATCCCTTATTGGACAATAAAATAAAGTTTAACTAAAAACTTTCTCTAATTTTAAGTCATACTTATAACAAAGCTGAGAAATTGTGACTGGAACTTTAAAATGAAAGTGCAAGCTCAGAAGTATTTGGGGAGCCACCTTTCATTCTACTTCAGGTGCCAAGTTCTTATGTTTCCATATAAAAAGGAGAGCTGGTTAGTAACCCTGGCCCAATTTTTAGCTATTGCATAAAATCCCTTTCCTGTAGTTCTCATGCCAAAATCCTGAGAGTGCCAGCATAGAAATGCAGTTTTATATAATGACACATAAAAATGTTTCTTAAATCCACATTAATTACTTCCACAACTACCTCATTGTTCACAAATTTAGTAAATATATAGTATTAAAAGAAATAAAGCAAATTAAACATGTCCCTAGTGAGTTATATGCCTTTCTTTTAAATGGCTCATAATCCTATCTCATTCTAACTATTTTTCTAGATATTGTATGCTTTTCAGGTCAGTAGTTTTAAATCTTTCATAGATCCTTTCTTAAACTTGTAGAGAGAAACACATTTAGCCACCTCTGTTACTTCATTAGCCTCAGTGAGTTACCAAAAATATCTGCCACTGACTTTTCTATTTCCCCAAACATGCCACAGAACAATTTATCTGAGCCTGGTACTTTATCATCCTTTAATCATTCTAATTTTGCAAACACTTTATATGATCTGGGACTCATAAAACTCTTGTTGTATTTCACTTTCACAGCAAATTTATTCCAGACTTTAGGTTATGGCCTACAGCTGCACTCATAAATATCAAGGCAAAGAATTCATTCATGCTAAATTACCTTCCAGAGATGTGCAGAGTTATACCACTCAGAAGAACACCAAAATTCATATTTCTGCCAGGTTCCACAAAAATAGAATATACAAGATTGCCAGTTCAAAACTTCTTTGCCAATATGTTTTGAAAGCATGGAAAACAGTCAAACTCTACACAAGACTGCTGCTGAGAACACAAATAGCTCTATTAATGATTGTCAAACCTTAAAGCTCTACTTTATCCAGATATACAAATTTTAACTGAAATCTAAATAGAAGTACTATAAATATACTCAAGGACTTGTGGGAAAGTTAAAACAGGAAACATGATGTCCCCTGTATTCTTCATCCTCAGTTTCCAGTCTTTTAGAAAGAATGCTTTCTGCTTTTCATTGGAAACTCCCATACCAAACACTCAGTCCCATAAATACGTGGATGGTAAACCGTGTTCCATAACTATAAAAGACTTCATTAGTTTGGGTCATTTCAAGTAAGACCGAAGGCATCTTAAACAGTTATCATGTGCCAGTTTTGTGTTTTTTCTCCCACATGCTCTTCATAACGTATTAACTTGAAGAAGCAAAAATGAATTTATCACCTCCAACTCAGACCTATGAAAAAAGCACTTCTTCCTGTTTCCAGATAAACACTGCTTTTAGAAAAACATGGGACACCATAATTTGTCTTAAGTTTAAAAGTTACAAGTGAAATATATTTTTAAAAAAGAAAATCCGATAGCTTTTAGAAGTCTAATTCAGATAATTTAAATGCATACTTAGAACATCCTTCCCTTTGTTTGACCTAAGTATATAGAGAAGCCTGGGAAAGTGTCTGAATAAAGTTAAAAAATTAAGAATTATCAACTTGATTTTCATGCAAGCTCTAAATTGTGAACAAGCAGAAAATAAAACCAAGTCCCAAAATGCAAAGCACGTAATAGGAAAATTTTTGGTCTGTTGACTAAAAAACAACCCCGGTAACCTCATGGGAAGCCTTCATTGCACAGGTGTTAGTGTCAGCTAGAAAATCAACATAACTGTGTTCATTGGAAATTTGCCTCTTGTAACTAAAAAAAACTTACCCCTGCAGAATGAACATATTTCTTGATAACATTCATAATTAATTTTATCCTAACGGGGGACAATTTGTAAATAGTATTAGTCTTTTGAAATTATTAAACATTTATAAAGAGCAGAGCAATCTGGGCATTAATTCACATGAGAATAGGGCCCAATTTAAAATTAAAGCATCAAACATCACAGCAAATGTTTGGGATATAATCACTGTATTTATACACTAATGAATGCATTGGAAAGGATAAGGTTATACATGACATTAAATAACAGAGCTTTAGCTTATCATTATTATTTAGGGATCATGTGGTGCAAATACTTTTAAATCTAGTACTGTAATTTGCCATATCTGAAGGTAAGGGTAAACTTGCTCAGCAGTATAGCCTGCTTATCCCATGCTGTTTCGGTGTGTAGTTCCTTATTTCATTCTCCTCACTCACAGGGCATGAACAGCTGTAGCAATAAAACTCTGAATGTGTATGCCAGTAGAAGGCATTTATTGCTATTGCTGCTCTTGTTTCCTGTGAGAGCAAGGAAAAAGTGTGTGTGCCTTCGGAGGGGAAGTCTTGGTTCTTACCAGGGACCTCTGCTTCTGAAGCAGTGGTTACAGTAATTTTAGGGAACTTACTTTGGTTTGTGTCTGCTTCTGTAACATGAACTCCCACTATTTTTAACATGAAATTCTATAGGAATATTCCCAATGCTATGATCCATATTCTTCCGTGATCCTTAGGTCCGTTGAGACTCACAGGAATACCTGCCTCCATGCTGGCTATACACAGCAAGTCAACCTGCTGGAGACCTTCCATTCGCTGAGGTTCTGCAACCTGACCATGCTCTAATTCTCCCATGGCTGAGATCCCTTCATGTAAAATGGCATGCCTTTCCCCAAATCCATTTTCTTCCTCTGTTGTCAGGTATAGAGCAAAGTATCCATTAAAATTTCTCTGGTTTATGTGGTTTTAGAAAAGTTTCCTGTACAGGACTTGAAATAGATTATATATGGCTATATGAGATTCAAAGCTACAATACTTTCACAGAGAAGAGTTCGCCAGTGAAAAGAAACATTGAAGACAATGTCATAAAACTTTTAGAGGAGAGACATTTAGTCAATAATAAATAAATTCCCGTCAGCTACTATACAACAAATTTTCATGCTGAAGGGAAATACCCGCACTCTTTCAAACAAACCAAACAATGAACAGCAACAAAAAATAAAGCTGGGTTCTGATATAGTTTTGCTGTTTTGTGTTTGTTTTTTTTTCTCTGAGATACTGTTATTACTTTTATTTCCTGTTTAGTCAGAAATAATTGTGCCTTCTCTATTCTCTGCAATAAATTAGGAATCAAAGTTATCTACCTAGCAAGTGCTAGACCCAGGAACATCTCTCACCCCTCCCAAACATATCTCACCCCTCCCAAGATAGTGCTTGAGATGCTGGATGGGGTAGGACTAAATCTTTTCTTCATTGGCACTTATGTTGTTTATACAGCCACTGTGACATTTTTTTTTAAAAAAAAAGAAAACTACCCAAAAGTAAACTGGGAAACTGGGATACTGGCACTAACTAGGGAAAATATATTCTTTCTTTTCTTTATTGAGTTTTATGCTTAAATGGCTGCAGATCATGGTCTGACATCTATTTGGCAGATATTTAGATAAAGTTACATGGTTAATGAGGTGAATAGTTAATAAGTTATTTAATACAGCATGCATCCAGTTAAAGCAATACTTCTTCATTTCCTATTTTCAGAGAGACAGATTTTTCTGAATTTGTGTAAAAAAAAAAAACAACAAAAAAATCCACCAAACCAAACCAACAACAAAAAAAAAAAACAGGAGAGAATTTTCAAGATTCCAGACTATCTAACTGTGGGGATTGCTGATCAAGTAGGATAATAATTAGACATGTTTTAGCGTGGTTTGTCTTGAAGGCAAACCCATCATATGTGAATATTTTTGTAAGACACCATTCAAGTAAATTGGACAGAATTTCTACAGTTGTCCTTGAAGCCACTTAGAAAATAATTGAATAGTCTCTGAGCCCCAAGAAGTTGAAAGAAAGTGAAAGAGAAGATTATTTTGTCAGAACCTTCAGCTAGATAAAGGGAAAAAAGTAAAAAACAAAACAAAGCAAAACCAAAAACAAAGTCAACACAAAAAAAACCCAGAAATCAAACAAACAAGAAACTTTTGTTTGGTCTTTGCTCTAAAACTGAGCAGAGTTCAGGTTTCCCAAAGTCTGTAGAACTGTTCAGTTCGGGTGTAATTCCCTTCACAGAATCATAGAATCATAGAATTGTCTAGGCCAGAAGGGACCTCCAAAGGTCATCTAGTCCGACCCCCCCCGCAGTCAGCAGGGACAACCCCAATTAGACCAGGTTGCCCAGAGCTTCATCGAGCCTCACCTTGAATATCTCCAGGGATGGGGCCTCAGCCACCTCCCTGGGCAACCTGTTCCAGTGCTCCACCACCCTCACAGTAAAGAACTTTCTCCTAATCTCCAATCTAAATCCACTCTCCTCCAGTTTAAAGCCATTGCCCCTCGTCCTGTCACTACAGGCTTTTGTAAACAGGTTCTCCCCAGCCTTCCTGTAGGCCCCCTTCAGGTACTGGAAGGCTGCTATTAGGTCTTCCCGGAGCCTCCTCTTCTCCAGTCTGAACAACCCCAGCTCCTTCAGCCTGTCCTTGTAGCAGAGGTGCTCCAACCCCCTGATCATTTTAGTGGTCCTCCTCTGGACCCGCTCCATCAGGTCCATATCTTTCCTATACTGAGGGCTCCAGACCTGCACACAGTGCTCTAGGTGAGGTCTCATCAGAGCAGAGTAAAGCGGAAGAATCACCTCTCTGGACCTACTAGAAACACTTCTTTTGATACAGCCCAGGATGTGATTGGCCTTCCGGGCTGCAAGTGCACACTGCCTGCTCATGTCCAGCTTCTCATCCACCAGCACCCCCAAGTCCCTTTCCTCAGGGATGCTTTCTAATACCTCACCCCCTAGTCTGCGTTGATGGCAAGGATTGTTCCGGCCCAGGTGCAGAACCTTGCACTTATTCTTGTTGAACCTCATGAGGTTCACCTGGGCCCACCTCTCCAGCCTGTCCAGGTCCTTTCGGATGACATCCCATCCCTCTGGTGTATCAACAACACCACACAGCTTGGTGTCATCTGCAAACTTGCTGATGGTGCCTTTAATCCCCCAGTCTATATCATTGATAAAAATGTTAAACAGTATTGGTCCCAGCACAGACCCTTGAGGGACAGCGCTTGTCACTACTCTCCATCTGGACTTTGAGCCATTGAGTACCACCCTCTGGATGTGGCCATCCAGCCAGTTCCTTATCCACTGAACAGTCCACCCATCAAATCCGTACCCCTCCAATTTGGCAAGCAGGATGTTGTGAGGGACCGTGTCAAAGGCCTTACAGAAGTCCAGATAGATCACATCCATAGGTCGTCCCTTATCTACTGACCTAGTCAATTTATCATAGAAGGCCCCTAGGTTAGTCAGGCAGGACCTGCTCCTAGTAAAGCCATGTTGGCTGTCCTGAGTTACCTCCCTGTCATCTATTCCAGTAAACTTTCAGTAATATTTTCTCTTCTAATGTACGAAATCTTGGTGCACAATGTGAAGACACAAAGAAGGATTTAGTAACCAAAATTTCAATAGCTTGCTTTGTGTACCACAGTTCACAGAACATCCCAGTACAAATCATCAGGGAATCAAAATACATCACCAGTGAAAAGCACACTATTTTTGATCTCATTTCTATCAGTAACTATTCAAGAACAACTGTAATAATGTAAAAGTATATAATGAACATTTCAATAGCATAAAGTCTATCCATCTCAGAGTAACACCTTCAAAAGTGGCTTGCCATGACAGTTGCTGCTGGTCTGAACACTCATTTAGACACAGGGATGGAACTGGATGAGGCTGCACTAAGCAGGTTATTGCTAATGGTGCAGGCTCATACCAGCACTGCTGCTTTCCACTCGTGAGATACAGGTTCACTGCACCAAACCAGGCTAATGCCTGCCTGCGGGACGAAAACTTCTCCTCCCAGGAAAATCCAGTGACAGACTTTTTGCTGTACGGTATGTTCCTAGGTGTGACAAAAATGCCACATTACCCTCCAAGAAACTGAGAGGTGTATTTCCATGATTTAAAAAAAATTAAGGCAAATGTAGGGTCCTGCACCTGGGGAGGAAGAACCCCAGGCACAAATATAAGTTAGGGGTGGATCTTCTGGAAACCACTATTGAGGAGAAGGATCTGGGAGTCCTAGTGGATGGCAAACTTCCCATGAGCCAGCAATGTGCCCTTGTTGCCAAGAGGGCCAGTGGAACCCTGGCCTGCATAGGGAAGAGTGTGACCAGTAGGTCAAGGGAGGTCATTCTCCCCCTCTACTCTGCACTGGTGAGGCCACAACTGGAATACTGCTTCCAGTTTTGGACTCCCCAGTTCAAGAGAGACAGGGAATTACTGGAGAGAGTCCAATGTAGGGCAACTAAGATGATTAAGGGATTGGAGCACCTCCCTTAACGAGGAAAGGCTCAAAGAGCTGGGGCTCTTTAGCCTCAAGAAGAAAAAACTGAGGGGAGACCTTATCTATGCCTACAAGTATCTAAAGGGTGAGTTGAAGGATGATGGAGCTGGACTCTTTTCAGTGATTTCCAGCGATAGGACAAGGGGCAACGGACACAAGCTGGAACATAGGAAGTTCCATTCAAATACAAGGAAAAACATCTTTACGGTGAGAGTGACAGAGCACTGGGACAGGCTGCCCAAGGAGGTTGCGGAGTCCCCTTCTCTGGAGATTTTCAAGACCCACCTTGATGCAATCCTGAGTAATGTGCTCTAGGCAATCCTGCTTTAGCAGGGGAGTTGGACTAGATGATCTCTAGAGGTCCCTTCCAACTCCGACAATAATTACCTTCTGGCTGCCCCTTAGAGACTTGAAACAGTGTAGTTAGTTGAGTTCTAGTAGGAGTCTGTAGAGAGAATATACACACCATTAATATAAAGTTTTTGATTTAAAAAATACTTGTGACCAGGAGAACAGAAGAGACTGAATTGTTAAAAACCAATTTAGTAATAATTAAGACACAGTAAATCTTTTGTCTCACAGCCACAAATAATAACTCATCTTCAAATATGAGTTTGACTCATCTTCATGTCTGTTTAGGCTGAAAGTGTCTTCTGAAATAAATATCAGATGTTTGATTTAACAGTACCGTATCATCTACATTTTGGCTGTAAAATTTTTTACACTAGAAGATAAGAAGGTCTGACAAGTGATGACTACCTACCCAATATAATAGGTGGTCTTTAGAATGGAGTATTGGAGTACTTATTACTCTTGTGATACTATGCTGTGAAAAGGACACATAAAACCTAAACTATAAAATTTACAATACACAGATGTAGAAGAGTAACTGTCTGAAAAACATCTACTGTACACATATCAGAGAGTACATACTGGTTATTAATGGTTTAAATACAAATGTATCATTATTCCCTTGTGATTTATTGACTATTGAATTGGGAGGAAGGTGGGAATAAATAGTGTACAGCAGCATTTCAGCTGAGGATCTGTCCGTATATAGGGAGACAAATGAAGTGACAGAAACAGAAACATTCATGGTAGTTAAGGACTACATAACAGTTTTGTTAAGCGTTTTTACAATGTGCACATCAGTGCAGAATTAAAAAAAAAAAAATAAGGGGAGGAAGGAGGAATTAAACATAATACTAGACTAAGCCAAATCTGTGTTTCTAGGTTTGTGATTTGTACAGTTGCTTAAATCTGTAAAATTAAATTTCATTAATTTATTTTCTTTCCCCAAAAGGAGAAAAAAGAGAAAAATCTAAAAATATTTATATAATGGAAATTCTTAAATATTTAGCAATAAATGAAAGTAATTAAAGATGATATTTCAGACTGTATATAATCCAAGTACAACCTAAAGTCTTAAAAAAGGGAAATATTAGACCAAAAACTTTATTTTTTTTAATTTTTGAAAACTGTCAAATATTTAAGAAAAAAAATATTTCCATGATGCATTTCTAATACATCTAAATTTATTTGGATTAATAATAGTAAGAAAAATAACAGCGATTATTATCATCATCATCATCATCAGTATTATTTTTACTTTGATGAGTCTTAATAGGTAATGAAACCATGCAAATTTTATCTGTCATAGAAGATGCCTCAATGATTTGCTTGATAAGACATCAGTGGTTAGTTGAGCAAGGAAATCAAATATATCACAAAACACTAAGTATTGTTATGGCATTATTTATTTATTCTTGATGCTTACAGGTTTTTACAAGTGTTTTACTAAAACCTTCCCCTCTCAAAGTTCACAGACTCTTATCCTTAATCAGAATTACTACTATCATCTATTACCGCTGGCCCTAAGATTGAAATTAGCCTTGTAAAATGTTCTTCAGCCACTGTAAACAGAAAAAAAACAGAGTAAAAGTAACTACTAATTTCAATTTTTTTTTTCACCATATTTTTAGCTGATATAAGGAGAAAGATGGACTTTAAAGATCCTCTGAAGATCTTGGGAGAAAGACATCTAGAGGAAATGAGAATGTTATTACAACACCTTTATCAATAAAATGATGTGTTATTATGAACAGGAGAAATTAAGAAAACAGAAAGAAATATTGAGCAAGTGACAGAATGAAGTGAAACATCTTTTCAGGAAGAAAAATAAACAACTGATGAGACAGAAGTCTGTGGGAGAAACTGAAGTAATGAAGCAGTAACAAAACTAAAGAGGAAGTGTTGCTTGATAAGATGGCTGTGAAGCATAATGGGTATCCAGTCATGATATCAATGACCTTGCAGCTCAAATAATATCATGCCATGTGCTTTCCTAAACATCACAACCTCCTGTAACGCCCACCCCCAATAAGGGACAGGGGCAATAAATTCCCACACTGAATAATAATTTTTCATTTATACAATTTTAAAAATAATTTTTAACAATTTTGGTTTTATGTTTAAGTTTAAACTTGAAGCAGTACAATAACACAGCTTTGTGACTATGCTTCTGCCTGAATTAATTTTTTTCTCTAGTCAAGCAAACTCTTTATGTTGGAGCCCATAATTCTTTATTCATTCCTTCCTCATTACTGTAAGACTTCTCTCTCATTTATTTATATATTTATTTAATTTAGTCCAATATTCAGGTAAAAATGAACTAAAACAAGGATTCAAAATTAAGTTTGCAATTTAGCACGGATGAATACGCAAAGTTTTCAGTATCAAACAGAATGTGTAAGGTGTGTAAAGTATCACAATAGGTATTACTGTAAATAAGTCTTAGTAGAAGTAATATTTTCATTGTGTTATATAGTACTAATTATTGGAATTATAAAGCATAAAAATTGGGATTTCTAAATAATAACTGCAGTTGTTTATACTTACACAACTATAAAGATAACAAGAATTTTCTGCTCGAAAATAGCATTCTCACTGTCCAGTAACATAAACATACATATAAAGCATATGTAAAGACCTTAAATTCTGTGACTTTAGGTGTAACGCTCCTTCTATCAATATATCACCTAGGTGAAAATCTCACTAGAACTTTTCCTTACACTATTTTATACAGATCCAGAAGAAACAACATGTATTCTCATTGCTAATCTTGTGGCAGTTTACAAGACCACCTGCAATTGTACATGATTGCAGAATCACGACTTATTCTTATATTGTAGAAAAAGGACACAAAACAAAACCTGTAGAAAACTAAGTATGCATTCAAACTATCCTAAGATATAATAAGAAAAAAATAATTCTATGAGATTTCCCAGTATAATTGGTATCTACTACATAAGTATGATGCATCTTTCTGTTCTCACAATTCTTTTACAATTGTGCTGCTAGTGAATTCATTCAGCTACCACTATTTGTTCTTGTTACAATCTTTGTCATTAGAATAGGATTTTGCATTTCTGAAGCCTAATCTATCATGTTCTAATTCCCTACAAAATAGTGGGAAAGTATCCTCAAAAAGTGCCTCAGAATAAATCCATTTTCAAGAAAAAAAGACTTAAATGAGCAAAATTGTGCCAAATTAAACTATTCTCAAGGCAATCTTTGTACTTTAATGAAAACTGAAAATGGTACAAAATTTCTGCAGTCTTATGACAAAGACAGCAATGAGAATAAAAAAAAAGACATGAAAAAAGACAAATTATAAGATTTAAGCCCCTATTTGTAAGGTTCTAACCTTACATTTTATTTCAATAGGCTATTCTTGAGGGTAGACTGCAACTAGGGTTTTGTGGGGTTTTGTTGATTTTTCCTTTTTTTTTTTTTT